>NC_091482.1:49393250-49719500 GCF_036971445.1 Narcine bancroftii
GCATCTTCCATTGTGATTGCAATCCGGGCCACGTCCTCTAGTTTTTCTACCCCTTGTTCGAGCAAGCGCAGCCTCACTTCGTTCGATCGGAGCCCGGCCACATAGGCATCCCGGACGAGATCGTTTGTGATCTCGGCAGCAGTTTTGTCCACACAGTTACAGTCCTTGCCCAACGCCTTTAATACTTGTAAATATGCCCTGCTGGACTCGCCGGGCTGTTGGTTCCTCGACGCAAGTACGAGCCGGGCATGAACTCTGTTCACCGGTTGATTATATAGTTCTTTCAGTACCTTTATGGCTGCGGTGTAAGTGGTCTCATCCTGGATGTTCTCGTAGACTCTCAAGGTCACCATAGACAGCAATGCTGTTAGACACTGGTTATCCTCCTCCACCTCAATGAATCTCAGGAAGTTTTCAAAGTTCAGCAGCCAGAAGTTAAAGGCTTTGAAGGCTGTAGCTGACTGTGGGTCGATATCAAGTTTTTCTGGCCGAGTTAAACGCTCCATCCCTTTAAAAAAAAATTCTTTTTGCTAATAAAATTGTAGAGCTCATCGAAAGAACCAAAGACTTGTTGATCCAAACCAAGGCTTTTATTAGCAAAAGACAGGAGCTCTTCACAGGTGGCCGACCAGTCCGGAATGATCCGACCTGGCTAGGGACACAACCCTTTAAGGCCCAGACAATAGGCGTGGTTTAGCTCTCAGCCAATCGCTGTAAGCACAGTCTAGATACAGTAACTATATACACTCTGTACATTGGTGATAGATCTGTACTATCACACTGTATAAATGCCTTTTAAATGTCACAATTGTATCTGCCTCTATAGCTTTCTCCGGCAACTCATTCTATACACCCCGCCACACTCTGTGTGAAAAAGCTGCCCCTCAGATCCCTCTTCACTTTAAACCTATGCCCCTAGTGTTTGGATTTGCCAACTCTGGGAAAAGCACTGTGACTATCTTATCGGTGCTCCTCACAATATTAAATACCTTTGTAAGGTCACTCCTCAACCTTCTACACATCAGAGTAAAACGTCCAAGCCTAACCTGCCTCTTTTTGTAACTCCAGTCCTCCTAGCCAGGTAACATTCTCTTGAATCTTTTCTGTAGCCTTTTCATCTTAATGACATCCTTCCCATAGGTGGGTGACCAGAACAGCTCACAATGCTCCATATCTCAACTTATAAGCATGCCCACCATCTTCTTCATTGCTATCTACCTGCATTTCCTCCTTCAGGGTCCCTACTCCATAGGTCTCTCTTCAGAGCCCTGCCATTCACCATCTCGGCTCTGCTCTGGTCTGATTTACCAAAATTCAAGACTACATACTTGTCTGGGTTAAATTCTACTCTTGACCAGCTTTCCCAGTTGATCTAGATCCTACTGTAATCCTTCCTCTAGTTCCACACCTTCTTCCCTCCATTGCTTTATCTACTGTCTTCCTATCAGAATCCATCTTCCTCTTCTCACATCCTAGCTTCTTGCTTCTCTCCTATTTCTTCTCCCTGCCCCATCTATATTCACCTATCACCTGCCAGCTTGTGCACTTCCCACTCCCCTACCCTTTATCAATAGCTTTTGGCCTCATCAATTCCAGTCATGATGGAGAGTTTTGACCCGAAACATTGACTGTCTTTTGTCTTCCCTGGTTGCAGCCTGACCCTCAGTGTTCCTTCACCGTTTTATGCATTGCTTCAGTTTCCCAGCATTTTTAGTCTTTGTTTTTGACCTTTCTCAATGTCCAGTATCAACGCAATCAGCAGACCTTCCATCCGCATTAACTACATTGCCATCAAAATCATTAATATAGTTGACAAACAACAGTGAATCCAACATTGTTGAACACCACTGGTCACAGGCCTCCAATCTGTTAAAAAAAACCTCTCCTTAACCATCCACTGACTCCTATCAAATCAGTTTTTGAATCCAATTGGCTACTTCATCCTAAATCCCATGTGATCTAATTTTCAGGACTACCCTACTCAGTGGGAACTGCCTGTCCTCATTATTCCTCTTTCTTACCTCTTTGAACAACTCAATCAAATTTTGTGAGGTAATGATATCCACTCACAAAACCATGCTATGTATCTCTAGTCTTTGCCAATCAGTCCTGAGACTGATCCAGTGTGACTCAGAATCCTCTCCAGTAACTTTCACTCCAGCCTTTCGGTCCCTGGCTTGTTCTCACAGGCCTTAACATTAGCCACCCTCTAGTCTTCTGGAACCTCAGCCAATGCAAATATTGCTGCGAGTCTCAGCAATTTCCAATGTTTTAGGTTGAAGACCCTTCATGAAAACCGGCAGATAAGGTCTTCCTCTCACGACTAAGAACAGAACTGATGATTGTCCAGTGAGATAAAGGACTGATTTCTGTTGTCTTCTTTTTCTATCGAATGGCTTCATTGTAAACTTTACATTGAGAATGGTGATCAAGATATGACTAAGCGCCATTGTTGAATGTCAAACCATACATCAGTGAAATGGTTAAATTACATCCTGCCTAAGAACAAGAATGAGACACTTCCTGTTTGTAGTACAAACCCAATGCTCTGCTGCCTGCTGCTTATAGTGTTATCCCTCTCTGGGATTTTCTTGTCCCTACTTCCTAGTGGTCGGTCCCTCTACCTGTCACTCCACCTCTTAAACCTTCTGTCATCTCTGGGCTCCTCCCTCAGCTTCTTTCCCCATTTATATATGTTGGACCCCTTCCTTCTCATCTCGATAAAAGGCCCAGAAATGAAACATTGACTGATCTTGGACTGACTTACTGAGTTTCTCCAGTACTCTTGTCCATTGCACTAGACCTCAACAGCAGCAGATTTGTTGACCTGGATGTGATTTGCGGGTCTTCAACGATCATTATATTGCAAACCCCTATTGCTGGAATGGCCAGCACTCTCTCTCATCCAGAAAACTGAGTTGATGAATGAAATACACTGGACAACAATTTTTTTTCAAAAGGTTTGCTTCCTGAAAAATATTAGGGATAATGATGGACAACTTCAAGTTGAACACAAAAATCATTTCAAATTTCCTGTATCACGTAGGAAGTTGGAGAAACATTAAATTGAACTTAGTACGTTTAATCGCATAATGATGTTGGCACATTTCGTTAGTTCAGCTGACCTAAAGATGTTTTGCTGCTAATTTTCATTTGTACTCAGCATCTGATGCCTCTTGTGTCAGTGTCCAACAATAGTCGGCCAGCATTGATGGATTCCAGTTGCCCCGATACTGCTTTTCCATGGTCATAATATCCTGGTGAAACCTTTTCCCATGTTGTCACTGGCTGCACCCAGATCAGCAGAGAGTATGTCCAAGTGCGAATGCAGAAAATGAATTTTCAATGACATGTTGCGCTTCGTGGTTTTGTATGCTCGGTCGACATAAAATATGACAAGAAATCACAAAAGTAGATTATATCTAAAAACAGTATGTGATAGAAAAGTTTCATGATCAGCAGCCCAAAATCCATAAAATACACCCAAAATTGTTCCGGAAACAATATCTTTATTGTCCAGTGTAATTGTTGCTGTTGTTTCTGCTTCTGACGGCAATAGTGTCACCTGTCTTGCAAGAGAAAAGAATGTGCATAGATGAGTGTACTGCAATCTGTTGAGCAATGTTCCTGGCACAATTGGACAGCTGAGCATGTGTGTAAACTGTGGGATGTGGTAAATGTCTCTCGGTGTAGTGGACATAAAAATGTTAAGCGCAAGTACTTATAGATGTAGAATTCCTTGTTGGGTGACTAATTGAGGTGTACAGTACATGAGGATAGGGGTGTAGTTGTTGGGAGATAGGATCTGATAATGACATGTATCTGCTGATGGACAAATTGCCTGCAAGCACCAGTTGCTTGCTGTTGAAACCCATACTTAGCTGAAACAGGCGCCTTGCTGTACTCTTATGTCAAGAAGGCAACTTCCAGAGTAATGTAATACAGAGACTTTCCATGTACAGTAAAACACCTGTCATTCAGCACCTATGGGAATTGGTCGCTGCTGGATAAGTGAATTTTCTGGTTGCTTGAGATTGCATGATCAGCAAACTAATGGTAAGGTACACCAATTTTAATCTTCCGTAGTTTTTAACGATTTATTTTCCATGACTTTTTCGGCTGGTTGCTTGAGGCTGCCAGTTGCTTGAATTCCAGATAATGGGTTTCACTGTACAAGTGGAAGATGGCACTCCCCAGAAATAGATCTGACTGTCAGTTAATCCCATCCTTCAGGTTTACTAGCAACCAAAACTACTTAATAGATTAAAATTGCTTGCTTTAGCATCCAAAAACCAGAACAAAAATACTATTAACATTTTTAATTAAAATTAAAACACTTAAGAACAGTTCACTGGCTTTGTTTTAAATGGGATGCCTATTCCCTGACCAATCACAATTGGATATTGAAGTCCAACAAGATCTGGGACGACAGACTGACACCAAATGAAACCATTATAAGTATCCAGTACACGTGCATAGAGATCTATTTGTGGCTTCACAACACTAACATTGGATGATGAAGACATCTTTGAAGTTTGCTAACATACTTGGAAATTACTATATGCTTACAAATGAAAACACCTTTCAACTGGAAAATCCATTTGAAGCTGTGTACCTCGGTGCTCACTCATTCTGATAGGTGCCAACCATGGTTGGCAAAGTAGTTAGTGCAACACCTTTACAGCATCAGTGATCAGGACCAGACCAGGGTTTGAACCCCTCACTGTCTGTAAGGAGTTTGTACATTTTCCCCATCTCTGTGGGTTTTCCCTGGGGGCTCTGGTTTTCTCTCACCGTTCAAAACGTACTGGGGATGTAGGTTAATGGGGTATAAATTGGGCGGCATGGGCCAAAATGGCCTGTTACCGTGCTGTATGTTTAATTTTTAAAAAAATTAAATCTTGGCAGCAGTCACCTATACATTTCAGGATGCCAATACGTGAAAAAATCTTTACCGGTGACCTGGAAGGATTATCAAGCAGAGGGATTGATGGGAATGGCAATTTTGATAGCATTAATTAATTTGATAGCTTTTGTGCCACTGAATCTTCTGAGACCACGTGGAGAACTTTTAAAAAAATTTAAAACAATACTGCACAGTAGAAGCCTATTCTAGTCACCCAATTAACCTATCAACCCCTGTTAAGCAATAAAAAATCTGCAAATACTGGGGTCTAAGTACAGTACATAAGAGTGCTGGAGAAACTCAGCAACGCATGCAGCGATCTATAGGAAGTAAAAGGCAATCAGCATTTCAGGCCTGAGTCCTTCATCAGGAATCTGGAAAAACAGGTAGATGCCTGAATAAAAAAGGTTGGGGGAGGGTGTGTAGATCCTGCTCTTGCTGAACCTCCCTCTCTTGGTCTCCTTTAACTTCCAAAGTACCACAGTAAAAGTGTCACCCGGGCTGAACTAATAGGTAGAGACCCCAAGTGGAGATTACTCGTAACTACCCTCAGAGTTTTAGCCTCCAAAGTTTACAAAAACTACCTTCCTTGTTCAACAAATAAAATATTTATTTCAAGAGCGCAGCTATATGTTGGCACTCCACAATGCTAGATTTTCTGCCAATTACTCAGCCACGTACAACACATTGATATGATTTCCTCTGATATGTTTTGATTTCAATGGGGAGCTGCAGGAAGTTAAGCAGGCTTGTGGTCCTGCAGTTAAACTTAAAAACCAATGTCAATTGCTCTAGTGATGTTAGCTTTAATAACAATAAGCTCTGATAAAGGGCAGCCCGGTTGGTGTACCGGTTAGTGCAATGCTGTTACAGCACCAATTATCGGGACCAGGGTTTGAATATGCTCTGTCCGTAAAGAGTTTGGACGTTCTCCTGGGTCTGTGTGGGTTTTCCCCAAGGGCTCTGGTTTCCTCCCAATGTTCAAAACGCACCAGGGGTGTAGATTAATTAGGCGCATGGGCTTGTGGGCTGAAAGGTCATGTTACCGTGATGTATATCTAAATTCTTTTAAAAATTAAACATTAATATAGTGAAATTAATAATAGCCCTCCTCTGTCCTGTTCCTTGCATTCAATTTAAAACTAGAAAAAGGAAGCTGGAGACTGTTGGAATATAGGGGTTAATTAATCATAGAAAATATGTAGAATATATGCTTATGTACTATTCATTTTGTATAAGTTGACACAGACTAAATTAAGGGTAGGGTAAAGCCAGAGTCCGACAAGACACAATAGACCTTAGATGCTATAATCCAGAGCAAAAAGACAAACAAATGGAGAAACACAGCAGGTTGAGTGGATGGTTGGGAAGAAATTACCAAGGTTTTAGATCAATAACCTGCATCAGGATGGAAAGTGGAGAGAGAAGATAGAAAGTTGGAGAACAGGTGAGGAGGGGTGGGGGGGGGAACAGAGGAGGGTTAAGGGCTGATGTGCAGAAGGAATTAGGGGGAGGAGGAGGAAGGGGGCAGAATTGGGAAACAGGCAGGTAAATGATAGGTGAAAGCAGACAAAGAAAAGGGTGACTGAGGGTGAGAAACTGGCACATAAAGGCTGCAAGTGCAAGACTGATAAGAAAGGAAGCAGATAATGGGAAGCATAAAGGAAGAGATGAAGAACAGATAGAATCAGATCAGGGAGGGGATGTGGTGGGTGAAGTGTATAGGAACATAGAACACTACAGCACAGTACAGGCCCTTCAGCCCTCAATGTTGTGCCAACCTATATATTCAACCAAAAAAAGCTAAACCCTTCCTACTTCATAAGCCTCTTTTTCTTCCATTCATGTACCTGTCAAAGAGTCTCTTAAATCCCCGTCCTGTTTCAACTTCCACCACCACCACCCCAGGTAAGACATTCCACAACTCTCTGGGTTAAAAAAAAACTTACCCCTGATATCTTCCCTAAACTTTCCTCCCTTCACTTTTTGTACAGATGTCCTCTGGTGTTTGCTACTCCTGACCTGGGAAAATAGTGCTGGCTGTCCAACCTATCTGTGCCTCTCAGAATCTTGTACACCTCCATTAAGTCACCTCTCAACCTCTGCAAACACCTGAGGAAGTAGAGGTGCTGACGTGCTTTCTTCATGATGCCATTGGTGTGTTGGGTCCAGGAAAGATCGTCCGAGAGAGTGACTCCCAAGAACTTCAATTTGCTCACCCTCTCCACCTCTGATCTCTCAATGATCACTGGATTGTACACCTCCAGCTTTCCCTTCCTGCAGTCACAATCATCTCCTTAGTTTTGGTGACAATGAGTTCAAGATTGTTGTTGGTGCACCAATCAGCCAGGTTTTCAATCACCCTCCTGCACGCTGACTCATCCCCTTTCTTTATACATCTCACCATGATGGTATCGTCAGCAAATTTGTAGATCGTGTTTTTTTAAAATTTTTTATTTTTCACACTATAAACCACATTGATCAAGATACATACATTTTCCCTCTTGAACATATACAGTGTCGTTTCCCCCCCTCCTCTCCTCCCTCCCTCCCTACCTCCCCTCCCTCCCTCCCTACCTCCCCTCCCATTCATTTAAAGTTCAGAAAATAGGATACATTAAACCTGTCAAACAATGTTGTCACTCAATAAAAACAAACAAGAACTTCCACTGAGTCAGTTCTTTTCATTCTCTTCTCCTTCTGTCATTTTAGGTGGTAGATGTCCCCGGTAGGTTTTCTCTATTATGCTTCATGTATGGCTCCCATATTTGTTCAAATATTGTAATATTATTTCTTAAATTATAGGTTATTTTTTCTAATGGAATACATTAATTCATTTCTATATACCATTGTTGTATTCTCAAGTTATCTTCTAATTTCCAGGCTGACATAATACATTTTTTTGCTACAGCTAGGGCTATCCTAACAAATCTTTTTTGTGCACCATCCAAATCAAGTCCAAATTCTTTGTTTTTTATGTTACTTAGGAGGAAGATCTCTGGGTTTTTTGGTATATTGCTTTTTGTGATTTTATTTAATATCTGGTTTAGATCTTCCCAAAATTTTTTCACTTTCACACATGTCCATATTGCATGAATTGTTGTTCCCATTTCCTTTTTACAGTGAAAACATCTGTCAGATACTGTTGGGTCCCATTTATTTAACTTTTGAGGTGTAATATATAGCCTGTGTATCCAGTTATATTGTATTATACGTAACCTCATATTTATTGTATTTCTCATAGTTCCTGAGCATAACTTCTCCCGTTTCCTTTATCTTTATGTTTAGATCTTGTTCCCATTTTTGTTTAGTTTTACCATTTGTTTCCTTATTCTCCTTTTCTTGTAGTTTAATATACATGTTTGTTACAAATTTTTTGATTATCATTGTGTCTGTAATCATATATTCAAAATTACTTCCCTCTGGTAACCTCAGACTGCTTCCCAATTTGTCCTTCAAGTAGGATTTCAGTTGGTAGTATACCAACACTGTATCGTGAGTTATATATTTATCCCTCATTTGTTCAAAGGATAATAATTTATTTCCCAAAAAGCAATTTTCTATTTTTTTGATCCCTTTTTTCTCCCATTCTCTAAAGGAAAGGTTATCTATTGTAAAAGGGATTAGCTGATTTTGCGTCAGTATTAGTTTTGGTAGTTGGTAATTTGTTTTATTCCTTTCTACATGAATCTTCTTCCAAATATTGAGCAGATGATGTAATACTGGAGAATTCCTACGTTGTACCAATATTTCATCCCATTTATATAATATATGTTCAGGTATCTTCTCCCCTATTTTATCTAGTTCTAATCTAGTCCAATCTGGCTTTTCCCTTGTTTGATAAAAATCTGATAGGTATCTTAATTGTGCGGCTCTATAATAATTTTTAAAGTTTTGCAGTTGTAAGCCTCCTTGTTTATACCATTCTGTTAATTTATCTAGTGCTATCCTCGGTTTCCCCCCTTTCCATAAAAATTTCCTTATTATTTTCTTTAATTCCTTGAAGAATTTCTCTGTCAAGTGTATTGGCAATGCCTGAAATAGGTATTGTATCCTTGGGAAAATGTTCATTTTAATACAGTTTATCCTTCCTATTAGTGTTAGTGGTAAGTCTTTCCAATGCTCTAAGTCGTCCTGTAATTTTTTCATTAGTGGATAATAATTGAGTTTATATAGATGGCCGAGGTTTTTATTTATTTGTATACCTAGGTATCGCATTGCTTGCATTTGCCATCTGAATGGTGATTCTTTCTTAAATTTTGAGAAATCCGTATTATTCATTGGCATTGCTTCACTTTTATTTGCGTTAATCTTGTATCCCGACACTTCTCCATATTCGTTCAATTTCTTATGTAATTCTTTTATTGATATTTCAGGTTCTGCTAAGTATACTATAACGTCATCTGCAAATAAACTGATTTCATATTCCTTGTCTTTTATTTTTATTCCTTTTATTTTATTTTCTGTTCTTATCAGTTCTGCTAGTGGTCCTATGGCTAACGCGAACAATAAGGGCGATAGTGGGCATCCCTGCCTTGTTGATCTGCTTAAGTTAAATTGTTTTGATATATATCCATTTACTGTCACTTTTGCCAATGGCCCCTTATATAATGCTTTAATCCAATTAATATATTTCTCTGGTAAGCTGAATTTTTGTAGTACTTTGAATAAATAATTCCATTCTACTCTGTCAAAGGCCTTCTCTGCGTCTAAAGCAACCGCTACTGTTGGAGCTTTATTTCCTTCTACTGCATGAATTAAATTAATAAATTTACAAATATTGTGTTGTTTGTCTTTTTTTTAATAAATCCAGTTTGGTCTAGATTTACTATTTTTGGTACATAGTCGGCTAATCTGTTTGCTAATAATTTAGCTATTATCTTATAATCTGTGTTAAGTAGATATTGGTCTATATGACGCTGGTGCGAGTGAATCTTTCCCTGTCTTTGGTATTACTGTAATTATTGCTGTTTTGCATGAATCTAGTAAGCTTTGTGTTTTATCAATCTGGTTGATTACTTCCAGGAGAGGAGGAATTAATAAATCTTTAAATGTTTTATAGAATTCTATTGGGAATCCATCCTCTCCTGGTGTTTTATTATTCGGTAGTTTTTTTTTATTATCTCTTGTATTTCTACTATTTCAAATGGTTCTGTTAATTTATTTTGTTCCTCTGTTTGTAATTTCGGTAGTTCAATTTTAGTTAAAAATTCATCTATTTTGTCTTCTTTCCCTTCGTTTTCAGGTTTGGTATAATTGTTCGTAGAATTCTCTGAAGTTTTCATTAATCTCCATTGGATTATATGTGATTTGTTTGTCTTTTTTCCTTGATGCCAATACCATTCTCTTAGTTTGTTCTGTCTTAAGCTGCCACGCTAGAATTTTGTGCGTTTTTTCTCCTAGTTCATAATATTTCTGTTTTGTCTTCATTATGTTCTTCTCCACCTTATATGTTTGTAGTGTTTCATATTTTATTTTTTTATCTGCCAATTCTCTTCTCTTAGTTGTGTCTTCCTTCCTTGCTAATTCTTTTTCTATATTTGCTATTTCCCTTTCCAACTGCTCTGTTTCCTGATTGTAGTCCTTCTTCATCTTGGTTACATAACTTATTATTTGCCCTCTGATGAACGCTTTCATTGTGTCCCATAGTATAAACTTATCTTTCACTGATTCCGTATTTATTTCAAAGTACATTTTAATTTGTCGTTCAATGAATTCTCTAAAATCCTGCCTTTTAAGTAGCATGGAGTTTAATCTCCAGCTATACATTCTTGGAGGGATGTCCTCTAACTCTATTGTCAATATCAGGGGTGAGTGGTCCAATAATATTCTAGCTTTATATTCTGTTTTCCTAACTCTGTCTTGCATGCGAGTTGATAACAGGAATAGGTCTATTCTTGAGTATGTTTTATGTCTACCCGAATAATATGAATATTCCTTTTCCTTTGGGTGTTGTTTCCTCCATATATCCAAAAGTTGCATTTCTTGCATCGATTTAATTATAAATTTGGTTACTTTGTTCTTTCTGTTAATTTTTTTCCCAGTTTTATCCATGTTTGAATCCAAATTAAGGTTGAAATCCCCTCCTATTAGTATGTTTCCTTGCGTGTCTGCTATCTTCAAAAAAATATCTTGCATACATTTTTGATCTTCTTCTACATTGAGTAAATTCCAAAACTCCGAATATATCTGGCATTTTATCATTACATATCTCCCTGCTGAATCTATTATTTCCTCTTCTATTTTAATTGGTACATTTTTACTGATTAATATAGCTACTCCTCTAGCTTTTGAATTATATGACACTGCTGTTACATGTCCTATCCAATCTCTCTTTAATTTCTTGTGCTCCACTTCAGTTAAGTGTGTTTCTTGTACGAATGCTATATTTGGTTATGTATTCCATTAATATTTAAAGTCATATAGTTCAACATAGCCATTTCATACTTTGTTTATCTTTCCTTTCCATTTCCTCATCATCACCTTTCCTTCTTATCCATTTCTGCTTTCTTTTTTTGAACACTTTATAAGACAACATTTCTAAAACATAAAACATTTCCCTTATTCTTCTATCTAAAATTTCTTTAACCCCACTATCCCCTCCCCTTCCTGAGTTGCCCTTTATCCCTTGTCAGGCAACCACATCTCCCCTCTCCATTTGGATTTCCGAATTCACTCGCAAGCGTCAACTGATTTCGCAGTGACCGTAACTCTTCCCCACCCAGCCCCCCCCAGAAAAGATTTTAATTTTCATATACAACAAAGGTCACTCTCTTAATTCCCCCCATACTTCCTTTCTTCCCCTTCTTAGTTCTTACCTATATTCTATTTTTTTAATATATACATACACACATACACATACATATATATATATACCTACATACACACATACATATAGTTTGTGGTCATTTTTGTTCTCATTACATATCTTCTTCTCTCTGTCTGTTTTGCAGTTGTTCTGCAAATTTTCTTGCTTCCTCCAGATCCAAGAATAGTCTGTTTTGCTGCCCTGGAATAACTATTTTAAGTACCACTGGATACTTTAGCATAAATTTATATCCTTTTTTCCATAGGATCGTTTTTGCTGCATTAAACTCCTTCCTCTTCTTCAGGAGTTCAAAACTTATATCTGGATAGAAAAAATTTTTTTGACCTTTGTATTCCAGTGGTTTTTTGTCTTCTCTTATTTTCCTCATTGCTTTCTCCAATATATTTTCTCTTGTTGTATATCTTAAGAATTTTACTAGAATGGATCTTGGTTTTTGTTGTGGTTGTGGTTTAGGGGCTAATGTTCTGTGTGCCCTTTCTATTTCCATTTCTTCCTGTAATTCTGGTCTTCCTAGGACCCTGGGATCCATTCTTTTATAAATTCTCTCATATTCTTGCCTTCTTCATCTTCCTTTAGGCCCACTATCTTTATATTGTTTCTTCTACTATAATTTTCCATTATATCTATCTTCTGAGCTAACTTTTTTATCAGATTCTTCTAATTTCTTTTTTAAGTCCTCTACTTCCATTTCTATAGCTGTTTCTAGTTCTTCCACCTTGTCCACTCTTTTTCCTATATCTGACATGATCATCTCTAATCTATTCATTTTTTCTTCTGTACTTTTTACTCTTCTTTTTATTTCACTGAATTTTTGTGACTGCCATTCTTTTACTGATTCCATATATTCTTTAAAAAAAAAATCCATTGTCTTGCCCTTCCCTTCATCTTCCATTTCTCTGTGTTCTTCCTCTTCTTCTGAGTCCATTCCAGGATCTGTCTCCTTTGCCTCTGTCTCTTCTGGTTTTCTTGTTGGGTTGTTTGTTTTTATTTTGTTGGGTATTTTTGGTCTTCTTATTTTTATTTGAAGTGTCTTGCTGCTGGTCTTCTTCCTTTGGGTTGGTCATCTGTTGTTTCTTTGATTTCTTTTTACTCTCTTCTTTCTTGCTCTCGTTATTTTCTGTGTCTTCCTCTTGCTGTTTTGTTGTGGCTGTCATTCTCAGCTGTGGAGATCGACTCCGCAGCTGGTCCCCCCTCCCGTCAGTGTTATTTTTGTCTTGCGCATCGCGCATGCACGCTCCGTGAGCCATTTTTGAAGTCCCGAGTTCGGGACTTCAACTGACCTTAGGGAGCGGGCTTCTCTCTCCGCGGCGGGCCTCCTCGGACAGGTAAGGCCTTCACCTTCTTCTTCCGACGTCCTTTCTTCTTCTCTTCTTCCCGTTGCTTTTGACTTTTCTTTTTTCGCTGCAATTTTCTCCACACCTTTATTTTTGCTTTATTTTGGTTTTTTGTGTTTGTGCCTTCGTTTTTTCACTGTCTTTATTTTACTTTTCTGGAGAGGGCTGGAGTTCCCCGACCGGCCACTACTCCATCACATGACTCCTTGTAGATCGTGTTATTGTCGTACCGAGCCACACAGTAAAGTGTGTAGATAGAGGGCTAAGAATGCACTCCTAACTTGGCATTGAAAACTGGCTACAATCTTCTCCCTGCTACCTTAATTTCAGGAAGACGGTATAGAAGCTTGAAGTCCAACACTGTTCAAGAACAGTTTTTTTCCATGCCTATCAGGCTCTTGAATCTCCCCTAATTTCTCTGATCATAAACTACACAGACAGCACTAATGGCATTTTTGTTCTTGCCTATGTTAAGTGAATATTTATTATTTATCTATCTATCTATTACCTTTTGTAAATAGTTAAAACACAATGCTGGAGAAACTCAGCAGGTCAAAGAGAGAGATAAATAACCAATGTTTCAGGCCTGAGCCTTTCATCAAAGTACCTTGTACGCTGTTTGACCAGCTTGAGTTTCTCCAGCATTTTGTTTTTATTTCACCACGGTGTGTGGAGATTTTCATTTTTTTAAAACTTTTATAATTATTATCTCTTTCTGCACAGTGGTTTGTATGCTCTCCCTGTGACCACGTGAATTTCCTCCGGGCACTTCAGTTTCCTCACGTGTTAGCCAGTTAATTGGGCACGTGAGTGTAATTGGGTGGCATGGCTCAGAATGGCCTGTTCTATGCTGCAAAGTAATTTATTAATATACTATTGTAGTTGCTTTTTTAATGAGGTACCTGTTTGTCAGCAGCAAAGCAAGAATTTCAGTGCCTATATACATTGTACAATGTATATGACAATAACCTCTATCATCCATAGGTGCATCGTGGAGAGCGTTCTGGCTGGTTTCGTCACCGTCTGGTATGGAGGTGCCAACGCTCAGGACAAGAAAAAAAAACTCCAGAGATGTTAACTTGGCCTGTGACATCACGGGCACCAGACTTCACTTCATCGAGGTGCTGTCTTAAGAAAGCAGCCTCTGTCAAGCTTCCCCACCACCCTCTTCACTCTGCTCTTCTTTGGCTTGGCTTCACGGTCGAAGATTTATGGAGGGGTAATGTCCACGTCAGCTGCAGGCTCATTTCTGGCTGACAAGTCCGATGCAGGGCAGGGGCCTGGAGACGAGCACTCAGCAGCACAAGGACACCTTCCCCCTCCCCCACGCCATCAGGTTCCTGAAGGAACAATGAACCACAGATACTGGTTCACATTGACTTTTTCTTGCACTATTTTTATTTATTTTGTCAGGTGATTTATATAAATGTTTGCACTGTGACGCTGCGGCAAAACAATGAATTCCGTCACGTGTTCATGACAATAAATTCTGATTCTGATTAAATCATCTGAAATGCCAACAGCTCCCACAGAACAAGGAAACATTAAAATTATTATAATTCGAGAGCCGTTCACAGACTCCAGCTGTACTTGACTCATATTTTATGTTCATATCACTTTGGTTTAGGATGATGGGGAGATTTGGAGCAAAATTTCCCTTTTTTTGAATCTAATGGTAGTTTGGCAAGGTAATTTGCAAGGCTGATTACTAATTGGAATATTCTGATATCTGACATTTCATTCAGTTTCCACTGGGTCTTTTAGAAAATTTGCTGCTTTGAAACAATCCCACAATAATGGGATAGGGTTTCCTGAGCTCCCAAGATAAGAGCTCAAAGTCCTCATTCAGCTTGATAGCAAAAAGCTCCACTGATGAGGTTTTGCAGAACAAGAAGTCATTTTTTTTCAACACTTCCATTGTACTGGTAATTCTTTTTAATGTAAATGCCATTGCAAACAATAATGGAAGATTTCCTGTCTCTCAATGATGGGTGGGACACTAACCGCCAACTTATTCCTGCTTTACTTCAATTAACCTCATAGCTAATCATTTGAAGTTATCAGGTTCAATGTAGAAGAGCAAAGGGAAATTATATGTAGTCAAACCAGAAATAAATGATATGCTCTGCTTTAACTCCATGAAACTAAGTAACCAATGAACAATAGGAGCAGTCGCCGTGCACGTTCTTCAATTTATTATCAAAGCTGACCTTTTCTATCCAGTCTCAATTCCCGCGGTGTACAAAAATAATCCACCTCAGCCTCGAACATACAGAGAAATGCCCATAATTCATGACCATTGTGACAAAGAAATTTCCTCTGAACTCAGTCTCAAATGACTAATCCATCTTACCATGCTTGTAACGTGTCAAGATGTCAATGAGCTACTATCCCATTAAACTTTCATAAAATTGTGTCGATTTCATTGTGATTCCTTCTCACTTTATAAAAAACTTTTTGACCTATCCATGTGATAATCAAGTTATCCCAGGAATCAACTTCCTCAGCTTTTGTTCCATTAAATGCCCTCCAAGGAAATATTGGTTTAAAAATTTGGAATCATAATGCTGTCTTCCCATCCCCCAACAAAAGTTACATCCCTACATTTCTTCCCCCCAGAGTAGAATGTGATTATAAATATATTGATGGTTCCAATCACTTTGCTGTGTTTATGGTCCTCACTGACCAAGCAGATGGCCTTTAATGTTGACATCTCTGCTTTCTGCTGAGCTTGTTTGCCTTTTATTTCCCCTCCCTTCCTCCTTACCCACCCAGCCATCCCTCCTCCCCCTCATTGATGATGTTCTCTCTCCACCTATCATCTCCTGCCTTTGCCACCCCCCACACCTTTTTGCTTGGACCCCTGCCAGCATTCTCTCATACATCGATGAAGGGCTCAAGCCAGAAACGTCGATTAGGTATTTTCCCCTTTGCTACGTAAAGAGCCCTGTTTGACCTGCTGAGCTTCTCCAGCATTTTGTCCTTTTACTTCAACCACAGTGTCTACAGATTTTCGTGATTTACTTCTAACAACATAGGGGTACTTCAGGGTGATGTGCTTCGTCCCCTCTCCATTCCCTCCAATGCAATCTATAAATTTACTGAAGACCAACCACCATTGTTGACAGGAACTGATGAGTCGGAATACAGGATGGAGATCAAGGAAATGGTTGTGTGGTTGCAAATTGAACAAGATCAAGGAGCTTATTGCAGATTTTAGGAAGGGGGAGGCCAAGGGACTACACACTGGTGGGGAGGTGGAGAGGGTTACTACCTCCAAATTCTTGCGAGTCCACATATTGGGGAACATCTGCTGGAGCCAGCACAAAGGCAACCATGAAGAAAGCATACAAAAGCCTCAGAGGAGATTTGGCACATTGTTCAATAGTCTATCAAATTTCAACAGATGCACTGTGAAAAGCATACTGACTGGTTGCACCATGGCGTGGTTCAGGAATGCACTTGAATCGCAGTTTGATTTCTCACTTCTCCAGTTGTATTGAAAAGGTCATGAATATGAAATGTTAACTGTTTATCTGTCCACTGATATTGCCTGCCCTGGTTGTATTGATAATGATTGTCATATACATTGCACATATGCACCAAAATTCTTGCTTGTTTCATGTCAGAGTACCCAAGGCTCTTTTGATGCCCCAAGGCTGGAGTAACAGAGATGCCAGTCATGTTATCCACTAGCCCAGTGGTTCTCAACCTTTTTCTTTCCACTCACATCCCACTTTAAGTCATCCCTATGCCATCGGTGCTCTGTGATTAGTAAGAGATTACTTAAGGTGGTCTGTAAGTGGGAAGGGAAGGTTGAAAAAAAATCACTGCTCTAAACCCAATTATTACGGAAATAATTTGCTTGCGAAAAATTGTCATTGACCCATTTCCTTTGGAGTGATGAAACAGTACACATATAGGTATAATTAAAACGTGGTTTTCAAACTTTTTCTTGCCATCTTAAGCAATCCTTCACTAATCAAAGAGCACCCACGGCATAGGGAATACTTAAAGTGGTATGTGAGTGGAAAGCAAAAAGGTTGAGAACCACTTCACTCTAGCCTATGGAAATATCCTGCAGCACAGTGAATGGCAATAAACCAGAACTGGTCTTTAAAACAAAAACTCATGTGCAGATCACATTCAAATGAATCGCAATATTCCCAGTGGTCACTGAGCGGAAGAATTCTGACTTCCTATGGACGCTGTCGAGTTTCTCCAGCTTATTTGTGTATTGTGGAAGAATTCCCTTCGTGTTTTCGGTTCCCCATTAAACTGAGCCCAGAGGACCCCAAAACCCAGCAGCAATAGATATTCACCAAGACAAATGGTTACTTAAACTAAAGTTGCTTTGAATTATCTTTAAACATGAAAATAGAATCAAATTTTAACTTATCACTATTGACTTACTTAACCTAACAATTCTCCGCTAATTCTAAGCGCACGTGTGTGTAAGTTCAGAAAAGTTCTTTGGTTCACAGTCCAAACTCACTTCTCATTTCCTCCAAATTTACTGGTTGCAGGCAACTCTTATACTGTGCACAGAATTTAACATTTATAAAGTTCACCAGGCTTTGGTACTTGAAAGGTAAATGGTTACTGCTCAGGAATGTTCTTGTCAGTTTTCACAGAGAAATTTGTTGTTCCAGGACACCCACAACTGATGTACTTCCATCAGCCACTCCAGTGACCTGATGACGAAGCTTGCCCCTTCAGGGTTCTCCAGATGATAACCTCTTTCTTTCAGGTCATCACAGAGTTCCTTTTTGTTTCTCTTATTCCAAGTGAAACATTAGACGGCCAGTCCTCTCCTCTTGCATGAACCACAAGAGCTTTGACCAGGCTGAAATAAGAACCCATCTTCCAAATGGGCTTTCCACAAGCTTGCCAGCTTGTCCTGTTCCAGTCCCAGCGGCTTCTGCTGGCTGTAACACTGTAAAAGTGATCTGTGTCTGTGTGTGTGTGTCTCTCTCTCTCTCAGAGAGAAAGCCCGTTTGACTCTCTCTGCTTGCAAAACCAAATGACCCTCCTAGAACAACAAGTTCTCTTCCAGACAATCTGCGGCCCCTTCAAGATCTTTCATCTGTTGCCTTTTGTAAACAATAATCCATTAGTGAGGTCTCTTGAGCACTCTTCAAAGCTCTTGCGAAAGCTCTGGAGGCCCTGATATTGGCAGAGCTCCAATATTTTAAATAAGATCTGTTTTAAAGTGTTTGTATGTGACCTACTCTAACAAACATTTCCCAATTTATCTCCCCAAAACATATCTATATACTCTGTCACAGTACATACATTCTGGACACTGCTGCCAACTTACCCTGCCATGAGAAGGAATAGACACACTCCAGAAGGAACATGGACACTCCAGGCCACCCCACCCCACCCCACCCCACCCCCATGGCACTGTCCAAACCTCCTTCAGCACCACACAGGGGTGCGGGGGGGGGGGGGGGGGGTCGGGTCCCATGCCCGAGGGCCTGCAGCGGGGCTAGAATCTATGTGAAGGGTCGAACGCTTTACCCCCGCCCCGGAGCCATGCAAATACCCCACTTAAGAATTCCCCTCAAGCGAACACCTCATCAAAGAGCGCTGAACCGCGGCCAGCGTGAAGCCTCCACGACGGGCTATCCGGCGCCATCTTGCTTCGTCGCTCGGCCGTCGCCCTGGGCAACGCGCCGCCGCCGCCGGTTGCCATGGGGATGGGACGCTGCCCGGCAGGCCCCGCGGCTGAGTCTGGCCCCGCGGACGGTCGCAGGCGCCCCTCGGCTGAAAATGGGCGAAAGAACATACAACCCGTCGGTGTTGCTCCACAACTGGTTTGAGGACATCGCCCTGGATCAGGTGAGGAAACCCAGGGCCCTCACTGGTTTATAATGAACCCAAACTCGGGAGCTGGGCCCAAATATCCTCCTCATGCCCCAATCCCCTCCTGTCCCCCCCCATCCCACCCCCCACTCTGACCCCAACTCTCATCTCCTTTCCCTCCTCCTGCCCCAATCCCCACTCTGACCCACCCATTCCCCCCCCACTCTGACCCACCCATTCCCCCCCCACTCTGACCCACCCATTCCCCCCCCACTCTGACCCACCCATTCCCCCCCCACTCTGACCCACCCATTCCCCCCCCACTCTGACCCACCCATTCCCCCCCCACTCTGACCCACCCATTCCCCCCCCACTCTGACCCACCCATTCCCCCCCCACTCTGACCCACCCATTCCCCCCCCACTCTGACCCACCCATTCCCCCCCACTCTGACCCACCCATTCCCCCCCCCACTCTGACCCACCCATTCCCCCCCACTCTGACCCACCCATTCCCCCCCACTCTGACCCACCCATTCCCCCCCCACTCTGACCCACCCATTCCCCCCCCACTCTGACCCACCCATTCCCCCCCCACTCTGACCCACCCATTCCCCCCCCACTCTGACCCACCCATTCCCCCCCCACTCTGACCCACCCATTCCCCCCCCACTCTGACCCACCCATTCCCCCCCCACTCTGACCCACCCATTCCCCCCCCACTCTGACCCACCCATTCCCCCCCCACTCTGACCCACCCATCCCCCCCCCACTCTGACCCACCCATCCCCCCCCCACTCTGACCCACCCATTCCCCCCCCACTCTGACCCACCCATTCCCCCCCCACTCTGACCCACCCATTCCCCCCCCACTCTGACCCACCCATCCCCCCCCCACTCTGACCCACCCATCCCCCCCCACTCTGACCCACCCATTCCCCCCCCACTCTGACCCACCCATTCCCCCCCCACTCTGACCCACCCATTCCCCCCCCACTCTGACCCACCCATTCCCCCCCCACTCTGACCCTAACTCTCATCTCCTTTCCCTCCTCCTGCCCCAATCCCCTCCTGTCCCACCCATTCCCCCCCCACTCTGACCCTAACTCTCATCTCCTTTCCCTCCTCCTGCCCCAATCCCCTCCTGTCCCACCCATTCCCCTCCTGTCCCACCCATTCCCCCCCCACTCTGACCCTAACTCTCATCTCCTTTCCCTCCTCCTGCCCCAATCCCCTCCTGTCCCACCCATTCCCCCCCCACTCTGACCCTAACTCTCATCTCCTTTCCCTCCTCCTGCCCCAATCCCCTCCTGTCCCACCCATTCCCCCCCCACTCTGACCCTAACTCTCATCTCCTTTCCCTCCTCCTGCCCCAATCCCCTCCTGTCCCACCCATTCCCCCCCCACTCTGACCCTAACTCTCATCTCCTTTCCCTCCTCCTGCCCCAATCCCCTCCTGTCCCTCCCATTCCCCCCCACTCTGACCCTAACTCTCATCTCCTTTCCCTCCTCCTGCCCCAATCCCCTCCTGTCCCACCCATTCCCCCCACTCTGACCCTAACTCTCATCTCCTTTCCCTCCTCCTGCCCCAATCCCCTCCTGTCCCATCCATTCCCCCCACTCTGACCCTAACTCTCATCTCCTTTCCCTCCTCCTGCCCCAATCCCCTCCTGTCCCATCCATTCCCTCCACTCTGACCCTAACTCTCATCTCCTTTCCTTCCTCCTGTCCCACCCCAATCCCCCCACTCTGACCCATTCCCTCCACTCTGACCCTAACTCTCATCTCCTTTCCTTCCTCCTGTCCCACCCCAATCCCCCCACTCTGACCCATTCCCCCCACTCTGACCCATTCCCCCCACTCTGACCCATTCCCCCCACTCTGACCCTAACTGTCATCTCCTTTCCCTCCTCCTGCCCCAATCCCCTCCTGTCCCATCCATTCCCTCCACTCAGACCCCAACTCTCATTTCCCTCATCCTGTCCCAATCCTCTCTGTCCTACTCGTTCCCTCCACTCTAACCCTAACTCTCATCTCATTTCCCTCATCCAATCACCCCCATCCTACCCACACCTATCTTTTACCTTATTCTCCAGTTATCCCAATGATCGTTATCACCTCTTGCGCCATTTTTCTCATCTCTGGGCTTTTGTTGATCTGTTATCTGATTCTTTCCCCAAACCTAGGGTCATAATCCTAAATCAATCCCAGGCCTGAAATTCTGTTCCTGTCTAAACCCAATTCTACTATGATGCCCCATCTCTATAATCCTTATCATATAATTTGGCCCTAAATCTCTACTTAAAGCAGCCCTCTAATCATATCTCACCAAACCTGATCCAATCTCCTTCACCTGTAATTTGGAGGAACAACACCTGATTTTTCATCTGGTGACTCTCTAGCTAGATGGCATTAACATCAACTTCTCCAGTTCTTGCTAACCTATTGCTTCATGCCTTTGGGACTTTACTCCTCCCCCTACCCCTCATCCTTAGCTTTTTTCTTCAGTTGCCTGCCAACATTTTTCCATACTTTGATGAAGAACTCATGCCCAAAACATCAGTTATGTATATTTTTCTTTGCTATATGAAGGACACAGTTTGACCTGCTGAGTTTCTCTAGCATTGTGTTTTTATTTCAACCACAGTGTTTTACAGAATTTTGTGTTTTACTCCTATCTCCTTGACTCTATCCCATTAACAAGGAGAATAAAAAGCATCATTAGCTCTAATGCTAACGCTGGCACTATTGGGCAACCCAATATCCTGACTTCTTGATCCTTTTCTGACTGTTTCAGACCCAGTCCTTCAAACATATCTGCCTGTCAGCCCTACCTCTCTGAACCCATGCATCAGTACATATTGTGCCTTAGTTTGATCCCTGTAATGTTACTACCTTAACTCTGATCGTGTCTTCCTCGTCCTGAAATCTAACCCTATCCTTAACCTTTTAATCCTATGTTTCATCCATTTCAATTCCCCATCCCATTCCCTTGTTGACATGTCTGTTCATGGTCTCATGCACTGCCAGACTGAGACCACCTGCAAATTGGAAGAACAACACCTCATTTTATTTCTGGGCACCCTCCAACCAGGTGGCATTAACATAAACTTCTCTGGCTTTTGTTAAGACCCCCTCCCCACTTCTTCCCCTGTTTCCTTTCCCCATCTTTGTCTCTCTTCCTTTTCCCTCTTGTCTCCTTTCACAGCCAAAATCAATTCTCACCTCTCCCTTTATCATATCCAATGAACACCTTTAGTTGGTCTGGACTCCTCCACAAACCATCACTGTCTGTATTCTGAGATTTCCTATTTTTTGTTTATTCTTTGCGTATTCCTTGCAGAAGGGCTCAGGCCCAAAATGTCGGCAATATATCTTTTTCTCTTATGCATGCTGTAAAACTGGCTGAGTTCTTCCAGTCTTTACTACAATCATAGCATCTGCAGACTTTCATGTTTCACCTTATTGCTCTAACCCTATCAAGATAACAGAATGACCAAAATAGTTACAACACAGAGAGTCCATTCATCCTTTTCCAGTTCCATTTAAGTGCAATGCAGTTAGTCGTACTTCCATACCTTCTCCTCAGAATCCTGAAAATTATTTTCTCTTGTACACTTAGCCAGATACTTTTTGAATGCAATAATTAAACTAGCAATTTATTTCATGACATAGCCACTTGCCATGTAATTTTTTTCCCCCTCACTTATCTTTTCACCATCTTAACAACTTTGTCTCACTCTATCCTGGCTGTAGACTTTATAATTTTAAGTACTTCTAGTAGACCCCATCATAAGCTCTGAGGAAAGCAAACCCTGTTTCTGCTGTCTATACTCAAAGAGACAGCAAGCCCTCATCCATAGAATAATTTTAGTAAATCTCTTCCATAACATTTCTAAATCCTTTCTTTCTTTCCCAAGAATTGTTGACCAGAAGTAGATGCAATTCTCCAATTGTGGCTGAACCTGTGTTTCACAATGGTTCATCATGACTTTTTTGCTTAAAGTTCAGGATCCATTGAGGTGTTACAAACCACTTTCTTAATTTGCCCTGCTATATTCAATGAACAATGCAGAAGTGATCTCAGGTTAGTTCCCATTTTAGAATTGTGAATTCTGCTTTATGTTGCATTTTCTCATTCTTCCTGCCAAAATACTTCACATTTAACACTAAATTTCATCTGCCACATACCTGTCCATAACACCACCTTATTACTATGAGCCAAACACACACACTTATTTGTTTATATAATAGTAGGTGAGAAAAAAAAGCCATGATCTGAGTACCAAGCTCTTGGGAACACCACAATTAATTAAATAGAATTAAATTAGAAGCAATAGTAACCCTAGTGCAAAATGATTAGTGAACAATTATCTGATTGGAGCTCTTGGATTTTAAAAAAAATTAAATTCCAACTTCACAAACAGGACAAATTGCTGTAAAACTTCAATTTTTAATTTAGACATCTAGCACAGTAACAGGCCATTTCGGCCCATGAGTCCATGCTGCCCAATTTACCTACACCCCAGTACATACTTGTGGGCCAAAATGACCTGTTTTACCGTGCTGTATGTCCAAAGAAGAGGTACAAGGACTGCTTAAAGAAATTTCTTGGTGCCTGCCACATTGACCACCACCAGTGGGCTGATATCACCTCCAACCGTGCATCTTGGCACCTCACAGTTCGGCGGGAAGCAACCTCCTTTGAAGAAGACCGCAGAGCCCACCTCACTGACAAAAGACTAAGGAGGAAAAACCCAACACCCAACCCCAACCAACCAATTTTCCCTTGCAACCGCTGCAACCATGCCTGCCTGTCCCGCATCGGACTTGTCAGTCACCAATGAACCTGCAGCAGACGTGGACATACCCCTCCAAAAATCTTCGTCTGCGAAGCCAAGCCAAAGAAAGAATGACTAAATTAAAAATTAAAAGTTGCCCACCTCTATGCTAGATGAATAAAAACTCAATTTCTATAATTTAGCTTTTTTGGAAATTGTTTGAGTTTACTCGGGAAATAGTTGTTTGTTCACCAGCCACAATCTATAACAGGGACGCACCCAATTCTAAATGTTTAATTCATCAAATTCCCATAATAGTGTCCAAGATATACTTAGTATATTTTGAATTTGAGTAAAGTACATAATCAATGTCTGAGCATAACTTCCTGTTGAGTACAATTTGTAATGTTTTACTGAATATTGCAGTTGGTGTAAAATTGCGGCCTCATGCAGAATCCCATGAAACTAGCCAGACACTCAGACAGTGAGTCTTTTGGAAGATCTTTGCGAGAAGTTCTTTTTTCCCATGCCAGTAGCAAATTAAACATCCAATTTTTTTTTCCACAGTTGGCACAGCATGGCTTAGAACAGTGGGTTTCAAACTTTTTTTTACACTCACATACCACTTTAAGTAATTCCTATGCCATAGGTGCTCTGTGATTAGTAAGGGATTATTTAAGGTAGTATATGACTGCAAAGAAAAAGTTTGAAAACCACTGATCTAGCCGAGACTTTACCATAACAAAGCCCATTTATTTTCCAATGAACAATTTGTTAAACTGACCCATTATTCAACCAGACACTCCAACCAAATGTTATGGAGGATGCTGCTCCTTCATTCTGTTTGGTGGGAATCTTTCAGTGGACTTCAGTTTCGTTTACAGCAGTCAGAACTCTGCATTTTGCTTCCCACATTCATTTTTATTTGCTTGCAAACATAATTTTGCAACTTAAAGGAGAGAAAGCTGTCAAGATGGCTCATGCTTATCTTGTCAACTTTAAAACATTTGTTCATAAATATGTTACAATATCGTATTGTTCCTTGTGAATAAACTCTCAGTTTTTGACCTGTAGACTATAAATATCTTGAATTGCAGTATTGCATTTTAAAACTAGAATCCAATGATTAATACACAGACTCCATCTAGTGGATGAATTTTACTTCAGGACATTAAAAAAGAAATGGTCACAGCTCATTGGAGCGAAATGACAACTTTAAAAGTATACGTGTATGGTGGTACACCACTAGCCTACTTCAGGGGGCAATCTCTGTACCTGCAGGAGTGTAAGGGGGACAGGACAACACTGGCCGGCTGTCAATCAGTCGACAATGGATCAAGCCCCACCTGGTCGGCTGTCAATCACCCTCCAGGATATAAGCCTGCGCTGGCCTCCAAAGTCTCACTCAGAGTTACAGCCAGCCTGGCTCTGTGGAAGTCTTTGTTAATTAAAGCCTGTTGTTCAGTCTTTGCCTTGTGTGTGTCTGGTTCTGTCTAACAGCACACCACAACATGATATATTATTAATATTTGATATTGGTGTGGCTAGAAATGGCTGCTCGGAAACATTTGTTGAAAGAAAGGATCTGGATGGAGAAGAGAAGAGAGATGAGGTCAGTGGGGGAGTCATTTGGGAAGAGTTGGTGGCTGGATGGGGTCCCCAGGACATCAACAGAATAGAGCTTCAATTCTCAACTTTTTGGCTATGGTTCTTTTAGGACCCTCCTCAAAGTTTAAATGTTCACTTCCCTGTGAAGCAGTTGTTTAGTTGTTTTCTTCCATACTTTTCTCCTACTGACTACATAAACATAAAAAGTATTTAATGATTTCAGTCCATGTCCTCACCTCCTAAATGTCCCCATTGAGAATGTCTGGTATAGAATACCTGATAGGAATAGTATCTTGAGGTAATGTTTACTCTCTTTGGAAGAAAATGGAAGCCTTGGATGTTTTAAGGTTAAAAGTCTTTTATGTGCAAGGCCAATGTGTGACCTGTATGACCTTTTGGGGCTCACTTTCATATGGAACCACAATGATAGGGCATAGGGCCCAAACCTAGAAGCTACAGATGAGGCCATGGAGGTATTCTGCAGCAATCTTGTAAAAATCTTGGCCTACATCCCAGTGCTCCTGGACTACTTCAACATCAGGATGAGAAAAATTTCAACCCTCTGGTAAGATGTAATGAGCAAGAGGATGAAAGTTAACTTCAACAGGATCCTTCACCTCCTGATAAAGTATCTGGAACAGCAGCTTGTTTTGTCAGTAGGCCAAGCTAGATCAGTCACTTGATAGATTATTAATCACTGTCTCATCCTCCTTGTTATGCCAATTAGCCTGGGCACAAAACATCAGTATCAATTGAAACCTTGCTACAAGAAAAATCAACGAGTCAAGATCAACCAATTGAAGTTGCAGATACAAAATGTTCTAGAATTAGAAGCTGGACACCTCTGCAAATGAAATGAAGGCACTGATTTCACAGAAAATTCATGACAAACATCAGATGTGGGTGGAAATAACACAGCAGTTCCAGCTACTCCTTGATATTCCTGACTTTTGTGAATCTTTCAATTCCTTTCAGTCAATTTATGTACAAATAGCAGGAGACCCGCTCCACTGAATGCCAAGAATTGAGGTGAACTTATCAAGGACAGATGGTAGGTCAATGACTGTTGGAACTAACATCTCAACTTCAATTTAGGACCCTTGACTCTATCCCCTTTGCCATTTAATCTATAACCTTCCACTTAATGAAAAATTGCTTTCTGGTTCTTTGCATATTAAAACCTATCTATCTCCACTTCTGATTAAAGATCATTAACCTAAGTTATTATTTGCAGCATGAATATTGATTTTTCCAATTTTAGATAACCCCCCACATCTGTTTGGTTGGACTGTTTCCATCTTGTCTATACCTATTCTCATTCAACGAATTTCATGACATGTTCATGACAAATTCTGATTCTCTTTCACATCACAGTGGTCTTTCCCTCCACTCTCTGTCCAATACCTTATCACATATTAGTCCCTCCCTAGGTTCTTCCCTTCTCTCAGCCTCTCACTTGATATACTTGATATCATCCCTTCCTCCTTTACCCTCAACCTAAAAGATTGACTGAGATTTTCTACCCACAGGTACTGCCTGGCTTGCTGAGTACCTTGAACTTCTCACTGTTTGCTTAAGAATCCAGCATCTGCAGTTTCACCTCTCACTTTGTTCACTCTACACTGATGCTGCCTGGTGACACTTAACATTTCCAACATTTTCTACCTTTATCCAACTTAATCTCACTTTTTAGCCCTTGGTCTCTTGGCTTGTAAATTGTGGCATCAAGTGTACATCGAAGTACTTTTAAGATACAATATAAGCTTTATGCTTCAACCACATATTCTAGCATTGAGTAGAAAAAAAATTCTCAATCCCCAGCCCTCGTCAGTGAATCTTCTGACAAGCACCTACAATTTATACTCCCCAGTGTTTGACCCCTGTGTTATAGGAAACAAGTTTTTCCAATCTGCTCTTACCAGGTTATCATAATATATATTTTGATTAAATACACATTTTAAAGTACACAAAACTCCATTTGTTCTCTGAATATAATGTTATCTAGTGCTGCCAATTTACAAATTCTTCTCCAGCATAATCACACTTTACTGTAATATGGTGACCAAAACTATGATGAAACTGAGGTTTTATACCATTCCAACATCATCATTTCATAATTATATCTATTCATGGAAAAGATTCCATATGTATTTTTTATGACCTTGCCTCTCTTTAGGGAATTGAAAACTCCAAAATTGCCTTCAGGCCTCTGTGTAATTTATTGTAAAAACACAATGTTGGAGAAACACAGCAGGTCAAACTGTATTCACAGTTCTTTAAATAGCAAAGATAAATATACATAACCGACATTTCGGGCTTGAGTCCTTCATCAAGGTATGAAAAATTGTCGGCAGGCGTCCGAACAAAAAGGTGATGGGGAGGGTTGGGTGGGGAGGAGCACTGTCCCAAAGGCAGGAGATAATTGGTGGATAAGGGGGGTTAACAACACACCAGCAAGCAGGGGGAGGAGGAGGAGGGATGGCTCAGAGAATACAGAGGGAAGGGGAGCTAGGGGAAAGAAGACAAGGGGAAAGGGAAGGGAGGGAGAATGGAGAGTAGGTTTGCAGAAACCAAAGATTTTGATGTTAATGCCATCTGGCTGGAGCGCACCTTGAGAGAAAATCAAGTGTTGTTCCTCCAATTTATGAATGGTCTTGTGAGATAGTACATGAGGCCATGTAAGTATGGAAGCGGAATGCAGAATTGCAGTTGTTGGCCACTGGAAGGTCTCTGTCACTGGTGCAGACAGAGCAAAGTTGCTCAGCGATCTCCCAGTCTGCACCCATACTCTCCAATGTAGAGAAGACCACAAAGGGACCGCCAGATGCAGTAGATCACTCCCGCAGATATGCAAGTGAAGTGTTGCTTCACTTGAAAGACCTGTTTGGTGCCCCAAGCTGTGGTGAGGGAGGAGGTTATTTCCTTGGCTTTTTTTTTTGCCTTCTGACATACATTACTTCACACAATTCTGGATTGAATTTTAATAACACTTTTCTATCCACTGATGATATTTTACTGCAGGGTTCACTTTTCTTTGTGATTATGAAACACACAGAGCATTTTTGCCTTTTTTCTGCAAGCTTCTTAATCATTATCCCAACTTTTTCCTTAATCATCCATATGTACCACAAAAAAACAAGAGACACAGTGCTGTGTCCTTCTCAATGTCTACTGGAAATGCATTCCATCACAATTATAGTTTTTGACCATTCCTTCTTTAATCCTGTCACTACACAAAAAATTCCCTGGAAGTGGTATCATAGGAAGATAAGGGCCGTAAAGATAGCTTTTGACACATTGGCCTTCAATAAATCAAAGTATTGAGTATTGGAGATGTGATGCTATGGTGAAGTTATAAGACATTGCTGTGACCAAATTTGGAATGTGGTGTGAAGTTTTGATCATCTACCTACAGGAAAGTTCTCAATAAGATTAAGAGCGCAGAGACAATTTACAAGGATGTTTCCCAGACTTTAACTGAGTTGCAGGGAAAGGTGAAATAGGTTAGGACTTTATTCCCTACAGCATTGGAGAATGAGGGGAGATTTGATAGAAATATATATAGGGGTATAGAAAGACTAAACATAAGCAGGCTTTTTCCACTGAGACAAGAACTTTAGGATGTGGGTTAAGGGTGAAAGGTGAGAAAGAGGGAACATTTTGGGGAGCTTCACGCAGAGGGTTGTGAGAGTAAAGAACAGCCAGCCGGGCTCAGTTTTGACATTTAGGAAAAATTGGATGGGTGCATGGATATGGAGGGCTATGTCTGAGTGCAGGTCATTGTGACTAGGTAGAATAATAGTTCAGCATGGACTGAAGGGCCTGCTTCTGTGCTGTAGTGTTCTATGGTTCAACGGTTCAAAGCTAAGTAAAGATAAGGCTCATCTTTTTCTTTGGATATTTTGGAGTTTTACTTTACTGACTAGTCTGCCATGTGGGACCTTATCAAAAGTCTTGTTAAAATCTATATGAATTACATTAAATGTTCTTAGCCTTACTTCCTCAGTACAAAAAAAATGATTACAATCAACTTGCACCTAAATTTAGGATCATTCTAAATGATGATTAACAGTGTCTCACACTGAAATGTTTCCAGTAATTTGCCTATTACCAATGTAATGCTGACTGCCATCTTTGTATAATGTAAATCGTTGCTTGGCTGAAATTATGGGCAACTGGAAATTCTTCACTATTTCTTCCCTCATTTCTCTTAACAGCCCAGGTTAGATTTAGTCTGAGCCCAATGAGATACTGACTTTCAAAAATTGGAATCTCATTGTTCTCCAATGATAACTATCACCTTGTTCATTCCATCAAATATTTCATGCACTTCGTCCTTCAAACAATCTCTTTTCTTCCCCAATGTTGTGAAGATAGCTACAAAAAAATTTCTTCAGAAGGTCATCTGCCCCAAGAGTATGATACCTTTTCCAAATCCTACCTAGATTATCACTTCAAAGGTTTTTCCAAGAACTAAATAAACATGTAAGGAAATTTCTTTGGAAAGATAAAATGTCAAGAGTTTCTATGGAAATATTAATGTGGAAATATGAATTGGGAGGCCTACTGCTTCCTAACCTCAAGAATTATTAACAGGCAGCTCAAATGAGATTTCTCACATCTTTTCCTGCAGGTGCAGAAAACCAGCATCGGTTAAAATAGAATTGGATAAAATAGGAGAGAGATTTACAGAGGAATTCATATACAAATGGGATTAAAATTAATGATTAGTCTTAAAGAAACACCATTGTTGAAACATTTGATTACTGTTTGGAACAAGAGAAATGACATAATTGGAATGAAAGGAAATATATCACCCAAGATTGCCTCATTCAAAATTACCTTGTACCTTGTTCCTTTTTCAAAGGATAATCAATTTTCCAATTAATCAATTTGGTTTCATAAAGGCATTAGAAATATTGATGATTGTTATGAACAAGGCCAATTGGAACAATTAAGGAATAAATATGGAATATCCAATAACACTTTTTTATTATTTTCAAATGAGAGGATATTTGAGGGATGTTAGGTCCAGCGAAGCTGTTACCTTCTTGTAGTGAGATGGAGATTCTTATTAGGAGGGGAAATATTAAGAAATTTACCTCTCCAATGTATCTTATTATAAACAGGAACTACTAAACATGGAGTCCATAAATCGAGACAGAGGTGGGAGCTGGATTTAATGTGATAGTACAGATTCTATCACCAATGTGTATATGTACAGATGGTAGTGTAGGATGACTGTGATTGGCTGAGAGTGTAGCCACACCTACTGGCAGGTCTTAAAGGATTGCTCCTAGCCAGACCAGGTCATTCTGGACTGGTCGACCTACTTGTGATATGGTCCAGTCTTTTAGTTCATAAAAGCCTTGGTTTGGATCAACAAGTCTTTTGACGTGCATTACACCTCTCCAGTGTATCTTTTATTATAAACAGGAACTACTAAACATGGAGTCCATAAATCGAGACAGAGGTGGGAGCTGGATTTGAATATTATAATTGATGAGCAAAGATGATCAGATCTCTGTCTCGATCTTATGACAAATAATATTAATGTAAGGTATAGATTAGTTTACCATAATTTCAGTTGTATTTGACACCACAGAAATTGAATAGAATGAAATCAGATTTATCGGATCAGTGTTTTAGGTGTGGTAAGGAGACAAGAACTTTCTTGCATTTAACTTGGTCATGTCCCAAGGTGAAGCTTTTTTTGGGTGGACTTAGGGAATTTTTTAGAACAAGTTACAGGTATCACATTTCCACAAAACCCAATTTATTTTTTATTGGGAAATATAGAAGAAGCAAGACCTAAGTTGAAACTATCAATATACCAAATGAAATTTGTTAAATTTGCATTAACTGTGGCAGGGAAGTCTATTGCAGGGAAGTTGGATTCACATTTGGGTATGTGAAGATGGAATGCAGAAATTCAAAGCTATATCCCTTTGGAGAAAATTACATATAATTTGAGAACTAAATATGGTATATGTTGGCAAATTTGAAGCCCATATATGCAAATTTTAGGTATAAATATGCAGTGGTGTTCTTCCAGCCTCTCAAGACCTGTGCCAATCTCCTTCCCTAAATTGATCATATCAATCTTGCTGAAGTCCTGTGAGAAAGCGACTCTCCAAGCAATCCATGAAGCTATTTTCTTTCTCTTTTCTTTATATTACTAGCTATACTTTTTATATATATAAATTTCTTTGGGGGGGGGGGGTTCAGCGAGGGAGGGTATGGGAGGAAAGGGGAGGGATTATAACCATCATGTAATGATTGAAACTCTCTTAACTTTAAATTCTTAATTGTTTTATATAATTGTTCATTAGTTATATGAATGAAAAAAAATAAAATAAAATATTTTTTAAAAGTTATCTGCCTTCATAAACGTTACCTTTTTGAGGATTAATAGGCCCTAGTCTTCCCTTAATTTACATTTGGAATGACGCAGATGAACCCAGGCCAGCACCGTCATAGATCAGTAGGATTGTAGATCTTCCATGTAATTGTTCTACTCCAAGCTTGCTGATTGCTCATTCAGAAGCTAGCATGTCCTTCAACAACCTTCGTCTTGATGCTTTATCGACCTCTTAAGATAACACTCTGTAATCTTAACAGTTTAACTGTTTCACTGAATTCATTGCTTCTCTTCCTATGGGTTAGAATTAGGCATTATTACACAGAAGTAAGTAAAACATGAAAGCCTGCAGACACCTTGTTTGAAGTAAAAACGTAAAGTGGAGAAACTGAGCAGGTGACCTGTTTGTGTTTCTCCAGCCCAGTATTTTTACTTTTGCATCAGTTGTATGTTTTAGCCATCAAACTTTATCTGATTGTTCTGCAAAAGCAACATAAACGATTCCATGTGATTTGAATCCTCAACAAAGTCCAATTTAATCCCACAGGGTTTTCAGTGTATTTGATCCTCCCAAATGTTTCTTTCTGTATAGCAAGAAGTCTGCTTTTAGAGGGACAGAGGCTGATTTTACAGGTTTTAGAATGATTTTAAAAGTACATTCACATGATGTTATGCTTGCCATGTGGATGAGTAGTGTTAGTGACATCTCCCTACAAAACAAGCACCATTGTATATTAAGACAAACAAGCTCTTATGTCAGGCAAAGTTAGTCAATGTTCATAAAGATTGCCCCCAGCAGATGTGCCAAAAGGGAAAGAAGTAAGGATTGGAATTAAACTGAGTCATTTTCCAATTCAATTTGACTTTGGCATGGTATACAAGGAATGGATGACTAACCTTACACTGTTATGTAGTAATTATAGCATCTGTATGAATCTGAGTGGCAGCTTACCTTGGCTAACCTCATGGCTTGTTAAATCTATAGCTCTCTTTGTGCTGACTGAGCTTGAACTGACTGCCTCTGTGCCTTTCTTCAGACAGCCAGCAATGTGCTTCCACAAATCCATTGGAAAATCTGGGTGATCTTTCCAGATGTTCAGATTCTTGAGGCTGTAGCTCATCCTGTCCTCTTCCTAGGGACTGATAGTGCAGTTTAATTTGCCTCAAAACCACAAGTCAAGTTTATTGTCACCTGATTGCACAAGTACAATGCAACGAAACAAGGTTTTCCAGTCCTCAGGGCAAAATGCGCAGACACATAACCAGACACACATACAGACAAACAATTCATATGCAGGATAAGTATTCATCTATACAAATAACTAAATAAATATTGTTTCATGAATAATAGAGTCTGGGCTGGTTAGTTGAGCAGTTCCTTGGATGGCCGATCAGCGTTCTCACTGCCCATGGGAAGAAACTGCTCTTCAGCCTGGTGGTGCTGGCTCTGATAGCCCTGTATCTCTTTTCTGAAGGGAGCAACTGAAAGATTCTGTGTGCTGAGTGGAAAGGGTCCTCGATGATTTTGTGTGCCCTCTTCAGATAATGATCCCATTCGATCACATTGATGGGGGGAGGTAGTGTTAGGAGAGGGAGACTCTAGTGAACCTCTCTGACACTCTTATGGTCCTGTAGATTGACCTCTAATCCTTTTCTCTGATTTCTCTGTAGCAACGACAGAAAGATTTCTCCTCCACTGTGACCTTCATTTAAACACAAGACCCCCCCCCCCCCACCGCCATGTCTCTGATTATCCCCATGAATGGACAATGAACAACATGGCTTCCTGGCCTGTTTCAAGGAGGAAGTTGTGAATGAGCAAATGTTGGACAACTCTAATGTATGTCAATCAATAGGTTGGAAGTTCAGGCATGATGTGAAAAGTTATGTGTGGTGACTTGAAGTTTTATATTTTTGATCTAAAAGGCAGAAAACAAATTATTTTAAAAATATATCTTACAGGATATACTTAAAGATTTCATTCACAGGAAAGAACGTGGTGAGCTTTTGATGCAAAAGCTAGGATCGTTTAAAGATGATCTGCTGAACAAGGTGAGTAAACTCTTGCAAGTATTAACACTTTTTAAAAATCTTAATTCTTAGTTAATTCATTGGTTATTGAGTGCAGTTTAGAATTATTTTAGTCCTGTAACAGTTCACTTTAAATCTGTGTTCATCACTAAAATAAGTTATTTTGCTTAAATCTATTTGCTTTTGAGGTGATAAAAATAGGCTGTAACATATTAATGATCAATCATTGCTATTTAATGGTGTTGCAGATTGGAAGGGCCATGTTTAAAGCCATTTACATTTCCCCGATAATGTTGGGGAGAATTATACACAACTGTTTCAGCTTATGTTATAGAAGAAAATAAAGTGCATCAAAGGCCATAATGGCTTTTATCATATTGACTGCCCAGGTTGTAAATATACTCTTCAGTACTGTGCAATGAAAATAACTTTGGGTCCTTCAGTTAACGTTGACTGGAAAAAGCAGCATTTGTACGCCACTGGCATGAAATATTATAACATAGAGAAACAGAATGTCTCAGGGTCCTGCTATTCTTATGATGCTATACTTAGTACTGAGAAATCCCTTCCACGTCTGGCATGGATGTGTTTGCTTCCCTCAGTTCATCCTAATGTTCATCTTGCCAAAAATGTTTACATAGGAAGAAATATCTCAATCCCTGTTCCTCCTTCTGTGATATTATGGATTTTATTTGGAAGAAACGGAAGTTATGTTTGCCATCATTCACATTCAGATTTATTGTCATCACATACATCCCTGAGATCCTTTTTCCTGTGAGTGAGGCAGATTTACTACTTATTGGTAATGCAAAAAAAAAACAAACTGTACATAATGTACACATGTAAACAAATAAAGAAATGTAAACAAACTGCAATACAGAGAGAAAAAAAATCAAAGTGTAAGATTCCTTAAACTCTGATTGAGTTTGTTGTTGAGGAGTCTGATGAAGGAGGGTAGCAGCCGTTCCTGAACCTGGTGGTGCAAATCTATACCTCTTTCCTGAGAGTTGCAGTGAGGGTAGAGCATGTGCTGGGTGGTGTGGATCCTTGGTGATTGCTGCCATTGTCTGATGGCAGCTTTCCCTGTAGATGTTCTCATTGGTGAGAAGGATTTTGCTTGTGATTCACAGAGAGACACATTAAATTGACAAATTTGCTGCCATTGTCAGCCCTGACTCCAGTGATCATCCCAATCTGACTTCCTCCAGGAATTTGGGTCCAGAGTATTTCAGCATCATTAAATTACCAGAAACCACAAAAGTTTAGAATAACATGTAATATAGTTTACACACACACACGTTTATTCATTTTCCATTCTTACATTCTCTCATTGTGCTTGAGAAGCTGATGGTAGCTACATCTGTGCCTTAAGAAAGAACACATCATAAAAGATTCCCAACACCCTGGGCACAAATTCTTCTCGCTACTACCCTCAGGCAGAAGGTACAGAAGCCTAATGTCCTTCACCTCTAAGTTCAACAGCAGCTTTTTTTTCTAACAACTATCAGGCTTTTGAACTTTCCCCTACCTCCCGAACCATAACACTACTCCAGGACCACCAAAGAGCTGGCTATACCACCTTTTTTTGTACTAACTGTAACTTTGAATATTTATCTATCCTTTTATTGTATTATTCTTAAATTCTCTTGTGTGATCATTTAATTTAGACTTGCTGTTTGTTAAAGTAGCTGCAACAAGTAGGCAGATTTTGGAGTGGTGCAGGGTTGTTGTTTTTGGGAAACCAACTTTCTTAATATTGACTGGCACATCCTGACTGCAAAAGGGATAGATGGGACTAAATTCGTCAGGTGTGTTCAAGACGCATTCCTGACACAGTATGTGGACCAGCCAACGAGAGGAGACGAAGGCTGGAAGAGTTGTGGATGGAGCTGAAGGTTGTCGTAGGTTACAAAAGGATATAGACAGGATGCAGAGTTGGGCTGAAAAGTGGCAGTTGGAGTTCAATCTGGATAAGCATGAGATGATGCATTTTGGAAGGATAAACCAGACTGAGTACAAGGTTAATTGTTGGTTACTTAGGAGTGTGGTTGAACAGAGGGACCATGGGGTCCAAATCTATATATCCCTCAAGATTGCAGCACAGGTCGATACAATAATTAAGAAGGCCTATGGGATGCTGGGCTTCATTAATAGGGGGATTGAGTTCAGGTGTCATGTTGTAACTCTACAAATCTCTGGTGCGACCACACCTGGAGTATTGTGTTCAGTTCTAGTCACCCCATTATAGGAAGGATGTGGAAGCTATAGAGAGGATGCAGAGGAGATTTACCAGGATGTTGCCTGGATTGGAAATTAAGTTTTATGAGGCAAGCTTAGCAGAGCTGGGATTTTTCTCTTTGGAGTATAGAAGGATGAGAGGAAACTTGATAGAAGTCTACAAGATTGTGAGAGGCATTTTCATGGGCAGGAATACAAAGGGAAGGGAGGAAAGTTTAGGGGAGACATCAGGGGTAAGTTTGTTTTACACAGAGAGTTATGGGTGCCTGGAATGCTTTGCCAGGGGTAGTGGTGGAGGCTGAAATATTAGGGGCATTTAAGAGGCTCTTAGATAGGTACATGGTTGGAAGAAAAATAGAGAGTTACAGGATAGGGAGGGTTTCATATTTGTTTTAAGGAATATTTTGGATGATATAACATTGAGGGCTGAAGGACCTGTACTGTGCTGTAGTGTTCTAAGCAAGAATTTCAGTGAATCAGTACTTAAGGGTATGACAATAAACTCTTCATTGTCATTATATTCTTGCTATCCTCATTCGTTTGGGTGGTGGGAATTATAAGTTTAGAAGATGCTGTCAAAAAAATCACAATGAGGTGATGCATTGTTGGGGTGGACGTTAATGATGTGAACTAATAGACTATGTACTAGTCAAACAGGCTGTTTTGCCCTGAATGCCAACAAGCTTACATATTATTTCATAGAACTCAGAACATAAAACGTTACATCTCCTCAACATTGGAGAGACTGGACACTGACTGGGAGATTGCTTTGTTAAGCACCTTGGCTAGGCCTACTGTAATAGTGTGGATCTCAGTGGCCACCTATTTCAATTCCACATCCCATTCCCTTGCTGACATGTCTGTCCATGGTCTCATGAACTGCCAGACTGAGACCACCCACAAATTGGGGAAATACCTCATCTTCCATCTGAGCTCCCTGCAACTGGATGGCATTAACATCGACTTCTCTGATTTCCATTAAACTCCACCCCTCCCCTTCTTCCTCATTGCCTTTCCCTCCTCCTCCCTCTCCTTTTCCCTATTTCCTTCCACAGAGCCAAAATCAATTTTCACCTTTCCTCTCATCATTATTCAATTAACATCTTTTGTTGGTCTGGACTCCTTCCCCCCACTCCCTTGTTATTCTTCAGTCTTTATTCTGATGCCTTTCTGCTGTTTGCTTATAACTTAAAAAAGGGCTCAGGCCTGAAATGTCAGTAATATATATGGACACTGCAAGACCTCTGTGATCCTCCAGCATTTCTGCATGTTTTAACTACAATCACAATGTCTGCAGACTTCCATATTTCACATGGAACATTACAATGCAGTAAAGTCCTTAAGGCCCATGATGTTGTGCTGACTGATAGAAACCTACACAACAAACTATACATTCCCTATCTAACCCTAACCCTACCACACACCCATGACCTTCTATTTTTCTTCTATCCATTTGCCTAAGAGTCTTTTAAATGTCCATATTGTATCAGCCTCTGCCACCACCCTTGGCCATGCATTCCCAGTGCCACTACTTATTATTAGCCCTTCACTATTTTTAGAATCAGTGCCACCTTCCTTGTTGGGCAAGGAATTTACAAATCAAACGTGTCAAGTAGAATTTCCTCTGCTGTTTTGCCACTTCCGTTAACATGGAGTCAGTCGTGCAGCACAGAAATAGGCTCTCAGCCCATCATCTCCATGCTGACCCTGCAGTACCCATTAATGCTCATCTCATTCAGAAGTACCTGGTCTATAACCTACTATACCTTTGCAGGCCATTCGAGATTCCAGCCATCCTGTAGGTTCAATTGTTTTTCCTTAGATCCTCTCTGAACCTCGCACACCTTACCCTAAACCTATGCTCTTTAGTTGTAGACGTCCTACCATGGGGAGGAGTTTCATGCTATTTATTTTATCTATGCCCTTTAAAATATTATATACCTCCAACAGCCTCCTCTGCTCCAAGGAAAATGAATCAAGCCTCTCCAGTGATCTTGTTTTAAATGAAACACTTCATCCCAGGCAACTTCCTGGTTAATCTCCTCCTCTCCCCTCCAGTGCCATTACTAAATTGCATCACCTGTATAAATAATACATTCAGAGGCTACAGTTAACTTCAAGGCTGAGTTAATCCACAGGGGATACCCAGTAATAATTTAACAGTCGAGTCTTGTCACTATGTTGAAATCCCATGTTCCAGGTAAGAATTATCATGTGAGAAGCTTTAATTTTACTCTGGGTGAGCTTTTTCCCTACATATCACTAGTTAAACCGGTGATGTGGAGCTTTTATGTAATGTGTGCCAGGTTTACAGTTCAAACCTCTTCCATGAACCATGCACGAAAAACATGTTTTATTTTAACTGGACATACTGATATATTTGGTAAATTTGAAGATACACATGTTTGCTACCTAATGCATTGCCGACTCTCTAATCTATTCACTGTCATTCTGCTGCTTTCTCGATTCCATTCGGTTATCTCCCAGGCTGCTTCAGCTTTTGCTCCATTCTAATCCACTTGCACATCTCTGGCACTTGTTCCCACCCACTTAGGAGGGGGTCACAGATTCAGTGGGATCAGGTGTTGAGAACCAAGATCAGGAGAACTTTCTTCAACCAGACAGAGATGAAGCTGTGGAAGTCAAGTCAATAAATACATTCAGGAATAAGGTAGACATTGTCCTTAATATGAGGAGAATACGGGAATAGGGTACTGAAATGGCTGATTTTGCTCTACTGCATTTCTATATTTGGAATAAATTCCAGGCAGTTATTATTTGATTTTTACTTCACATTAGAAACTACTGCTTTCATTAACAGATAAAGGAAAATCCCCAGGTATCTGAAATTCAAGGAACTGCCAGCCTCAAACAACTGGCAAAAAAAAATCGAGGAAAAAAGTAAGTTTAAAATTGTAAAAAGTGAATATTCTCTGAAGTAACACGTAAGCTTTTGGTGAAGATGGGAGCAAATATTCAGCCAGCGGATGCCTTGGTCGTGCTTTGCTCATAGCAGCTGTTTGAATAAAGTTGTGTGTGAAGCAGCAATAGCGTCACCCAGGATGAAGAGCTGGTTGATGCTGGTCGCCATTGGGGTGACTTTCTTAAAGTGTCTTCTTAACCCTTCTTAGTAAGAGCCTTTATTAGTATATTATTTATAAACTGTGGGGGGTGGGGGGGAGAGATAATTATCTATAATGTTATTGTTCATCTTTTCTAATTTATTTAGACTGAGCTTGTCAAAAGTTGTGATGGATATCTTCATTTTGGTGACCTCGTGTTACTTGTTAATCCTGGCAACAAACACAATCATACTAGCCGCATCCACTTGCCTCGTGCCCCCATGGCATTGACTATGAATGTCGATCAAAGCAAATTTATGGGAAGCGGACAAATCGATTCACCATGTGAAGTGTGTGGCAGCAGGAACTTAACCCCCTGTGTCAGAAATACTTTTTGTATTACAAGGCAAGTATAGTCTTTAGTTTGCAATAACACTCAACAAAAAGTGATTGTTTTATTAGTAGTCAATATTTTACAGAAAAATATTTCTTCACTAATACTTGCTAAACAAAACTGCAGATGTAGGAAATCTAAAATAAAAGCAGAACATTCTGGAAAGATTCAGCAGATACTTTTATCGGTTTGGTCCTTTTTGAATCTAGAATTAATAGAGGAGGCACAGTCAGCGTAGTGGTTAGTGCAACGTTATTACAGTGACATGGGTCTATAAAGAGTTTGTATGTTCTCCCCGGGTCCTGCCTGGGTTTCCTCTGGGTGCTTCAGTTTCCTCCCACCCTCCTAAATTGTAACGGGTTTGTAGGTTAATTGTTGTATTTGGGCAGCGTGGGCTAGAAGGGCCTGTTATCGTGCTGTATCTCTAAATTTAAAAAAATTAAGAAATAAACCACTGGTGATGCTATCACAACATAAGCCTATAATAAAAATATAACATTTAACAGCGTAACTTTATTAAAGATACAGAGTAATGTTCATTTTTCCATTAGTAAATGACACAGTTTAAAGAATGGATGTCACCGTGTGAAAAAATACATATATAAATGGATGAAGTAACAGCACTTTATTTGAGGTGGCACAGTTAGCTAGTGATTCTTTTGGCTTCGTGGACGAAGATTTATGGAGGGGTAATGTCCACGTCAGCTGCAGGCTCGTTTGTGGCTGACAAGTCCGATGCGGGACAGGCAGACACGGTTGCAGCGGTTGCAGGGGAAAATTGGTGGGTTGGGGTTGGGTGTTGGGTTTTTCCTCCTTTGTCTTTTGTCAGTGAGGTGGGCTCTGCGGTCTTCTTCAAAGGAGGTTGCTGCCCGCCAAACTGTGAGGCGCCAAGATGCACGGTTGGAGGCGTTATCAGCCCACTGGCGGTGGTCAATGTGGCAGGCACCAAGAGATTTCTTTAGGCAGTCCTTGTACCTTTTCTTTGGTGCACCTCTGTCACGGTGGCCAGTGGAGAGCTCGCCCTATAACACGATCTTGGGAAGGCGATGGTCCTCCATTCTGGAGACGTGACCCATCCAGCGCAGCTGGATCTTCAGCAGCGTGGACTCGATGCTGTCGACCTCTGCCATCTCGAGTACTTCGACGTTAGGGGTGTAAGCGCTCCAATGGATGTTGAGGATGGAGCGGAGACAACGCTGGTGGAAGCGTTCTAGGAGCCGTAGGTGGTGCCGGTAGAGGACCCATGATTCGGAGCCGAACAGCTAGTGATTAGTGCACCACTATTACACCACCAGTGACCCAGGTTTGAATCTGGTGCTGTCTGTAAGGAGTTTGTATGTCCTCCCCACGACCTGCACGGGCTTCCTCCAGGTGCTCCGGAGTCCTCCCACCCTCCAAACATGTATTTGGGTGGCTCACGCTCATGGGCCAGAAGGGCTTTGTTACTGTGCTGTGTCTCTAAGTTAAAACAAAAAAAAATCACTGCAATCTGTCCAATAGGTGAAGACTAGTTTCCGAACTACTGGTGAGGCTCTAATTTTGATGAGGTCAGTTTGGTGAAAAAGAAAGCCAAGCTGAAGGCTTGGGAGAAATAATCAATGTGTGCCTTTCAAAAAAAACAAGAGAAGATCTAAAAGCAAGAGGTTCAAAGGCAGCTTGCTTAGTTTTCTTTATACAATGTGAAATCTAAAAAAAAGACTATTATTTCTCCAATTGTTTTAGATGCAATCTGTAAACAATTTCTACCCAAATTAATTATTTTAAAAGTAATTCACATTTTGTGAATTTAACTTAAAATGACTTGAACTTGCATATTTTCTGTTCTAATTATTTTAATTTAATCATGAAAGTTCTGCTGGATTTACAAACTTTAGAAGACAAGATGATATTTCATTTTGCAAAGGAGTGTCAGACTTTGCAAGAGTCAAATTAGTAACACTTGTGTCATCCCATTAGCGGCAGTTCTACAAGAAAACACTTCCTAAATGAGTGTAGTAAACCATTGCAAGGTCACAGCTCAGAAAGACACTGTTCAGCCCTTTGAATCAGTGGTCAGAAGTGTCATCCACTGACCCTTTCTCCATTGTATTGAAAATCAAAGTGGACTCGACTAGATGTATACATGTATAAAATGGCCATTTCACCATTTATAAATTAAGCAGCTTGATGCATCAATCAACTCTAAGTAGTTTGCATTGTAATTCTTTTAAAGTGAAAACACATTTGTCTAATATAGTTTCTAATAACTTCTCCGTGGATTATCACCTTGTGTGGTCCTGAGATCCCTAGAGCAATGGTGTCTGGAGCTATGCTCCTGGCAGGGCCACCCATGGCGATAAGGTTGAGGATGAGATCCCTGACAAAGAACAATCCAACCAAGTCCTCAACAATGGAACAAGTGGATGAAGTTACTTTGAACTCAGCGGCTGTGAAGGCGGATGAAGGCAACAAGCCCATCATCTCCAATCATCGTGGTTTCCAGGCCATTGGAATCAGTTGATTGATTTGTGAAGTACTGTGTGCTTCTCGGAGTGCAACATCAAGTACATGTTAAACAAAAGCATGCACAGGCATCTTCGCTCTGTGGAAAATGGAACCAAGACCATCTTTCTTGACCTCAAGGGATAGCCATGATCAACTGAATAGCTTAACTTAAAACCTGAAGCTAATAAATAAAATGCATTGCAAAGCACTTTTTGGTTTTATTATAATTTTGGTGATTTCTTTGTGTTTCATAAACTCACATCCTTTTTTTCCCCAATCAGTGTTGATGGTAGTTGCAATGGTGACCCTCTTCGATATGGACAGAGTTTTGCCCTCAGAACAATGGAAGGGATGGCTGGCCAGGTATTTTAATGCAAGATTGCAATCATTTTTTGATGTTTCAAAAAAAAAATCACAATTATTGTAAATTTAGCATTAAATACTTGGAAGAAAAGATTTAGGGAAACCTTTGCAACTGTTTGTTTCATTACGTGTTCTGACTGAGCTGCAAATGCTTTTTCTATTACAGCTATATCTAACAAGCGATATGAAATTATTTATGAAATATGCCAAAAAGTCTCGGATGCAGCTTGTGAATCTGACAGGTCAGCTCTCTTTCCTGAGTTGTTGGCAGGTCTTATACTTGGACCCACAGATGCGGCTTGAATACGATGGATACCCAGTGCAGGTATGGACATTTTAAAATTGTGAGGGATTGAGAATTATTGATTAAATTTAACTTTAAAGCCTTCTTTAATATTCCAAAGAGTAAAGTTTTCATAATTTAAACTTTAGATATGTATAATAGTCTCAAGTTATCCATTCTGACATTTTGTCTAACAGCTACAGCTCCGGCAAGTCAGATTTGATCCTTTTGCACTTTTTTTCCGGAGATGGTTTGGGTGCTCTGGTTTCTTCCTATACCTTTAAGATATGCTGATTGATAGGTTGGTCGGCAGCTGTAAATGACCCTGCATGTAGGTGTCCAATGGGAGAATCAAGGAGAGTTGACTGGTGCATAAGAGAGAATATGCTGCAGGGAGGGAAAAAAAACGGGGAAATGAGATTAATGGGATTGTGCCGAGAGCTGACGTAGGTTTGCCCTTCTGTCTTGTAAGAAACTTAAAATTTAATAATTAATCAGTAAATACAGTATTTGATTTACCTCATTGTTATACACTGAACATGGCATGGATCTCATGTAATGCATTCATTAGCACAGGCAAGATATGTTGGTGCAGAATTTGTTTTGTTGACAAAGTAATACAGTAGTATGCTTGTACATTCAAAGATCAAGTGGGCCCTTCACGTTTTCCGATGTATATTCTTCCATGTATCAGTTCAATGGACTGTTGGCTTCACATATCTATGCTTTTATCAAACTGGACAAATATTAAGGAATTCTTACAGGCATCATCCCAGGATGCCAAAGACACATTTTAAAAATATGCTTTTTAAGGATTACTATGTAATCCTCCAAAATACAGGCCATTGTCAATGGGAATTGCAAAATAAAACAAACTGATTGTTTTAGGGTCTAACTCTTAAGTGTGGCTTTCAACGTTATTAGTCGATGTGAAAAATATGCAAGGTTTCATTGATTTTGTGATTTTTATATGTAGTTTAAATTTAAGTCAATTAAGTGATTTTTCCAATTAAATAATTTACCTTGATTTCAGTGGAGAACATTGGTAAATTTAATACATTCTGCATAATTTTATCAATGCTGAATCAATATTCTAGCAATCTAAATCTAAGAACATAATAAACAGAAGGCAGAGAAGGTCACAAGCCTTCTACATTTTTCACCTTTTCATCCCAGTGACACCTTCGTACCTACAATGTCATCAAAATCAATCATGAAGACATTCACCAACGCTACATCCAGTCCTCTGAGCATAGAGGGAACTCAAGTTTTGTACTCTAGTTTTGGAGTCTCCAACATGAGGAACCAGGAGGTTCCTGCTCACACTGTAAAAATTGTGTTTCAATAAATTCACATCATCTTGTTCTTCTGAACTTGAGGAAAATGTAAGGCTAATATTCTGTGTAAAAACACACAGAAATGCTCGAGGAACTTGGCCGGTCTCGCAGTGTCCACAGGAGGTAAAGATATATTACCTATGTTCCAGGCCTGAGCCCTTCTTCAGGGTATAAGCAAAGAGTGGAAAGTGGTATGAATTAAAGACTGGGGAGAGTAGGGGGGAAGGACAACAGCCAAAAGGTGTTAATTGGAAAGCTGAGAATTGATTTTGGCTTTGTGAAAGGAGACAGAGGAAAGGGAAGAGAGAGAGAGAGAAAGAAAACGAACTGGAGACAGACGAATATGGGGAGGGGAGGAATTTAACAGAAAATGGGGAAGTTGATATTAATGCCATCCGGTTGGAAGGTGCGTATTATTTATTTATTTGACAACCCTGTCATGCTGGGAATCAAGTCTTCTTTCCACTTCCTTTAAGATACACTTATCCTTGATCAGACAGAACCATAGACAGTATATATTGTGTAGCCTGAACAGAATCCTTAATTATTCTAGCATAATTTACTCTTAAATTCCAATATCCTTATGGTCAACTAACATGCCAATTATTCAAGGCCAAGAAATTCTTCAGCATGACTAGGTCCAGTCACTCATCTTCAAAAATATTCAGCTTTTACAATCTTCCTACGCAGGTGACTCATTTCATGCCTTCTTGCGTCATATACCATTTGGCATTTCTCTTGCCCAATAACCTAACTGATCTTTGTCCCTTTGCTGTCTTCCTTTGTCCTCTTCACATCCTTGTCTCAAGAACAAACTTAGATTCAGCCCTCTCACCTCAGTCAGAGATGTAGGTTGTAAATAGCCAAGATACAAGCTTGGATCTTCGTGGCTCTCTACCAGTTATATCCTGCCACCCCAAAAGTCACATTCACATTCTTAGAATGTAGGGACATTTTTCAATGCTTTTATATCACCTTGATATTAAAGAGATCAAACTCTGCACAGCTCTCCATACAAATTTGGTATACATTGTAAGTCATTTCTTTCTGTTTTTTAATCCCCCTTCTCCCCCCCCCCCCCCCCCGCAAAGAAATCAATCAAAGTGCATTGTTTGCTTTAGTTGTGGCCTTGGTAACGTGATTTTATTACTTCTGATTTTTCTAGGCAAATGTAAAAGTACTTATCAACCATGTTCGTACAAATCAGGCTTTAGCAGTTCTTCAGGATCACTCTTTCTGGTAGGTATTGCTCTACTAAGTTCAACAGATGAACAATGGATTTCAGAGCTCACGTGAGGAATACAGATTCTGCTAAGGTGCTGCAGACGTGCACAGTCACTCTTCAGTGAGCAATCTGAAATTTTAAGAAAACATCTCTGTCAGAGTGGCCCACAACCAAGCTGCTGGGTTGTTGTAAAAATTCTTCAGGTTCACCATTGCTTCTCCTAATACCTGCCAGTCTTAATCAGATCTGCAATGGAAAGCTGATGGAGTTTGTTGAATTCAACCAACAAGTTTAAGAACCTCAGCACCATGCATGATAAACCATCCTAATAGATTTTCATCCCATAGTTCATTCCCTTCGTTCCTTCTGCACAGCATCTGCAATAAGTGGCATCTACAAAGCCTGCTTCAGTGACTTGCCTGCAGCACTGCTCAAACCTACATCCTCCTCCACCAAGGAGGATAAGGGCAGCGGGTGCATGGGAACCCTACCATCTCCAGGTTCTTTTTCAAGTCCCATATCATGCTGACTTGGAATTGCTTCTTCATCATGGAGTCTAAATCCTGGAACTCTATCCAACAACATTGTGGGAGTGACAGGGATTGCAGTGGTTCAAAGGAGTGCCTCACTATTACCTTCTCAGGGGCAATTAGGGAAGAACTTTGCTTGTGACTTCCAAGTCACCCCAAAAAGGTAGCCCTTTAAACTTCAGCGAGGAATAAAGAAATACAATTAGGGGAAGGATCAGATTGGGATTTATTCACCCGTCTATTTCTGTCAGCACAGCCAGCTTGTACTTCAGTGCAAAAAATGGACCCGCACTGATTAAAAATCGTGATTAAAATGCCACCATCTGTTGCACTGACTGCATTAATTCCTCCCAAATTATTCAAACAAATAACAATTAACAGCGAAACCATGTGAGCCCAGTTTTGAGAGAACATTTTATTTTTGTTAATACTCTTCATATGTTAAAAGAATAAATAATCATATCTAAAATCCCCCAAATTTTATGATGTTTTTGCAGGACAATGTTTGGAAGAGAGCATGAAATCACTACGCATACCTTTCTCGACACCCATCGGGCTGAAGAAGACTCGAATCACTGGATAATTGTCACTGGGGATCCCAGTGTCCCTCATGGAACCTTACTGCAGCTGCCTCCACCTGCTTGTGAAGACCCAGAGGCAAAGAAAAAGCACAGCCACGACTCATCTGACTGCTCCTCTCCAAAGTGAAGCTCACGTGTTAAAGTAATGATCTGCCATGAATCATTTGAATAGAAAGATATTTGTTCCCCTTCCCCTAAATGAATTTATCTTGAACCAGCTGGATGATTTCTTCTATGAACTTGGTTCATAGAGTCTTAAATGTCATCAATCAGAAAATATCTCCAAGCTTCTCCAACTTGTGCAGAATCTTATTGTTACTGTAATCAAAACTCAACAAGGAATGAGAAGCGGAGGTAAAATAATAACCATGTTCTTTAAGTAAACCAGCTAATTGCACTTTGTTATCTTCTTCCATGAAAACATCTGAATAGCAAAATAAACATTAAGGAAATACATAAAATGTGATTGGATTTGTGGCCCTGATTCTTTCAATAACAGGTCGTTAATGAAATTAATTCCAATTCTTATTAGCATCTTAAGCATTAGGGAACAATCCTGAAAAAAAATAGGGAACGTAAAGATAATGTCAGATTTGCTGTATCATGTAGGAAGTTGGAAAAACTTTAAATTAACTTGTATTGAATTTATCATGTTTAATCGCATAACGATGTGTCAGTTCAACTGACCTAAAAATGTTTTGCTGCTGAAATTTATTTGTACTCAGCATCTGATGCCTCTCTTGTCAGCATCCAACAACAGTTCTCCTGCATTGATGGATTCCAGTTGTTCTGATACCGCTTTTTTATGATTGCACCAAGTTCATCACTGACTGAACCAAGACCAGCAGGGAAGTGCAAATGAATTTTTAAGGACACGCTGCCTTTCATGGTTTTGCATGCTTGAAGTAGACTTAAAATGTAACCTATTTTTATGATTTCCTGTCATATCTTTTATAAACGTTACATGACAGGAAAATTTTAAGGTGATTTTTGTGATCAGCAATCCAAAATCCATGAAATACACCCAAAAAAATCTTCACTGTTATCAATGAGGCTTTTTGCTGTAATTCGTGATAAAGTGAGATCCCATCCATTGTCAGTGCCACCATGCAACCTCCAGGTCTTCTCACTCCATCCTCTGCAGGCCACAAATGAAGCTAGATCTGCAAGAGGAAGCGCAACATTTCTGCTACATGAACCATTGAGCCTGCATTTCTAAGTGAATATTAAAATGTAAAATGTAGCACCTATCCAGCTGGTTCAAGAGCATACTGATGCCCCACACAAGCTTTCCGGAATTCTTCATCCAAATCCATCATTTTTTATTTTCTGCTTGAACATAACTGAAGGCATTTGTCCTACTGCAGCCTCACGTGTAAAACTATTTCTCTTTGACTGCACTGTCTCACAGCATGTGGACCCCATGGAAAGCCTGCCGAAATTTAATTTGGAGCCTTGGGGAAAATATTATTTCAGAATGAGGAATTGATGTTATTTTACTAGAGACTTTTTTTATTTGCCGCGTGGCAAAAAAAATTTGAAGGAATGTTCCAATAAAGAGAAAGGAAGAGTGTCAGAAGCTATTCCATAAATAAGGAGGACAAGTGGCTTGGAACGTAACGAGCAACCCTTATGCCGTGTCCAGCAGGGAGTCTGAAGTGAGGCAAGCCACCAGAGCAAGAGTCAGTGGACATAAAAGCACAATGGACCACTGTTAATAAAAATCTTGGTGGAAATAGGGATTTTTCAAGTGTAGATGATAAGCTAATCCATAAATATCCTTGAAAGTTTGGTAACTGCACCATATTTTCAAATCAAGTCCAGTTTATTGTCATCTGCTTGCACGAGTGCAACCCGATGAAACAGCGTTCTCCAGTCCTCAGTGCAAAGCACACAGACACACAACCAGACAACAAGTGCAGACAAACAATACCAAATGCAGGACCAAGTATTCATACATACAAATAAATGTTGTTTCATAAATATGAGAGTCTCGGACGGTCAGTGTGAGCAGGTCCTTTGGTCGTTCAGCGTTCTCACTGCCCGTGAGAAGCAGCTGTTCCTCATTCTGGTGGTGCTGGCTCTGATTCTCCTGCATCTCTTACCCGACGGGAGAAACTGTGTGCAGAGTGGAAGGGGTCCTCAGCAATATTGCACACCCTCTTCAAACAATGACCCTGGTAGATCATACCAATTTTGGTGAGCGAGGTGGGGGGACGGAGACTCCATCGATCCCCTCTGTCACTCTTACAGTCCTGTTGATTGATGTCCAATCCATTTCTCTGCAGCAACTGTACCACACTGTGAAGCAGCCGGCCAGGACTCTCGCAAATGAGGTCCGGTAGAAGATTGACACGTTGGTGGCCAATTGCCTTATCCGTTTCAGTCTTCTCAGGAAGTCCAGTCACTCTTGCACCTTCTTGACAAATGAGGAGATGGATGCTCATGATAGGTCACTAGTTAAGGAACTTAGTGCTCTTCACGATGGAGTTATTAATGTGGAGTGGAGGTTGTTCTTCCTGGTCCTCCTGAAGTCTACGATCATCTTCACCTTTTCCACGTTGAGACTCAAGATTTTACTCTCACATCATATCATGAGATTTTCTACTTCTTCTCTGTTCTGTGTAGCAATGCAAGTCAGTCTTATCTCCAGTGATATTACTGCCATTTGTGGGCTCTTCTCTGCTACAGCCAGATAACAATGGATTTAATTGACTGAGACCTTAAACTGAGATATGCCATTTACAAACGCATATCTTGGCACTATTTTGAAGAACAGGAGTGAGTTCTTTACAACGTGTTGGTCTTTTTGTGAGCCCTTAAACTCTATCACTAAAGGAAAGATTATTGGGTAGCAATTCCATTGCGGTTGGTGGGAGCTTGTGGTGCACATGTTGGTTGTTGTTCTTTATGTATTACAGCACCAAGGATCATAAGACCATAAGGAATTTATACGTTCTCCCTGTGCCTGCGTGGGTTTGCTCCAGAGGCTCTGGTTTCCACCCACCATTCGAAATCTACTGGGTGTATAGGTTAATTGGGTCTAAATTGGGCGGCACGGATTCATGAGCTGAAATAGCCTGTTACGATGAAAAAAAGACATGGGAGCAGGGATAGGCTATTCAGCCCATCAAGTCTGTCCCACCATTCAATCTAGAATTGATCCATTTTTCCACTCGGCTCCACTGCCTCATCTTCTCCCCAGAAGCTTTGATGCCCTGACTAATCAAGAACCTGTCAATCTCTTCCTTAAATACACCCAATGACTTGGCCACCACAACCGCCTGTGGCAACAAATTCCACAGATTCACCTCCCTCTCTGCATCTCTGTTCTAAGTGGATGCCCTTCAATCCTAAAGTTGTGCTCTCTTGTCCTAGACTCTCCCACCATGGGAAATAGCTTTTTTACATCTACGCTGACCACGCCTTTCAACCTTCTATGTTTCAAGGTTCTAAGGGAGATGGGGTGGTCATGAAAGTTGTGTTATAAATGCAAGGCTTTATTTCACTCCAATCATCAGTTCAGGGGCTTAAAACATCTGAAAGATAAACTTTAAAAAGATCATGTAAAAATATAATTTTTGAACTGATGGTAATGTAGTGATTTGCAGTGTTGTACATTATCAGTACTGCTTGTGATATCTGCAGGAATGCAATTTGAATGGCTATCTATGTATGTTCAGCTCAGTTTATTTTTAGTTGCAAACCTTGGCGATCATTTAATTAAAAAAAAAAATTAAATTTAGGCATAGAGCACAATAACGAACCTGTGCTGTCCAAATACCCCAATTAGCCTACAACCCTCGCATGTTTTGAAGTGTGGGAGGAAATCCGAGCTCTCGGAGGAAACCCACGCTGACATGGGGAGAACGCAAAACTTCCTTATAGACAGCGCCGGATTTGAATCAGGCTGGCACTGTAATAATAGTGTTGCACAAACTGCTACGTTTTCAAATTGTTTTCTTTCCACTCACACACCGCCTGAAGGAATCCCTATGTCCCTGATGCTCTGTGATTAGTCAGGGATTGCTTCAGGTGGTATGTGAGAACCCAAACATTTTGCTTGAGGAAAATTGTCATTGGCCCATTTCCTTCGGAGTGATGGAACAAGACGAAGCAATTATGGACGATTAAAACAGTGGTTTTCAACCTTTTTCTTTCCACAACACATTTCACCTGAAGCAATCCCTGACTAATCATGGAGCACCTATGGCCTAGGAATTACTTCAGTGGAATGTGAGTGGAAAGAAAAAGGTTGAAAACCACTGGGCTACGCTAACCGTGCTGGTGCGGCGGTGTGAGCAGTGGAAGAAACACAGCCACCATGTTGAGGGTCGTTAACGACTTTTTATTCAAATTCAGCGCGCCCATTTAAGGGCAGCAGGAGCTCAGTCACCTGGTGCATTGTGACATCATAATCGCTGCCCAGGGCGCACGCTGGAAGGGATGCTGGAGTCAGAGAGAAACCTCTGACGACGCCATTTCCCCGTGGCGATACAAGCGGGGCCGGTTCACCATGAGGATGTGCACCACCACACAACCCCCCCCCCCCCAGAACGGGCTACACGTCCTGTCGCTTTGGCGGCCAGCTCCAGTCCACCATAAAAAGTTCCTCTCTCCCTCCAACGTCCAGGGTTCTGCCGGACCGGTGCAAGACTTTGTATGGCCCCTCATACGGTCGCTGAAGCGGTGCACCTTGTGGACCCCTCCAAACGAAAGCGAACTGGGCCAAGTCGAGCTCTTTGGGGAGATGAAATGGCGGGTGCCGTGGCGTGCCAGGAGTGGAGGAGCTAGAGAGGCCAGTCGCCTGCGTAGATCCACCAGCAGGTTTTTGTCGGTGGCTGTGGTGTCATGGTCTGGGCCAAAAAACTCACCTGGCAGGGAAAGTGGTGCACCATAGACCATCTCCGCTGCTAAAGCCTGCAGGTCCTCCTTGGGTGTCATCCTAATCCCGAGGAGGACCCAAGATAGCTTGTCCACTCAGTCTGGTCCAGAGATCCTGGCCATAAGCGATGCCTTCAGGTGCCTGTAGATCCTCTGCACCAACCTGTTGGACTGCAGGTGGTATGCTGTGGTGTGGTGGAGCTTGACCCCCAGGGGCTTCGCCTCCTGAGTCCACAGGGCAGATGTGAACTGCGCCCCTCTGTCGCTAGTGATGTGTGCCAGGACTCTGAAACAGGCGATTCATTGGCTGACCAGCGTCCTGGCGCACATCTCCGTGGAGGCCTCCTTAATCAGGACGGCCTCTGGCCACCTTGTGGCCCGATCCACCACCGTAAGGAGGTAACGAGCCTTCTTGGACACCGGCAGGGGCCCGATAGCATCAAAGTGGATGTGTTGGAATCTGCGAACTGCCGGGTCGAAATTCTGGATGGGGGCTCGCGTGTGTTGTTGGACCTTGGAGGTCTGGCACCTAGTACAATTCCTGGCCAGTTCCGCCACCTCCTTCTTCAGCCCATGTCACACAAACCACTCTGCAACCATCCGTACAGTTGTCTTTACCGCTGGGTGAGCGAGGTCATGGATCAGACTGAAGACCTTCGCCCTCCTCCGGGCGTGGCGTGCCTATTGAGACATCACAGAACAATATATCTGGGCTGCTGGGCACCTGGACGTCCTTGAGTTTGAGGCCCGAAATGGCCTGTGTCTCCGCATCGTTCCTCTGTGCCTGAGCCAGTTGCTCATAATCCAGGCTGGGCGCGGGAGTGTTGATAGCTGGACGGGAAAGCGCATCCGCCACTACATTGTCCTTGCTGGCCCTGTGTCGGATGTTGGTCGTGAATTCAGACACGTACGAGAGGTGGCGCTGCTGTCTGGCAGACCATAGATCCTTGGCCATCGCCAGTGCTTGTGTGGGGCTTGTGATCCATGAAGGCTGTGAACAGCCTGCCCTCGAGGAAGTAGTGGAAATAACGGATGGCCAAATAAAGCGCCAGGAGCTCTCGGTCGAAAGCGTTGTATTTGAGATCCGGCGGGCGCAGCTGCTTGCTGAAAAAGGCCAGCGTGCATCTTCAGACCAGAGTGCATTCACACAGTATACCCACTTACAAACAACATATACACATAGCAACCCAACATAAATATATATAGAAAGCATCTAAGGACCTACAGAGGTTAGAAAGAGTGTGAGTGATTGGTAGAAGAAGTAAGTACAGCTGGTTCCCTTCTCCCAAGAGAGTGACAGTCTGTTGTGCTTTTTATGACAATCTGGCAGCTTTCCCTGTCATCTTCCCTGGATTTGTAAGCAAATCACCTGATTTATTGAATTCAATTTTACAACGTAGTTTGGGAAGATTTGAACTCATGAACTCTGGAAAGATTCCAGTCCCCAAACCAAAGACTTATTTAACTCATAGAGAGTGGAACCCATGAAACCAGGTGACAGTCAGTGCATTTTGAGTGTTGCTGTGGGAATGATCAAGGACTTTAGGGAGCTCGCAAACCTCTCCTTTAGTTGGTCTACCCACAAATGTCAGAGATGATGCAAAGAAGCTGGAATCGTCATGACAACATGGGATGTGGATGAACAACCACCAGGCCAAAGGCACACCGAGGGTTGATGTAAAGGATGGACTTCAGGAGGACCAGGTACGACCACCCTCCACTACACATCAACAACTCTGTAGTAGAGAGAATGGAGAACACCATGTTTTTTGGAGTTCACATAACTAGTGATCTATTGTGGACACTCAGCACCTCCTCACTTGTCAGGAAGGCGACTACACTTCCTGAGAAGACTGAAGCGAGCAAGGCTACTGGCCACCATTATGCCATCCTTTTCTATAGGAGATCCATTGAGAGCATCCTGGCAGGCTGTATCACAGTATGGTACGGTTGCTGCAGAGAAATGGGTCAGAGGTCAATCCAGAGGACCCTAAGAGTGGCAGAAAGGATCACTGACATCTCCCTCACCCTGCATCAAAGTGATATATCTGGATCGTTGTCTGAAGAGAGCATGCACAATCATTGAGGATTCTTTCCACCCTCCACACAGCATCTTTCAGCTGCTCCCATTGTGGAAGAGATACAGGAGTATCAAGAGCCAACATCACCAGGCTGAGAACCAACTTCTTCCCACGGGGAGTGAGAATGCTGATAGACCAAAGGAACTGCTCATACTAACTGTCCGAGACTCTCATATGTACAAAGGAATACTTATTTATTTATTTGTATATATGAATACTTGTTCTACATATATATTGTTTGTTAAGTGTGTTATGTTTGGTTGTGCGTTTGCATGTTTTGCACCGAGGACCGGAGAATGCTGTTTCGTTGGGTTGTCTTGTACAATGGGATGACAATAAACTTGCCTTGACTTGACTTCACATCCACTGGCCCTCAGTGTTTGCAATGGGAGTAATATGATGTATGCCGTCTAGGGTGTTCTGCAACTGCAAGAAATCAGTCCACTTTAGTGCAGTCATCTGGAGGAAATACAATCAGGAAGGCCTCTGGTCCAAGGACTGCAAGGGAACCAAGTGCTGCAAGCCGTATGGAGAAGCAGGTCACATTTACAGAGCCTGCCTACGTGTACCTCTGTGAATACACTGACAGCAAGGGCAATTGGGTTACCCTTTGAAACTATAACACTCTGGATAACACCACTGTCTTCTTCAAGCTGACTGACACCAACAGGAAGACCAGAGGCTGGTAGGGGGACAGGGAAGTTAAATGTTAAGCTGGTGACCCCAGAGAACATCTGAATCAGAATTTATTGTCATGAACGTGTCACGAGATTTGTTGTTTTGCAGCAACGTCACCAGTGCAAATATTGCTATAAAGTTACATTTAAAATAGAAAAATTAGTTCAAAGAAATAAGAGAAAGTGAGGTAGTTTCTATGGTTCATTGTCCATTCAGAAATGTGATGGTGGAGGGGAAGAAACTACCCTTGTGCCGCTGGATGCTTGTCTTCAGGCTCCTGTACCGCCTTCCTGATGGGAGCAGAGTGAAGAGGCTGGTGTGGGCCCTTGAGGATAGAGGCTGCTTTCTTGAGACACCACCTCTTCCCACTATGTCTGAGAATACACTTGATCAGGCCTTGGTGATTTATTTACATTAATGTGTTTTAAGAACTCCTCTTCCATAATGTGTACTCTCTTCACTATGCACTGGTCCCTTATCTTGAAACTCTTGTGTCTGACTCAAACCCATCTTGGAGATCCTTGCACACTTTTTCTTTCATTTAACCTCTTCTTAAGCTCCCTTGACTCTCCCTCCAGTGGCGTGCCTTCACAATCCCTCTCTCTCCTACTCCTTTAATCTGCTTCTTACAAGCTTCCTCTTTGACTATACAGTTCTTTCCTCTTGTTCAGTATGATTTCTGGCCTGCTTTTGTACCTCTTACTGCATTAAAGGAGCAGTGGAAGTATATGGCATCCATAAACCTTGGAAATGCACCATGCTTGACATTATTCATGTTCCCGATTTTTTTTTTAACTTGGCTGTCAAGTTACCTGAGTCTTGGGATTTGAATAGGTCATTGTTAATTCACGAGATTCCTGAATCTGAACCCCAGAATGTGAAATTTGGCAGGAACCTTGATTAAAGTCAAAGCAATAGTTGGGAAAGATAGTCTTGAGCGCAAGGATTGTGATGCGCTATCGAGCAGAAAAGCAGACACAAAACATCAAGGCTGTTCAACAGGCTTTCTTCTACACAAACTTCCACAGAGCTGGTTGTGAGAGAAGCTGTGCTGGCTCGGAGACTGACCTCAAGGTAGCTTGTATCCCGAAGGGTGATTGGCAGCCGACCGGGTGTTGCCTTGTCCTTCAGTGCTCTTCCTGCAGGTACAAAGGTCGACCCCTGCAGTTGGCTTGTGATGTATCACCACAAGGATATAGTTTCAAGATAAGTGGACAGGTATCTAAAATGGAGCTAGCAAGAAATTCATCTTGCAGAGGGTGGCAAATCTCTGGAACTCTCTACCCCAGAGATCTGTGGCCAGATCATTGACAATATTTAAGGTAGAAGTAGATACATTTGAAAGGGGTGGTGGGGGGGGGGGGGGGTAGAGGGTTGATGGTTGTGGAGAACTAGTTATGGAGAAAAAAGTTGAGGTCAGCAATGATTGTAGTCGGGCAGGCTTAAGGGGCCTGTAGGTCAACTCCTACTTCTATCTTCTTGTGTTAATGTGCGTGTATAATGGAGATAAGCAGTCATTGGTTTAGACAGTTACTGGAGTTGTAATCCATCTTCCCAGACAAGAACATCGTCAGGTGGAAACCTAACTGCTCCCCCCAAGATACACCTCCACAGTCCAACATAGGGGATCACAGATAAGAGCATTGACAGCTGTTAGAAGAAGATCAAGCACAAGAGGCAAAAATAATTAACCTATTTTGAAAGAGCAACATTGAATAGCCCAAAGTCAGTCCCAGTAGCACCGAGAATTGAAGAGGAGAGCAGTAAAAAGGAGGGCATTTGCAACAAGTATAAAGCAACTACAACGTGAATATAAAAATACATTTAATTTTTATTTTTCAAATAATAATTCAGATATAAGATTCCAGAAGTTATGGGGGTTAGTTGCTGAACAGCAGAAAATTTCAGGAAAATTTTCTGCACCGCTGGCTGTGTAAAAATGTCGGGATAGAATTTTTTATGCCAATTCCATCCCGTAATTTTTCCACTCGTACCCCTACACAGTTTTATGGAGCAGCTGCAGTGTAAATTGACCGCAGCCACGCCATAAGAAACAGGCTTAATGAATATGACGTTTCCCCCCCCCCCCCCCACTTCTGACAAACTCTGCAACACAGGAAGGCTGTGTAGTAGAAGCGCCCCTGTGTAAACGACCACCTCGGGACACACTGGAGGTAAGTACGCTAATTTTTTTCAGAATAATTCCAAAGTTTCTGTGTGTAAAAAAAAAAATGCCCTAAGACTCACTATCTCACTTTATACTTTTACTCCAATGTAATTAAATCGGCTGGCATCTTTTCCACATTCTTTATATTAATTTTTTTAATTTTCATTTTTTCTTTTAATACCAGTCATTTATATGGCAATGCATTTAGGTGGGGGGGGGGGGGGGGTTGAATTTTTCTCCTCTACTATTTACTTTTTCCTTTTTTTAATATTATTAGTTGTTTTTCCCCAAAAAGTATATACTATTTAGAATATGAATATGATTTACAGTTTATGTATACTAATGATGTACACACTTATTTAGTTTATGTAACTGTCCATATGATCTCATTGAATTGCACTCTTTGTTTGAATAAGTTCTCTATTAAAACCAATAAAAATATTTTAAAAAGAAAAGAGCATTGTAAAGCCTGGCCAACTCTGAATACATTCCTATTCAAGCTGTGGAGTACACTGGTAAAGCCTATGGTTGAGGCTGGCAATGGGGCGGGATTTCATCTTGACTCGAATTGTTCATGAGCCCAGAATGAATCACAATGTTTTAAGCCACTTATGAGTTCAATTCGTTGTTGTGCCAAACTCCAATTGCACCCAGACTGCAGATTGATGAACACCAGCACAGCACAGGCCTCGATGTATATTCTTACCAAAAGAAAAGGAAAACACCCTTAATGTTTCAGCTTCCACCACCACTCATGGCAGGGCATTTCAGACCCACCCACAACTCTGTGTTTCAAAGAAAAACCTTACCCCTATCACAACACAGAGAATGAGATTGCATCAAGGGGATATGTTCACGTGATTGGGGTAAGTGTCTTAATCATTTCTGCCTTCTGTAAGCTAAATATGATGATGTTAATTTTGTAATTGATGAACAATTCCTGTCCAAGTTGTATTTTGTAGATGACATCATTTTCTTGTTTCTTTTCATTGTGTGATGGGTTTAATGTTGAGTGGGTGGGTGGAAAGAAGGGAGGGGGGAAAAATGACACTGTGTATATTCAAGAGGGAAATGTTTATGTGTACTTTGGTCAATATGGTTCATAGTGTGAAAATTTTTTAAAAAAGAATGGGTTTATCCTGGATGCATTGATATAAGGTGGTTTTGACCCTAATTCATATTAAATAGTTTTTAAAGTATGCAAAGAGAATACATTTTACCGGCTTCATTTGACTGCTTTTTCTTTTCCCCCAGCCTGGATACACGTTACCCTTCTGCATGCGGCCAGCGGACTGAATCACACCTCTGTGTGGGCTCTTGTTTGTTTTGGGCAACCCCCTTCTCCGCTGCGAGCAGGTCCACCGTCACACAAGGGCTGATTCAGAACCCTCTGCCCAGAAGTGCGCAGGCAAACGCAATGAAAGGCGTTATTTGCTTCTGTCAAGCCTGGAAGGTTGGGGTGTCTGAGAATCCCAGATGAATGACTCGCATTGATCCAGAAACGGGGTGAGTTACTGTTTAAAAAAACATAAACCACTTTTATTTTCACAGCAAGACCCGCTGGAGAGAAAAAAATGTCTTGACAAACTTTTCTCAACTTGACAACAGGACGCAGCCCAGTGAAAGTCCGAGGGTGGGGTGCCGGGGTCTCCCGCTCATTGTCTTGCAGTAGAAGAGTAAACTCAGCCAGTTAGATGGGGAGGGTGGAACAGCCCCCATCTAAATCAAACGGAACCTCTGACAAGCCTCAATGTCTATCCAGACATGAGACTGGCTTTCTGTGACCAATCAGTGTGAACCAGGACACGGGCCGTGACGGGGTATAAACAGAAGGTCTCCAGCCCAGGGGAGAGCAGGGCGCTGGTTAAATGTTGCTTCTTAATGTCCTTCTTGCTTGGGTATTCCCGCCGAACCCCGACTCTATCTTGAGACCCGGGCTCCTGGCTCGATCCCTTTCCCTGTTAGATTTGATTAACACTGGAGAACCAGGGGTCAGGGACTCGGCTGCTGCGATTCTGGGGACGAATGAGCTGCGATATTTGCTGGTGTCCAAATAAATGAGATTTGTAGAGTGCAACTACCAGAACTCTGAAATTAATCTAAATACCACTCAGAGGGTCAGGAGGCGACTGTGGAGAGAGAGAGACAGGTCTTTCTCAGTGTGTAATAATATGGTTGTATGTACAGGCTGGCCCGCCTCGACTCCTTCCTGGTGACCCAGGCCATAAAGGTGGAGTCCCCTCTTCCTCTCCTCATTTTCCCTAGCCTCAACCCGGGTGTGTAATAAAGCCTATCGTTCCCCTCAGTCTTTGCCTCTGTGATTATTGGGGCAACTGGTAGCACCCAACAATTTATTACACGAGATTTTTGAAGGTCTCCGGTAATGGAGAAGTTGCTGCACCCCCAAGTCCCAGATGTATCTGAACTCTTCGAACTGTTTCAATAATTTCCTTGACGCCGCCGCTGAAGAGGTCGATTCCGACGAGAAGAAGCTGAAGGTCCTACAGGCGCGAGTCGGCCAGAGGGCTTTCCAGGCCATCTGAAGCAGTGCGACCTTCGTTGAGGTGATGGCTGAACTACGGATGCTATACAAGCCAAAGGTGAACGGAGTCTATTCCCATTACTTGTTGGCGTCCAGAAAGCAACAGCCTGGTGAGTCCGCTGAAGAGTTCATTCGATTCTTGGTCACACTGGGAAAAGACTGCTTGGGGAACACCTCGGACACAATATTGTTGACCCAGAGCGTGGAAGATCAGGTCCGAGATGCCTGTATGTTGGGACTGAGGTTGGACTATATCGACAGCGACTACTCGAGTAGGATCAACCCCCGCTGAAAAGGGCGATCCGCCTGATCAGAACTCTAGATTCGGCCCAGCACCAGGCGGAGTTGATCACAGGCAGAAGCGGGCCTACCATGTTCATTCCACTACGAGGGCTGCCATCCTGGGACTCAGCATTAGGGGTTACTGACCTGAACACTGCTGCGGTGACGCCGACATCGTCAAGATGCAACTTCTGTGGGAAGGCTAAGTACTCGAGATGCCTCTGCCCCACGAAAGGAGCCACATGCTTGGGCTATGGGAAGAAGGGCCATTACCAGAAGATCTGTAGGTCCAGAACCCTGTCCAGGAGCAGCATGGCTTGTGTGCCCGAGGAATTTCTAGTACCAACCGTGTGTGTGGTAAGGGGGGGGGGGGGCGCCATCTTACCTGCTACCGCTCCCAACCTCTATGCCGTGGCCTACCACATCGATGACATCACTTCTGCTTGCCACGTCTCCACTTCCCCCTTCTCCGACGAGGGCAGCGTGGCCAATATGGAGGTCGCCATCTTGGGCAGGCCTCCCCACCAATGACGATGGAGAGATGCCTGTCCTGGCATCAATCACCCTGAATCAAGCCAGCCCTCACCCGTTCACGAACACCGTAATGCAGATCGAGGTGAATGGACACAAGACGAACTGCCTCTTTGACAGCAGCACTGAAAGTTTTGTCTATCCTGACGTGGTCCGCAGACTCTCCCTTCCCATCAGGCCGATTACTGGATTGGTATCGATGGCGGCGAAGGACCGACAAACTTGTATCCAGCTATGTCCGGTACTGTGTAGCATCTCTAATGGGGGGGGGGGGGGTAATGTTACAGTGATTTTGTATTGTTCATCATGCCCCAGCTCTGCGCACCGATCCTCCTGGACTTCAACTTCCAGAGTCAGTTCAGGAGTGTGACGATGGCGTTCGGGGGCCCCCGACCGATGCTGACCATTCACAACCCCCAGCTCTCGGACCCCACTCCCCAACCAAGCACTCCATCTCTGGCACTGTCCTGTAGTCTCACCACCCTGCGGGTGGCCCCTCCGTCATTATTCGCAAACCTCACCCCGGACTGTAAACCGATCGCCACCAAGAGTAGGCGCTATAGCACAGAGGATATGCAGTTCATCCGGGCTGAGGTTCAGTGACTCCTGGCAGAGGGATCATAGTCCCTAGCTCCAGTCACTGGAGGGCACAGGTCCTTGTGGTCAGAAGGGCGGGCAAGCCCCGGATGGTGATCGACTATAGTCAAACCATCAACCGCTTCACCCAATTGGACGCATACCCGCTACCCCGGATGGCCGACCTGGTCAATAAGATCACGCAATATATTTTATTGACCACTGACCTCAAGTCGGCTTACCATCAACTCTCCCTCCATCCAAGCGATTGAATCTACACGGGATTCGAGGCCGACGGAAAACTATTCCACTTACTGTGGGTGCCTTTTGGTGTGATTAATGGTGTCTCTGCTTTTCAGAGGGTTATGGATCAGATGGTGGAGGAGCACAAGCTGACAGGAATGTTCCCATATCTTGATAATGTCATCATCTGCGGCCATGACCAGCAGGACCACGACGCTAACCTCTCCAAGTTCTTACATACGGCCAAGTCCCTCAACTTGACGTACAACAAGGACAAGTGTGTGTTTAATACAGATCGCCTGGCTCTCCATGGATGAGTCATGGCGCATGGCGTCTCCTCATGGAGCTCCCTGTCCCAAACTCCCTGAAGGCGCTGAAGAGGTGCTTGGGGCTGTTTTCTTACTATGCACAATGGGTGCCCAATTACGCTGATAAAGCCCACCCCCTGATTAAGTCCTCAACCTTCCCATTTTCGGAGGAAGCACAGGCTGCATTTCCCCAGATCCGAGGAGACATCGTAAAGGCCATGATGCCTGCCGTGGTTGAATCCATTCCCTTCCAGGTGAAGAGCGATGCCTCTGACTTTGCACTGGCACCACATTAAACCAGGCAAGCAGGCCGGTAGCATTTTTCTCCCATACCCTGCATGGTCCCGAAGTACGACACTCCTCCATTGAGAAGTGGGCACAAGCGATCGTTGAGGCGGTGCGCCATTGGTGACATTACCTGACCAGTAAAAGGTTTACCCTGCTGACAGACCAGAGGGCTGTGGCCTTCATGTTCAATATAAAACAACGTGGTAAAATCAAAAATGACAAGATTCTTAGGTGGAGGATCGAGTTATCCACCTATAATTATGATATTTTGTACTGGCTGGGTAAAGTTAACGATCCCCCTGATGCCTTATCCCGGGGGACGTGCCCCAGCGCATATCTCAACGGTCTCCAGGCCCTTCACGATAATCTGTGCTACCCTGAAGTCATGAGGCTGTACCACTTCGTCAAGAATCGGAACCGCCCGTACTCCATAGAGGACGTCCGGTCCACGACCACACGCTGCCAGATCTACGCCAAGTGTAAGCCGCAGTTCTACTGGCCAGAAAAAGCACACCTCATTAAGGCCACACGCCCCTTTGAATGACTCAGTGTTGATTTCAAGGGCCCCCTCCCAACCTCCATAGGAACGCCTACTTTCTGACGGTGGTGGATGAATTCTCCAGGTTCCCCTTTGCTATTCCCTGCCCAGATATAACCTCGATGATGGTTATTAAGCCGCTGCGCAACATTTTCACCCTGACTATATTCATAGCGACCAGGGGTCCTCGTTCATGAGTGAGGAGCTGCGACAGTACTTCCAAGCCAGAGGCATAGCCACCAGCAGGACCACCAGCTATAACCCCAGGGGTAATGGCCAGGTGGAAGGGGAGAATGCCACTGTCTGGAAGGCAGTGCTCCTGGCCCTCAGGTCTAAGAACATGCCAGTGTCCCGCTGGCAGGACGTTTTGCCCGAGGCTCTCCACGCCATCGGGTAGTTGCTATGCACCGCTACTAGCACCACCCAGCATGAACACCACTTTGCTTTCCCTAGGAGATCAGCATATAGTTCATCCATCTCTCCTTGGTTGACAACCCCAGGGCCAGTCCTGCTACGGAAGCATGTCGGGCCATAAGATGGACCCACTGGTGGAAGCAGTGCACCTCATTCATGCCAACCCCCAGTACGTGTTCGTGAGGTATCCTGATGTCCACGAGGACACTGTGCCAATCTGAGACCTGGCAAGGGCTGGAGACCCCAAAACAGCCCTGCCGGCCACTGACCAGACTGCAGATCTGATCGCACTGCACAGGAGCACAAATTTGGAGTCTGAGCCGCATGTTTCTCTGCCAGACTTCCAGGAGTCTACCCACCATGAGGCATTGGACCACCCATTCCTCTGGGAGTCCCCTGCCAGCACCCCAACCTCAACGTGATGGCCTCCTCTCTGGAGGAGCTACTTACGGACACTTTGGCCCCTCGGTGGTCTGGTAGAAGAAGGAAGTCGGCCGTGCAACTAAACTTCTAGTCTGAGGGAGCATCCACCTTCCCGTCTGTTTCCCCCCCCACTTTTTTCTCTTCGTAGTGATTGTTCCCGGTGGTCTCTATTTTAAAAAGAGGGGGTGAATGTAATGATATGGCTTTATGTACAGGCTGGCCCTTCCTCCTGATGACATCCTCTCCTAGACTCCCCCCTGGAGATATGGTTGTATGTACAGGCTGGCCCGCCCTCCTGATGACATCCTCTCCTAGACTCCTCCCTGGACTCCTCCCCTTTGACTCAGGCCATAACGGTCGAGTCACCTCTTCCTTCCCTGCACTTCCCTAGCTTGGACCTGGGCCAGCAGTCTCGTGTGTAATAAGGCCTATCGTTCCCCTCAGTCTTTATCTCTATGATTATTGGGGCAACTGGTAGCGCCCAACACTGTGCTCAACACCCACCCACCTTTTTATTCAGCGCAGGCTCCCCCCCAAGGGGAATTGCCTTATTACTTCCTGTGGATGCTGCGTGACCAGAACTCTTGTGGACTGCCCACAGGAGTTTGTGTTTCAGGGGGAAGACTTTTCCTCCCTTCCAGCATTTTTCAGATTTTATTTCTGAATTTCATTTGCTCTGACTTCTGGTTTTCATGGGAACTCGTGCCAACCCACACTGAATGCAGCCTGGTAGGATTGTGACCATGACCTTGTATCTCAGCTCAGTCCTTTGATTGTTGGCGGTGCAGAGGGTCATTGCAGAATGCCAAACATGGCCTGGCTAGCCCGATGATGAAACCACTTTCTTGTCCAGGACCTTTCCTGGGACTCCTGGTCCTTCTCAGAGTGGGCTGGGGCATCCGAAGCCTTGATTATAAAAACCTCTCCTTCTTTTCAATCTGCTTGATTGGTGGCTTCATTGTTTTTCCCTGATCCATGGTGCATTGGCCTCTTGACCTCATGAGTAGCCGACCAAAGGAACCCTTCACACTAACCACTTGAGACTCACACATTTATGAAACAATATTTATTCGTTTAGATGAATGAGTCCTGCACGTGTGTTATGTCTGGTTGAATGTCTGCGTGTTTTGTACTGAAGAACGCTGTTTTGTCAGGTTGTCGTTGTACAATCAGATGAGAAAAAACAGTCTTGATGACATGAAGTAACTGGGATTTTCATGACCAAGGAGGCAGCTCCATTCACCTGTTAGATCCTGGCAGATCGCATTGATGGGGGGTGGTGGGGGGGAGAGGAAGACTCCGGTGATTCTCACTAATTCTCTCTCATTTCTCTGCAGTAACTGTGCCACACTGTTACCCAGGTTGCTCTCGATAGAACTCCTGTAGAAGGCTGATGTGATCGTGGCCAGCAGCCTTGCCTGCTTCAGTCATCTCAGGAAGTGGTCACTGTTGATGTTGTACATCCACGCTAGGTCACGAGTTTAGTTGTCTCCTCCTCGGAGTTATTGATGTGTAGGGGGCCTGGTCCTCCTTTTAGAAAAGTCAGCCCATGTTTGCCCAGCTTCTTCACATGGGCAAATACTGAAGCTACCTTCTTCTGCACTTTATCCAAAGTCTCAGCATCATTGAGAGGTGCTGCCGTTGATTTGTTCCTAGGCGCCCCGGTCGTGCTGGGGACCGTGGCCTCCACTGATGGACGTGGGACTCCCCGGGGACCGGCATTACCTGGTGGGCATCCGCTGAGGGTCTGGCGTCCTCGCCCTCTTCCCCGCGTCCTCGCCAGTCTCCACCAGGTTTGCGGTGGCTCGCACATGTCTCAACCATGAAGGGTTTGTCCCTCTCCTCGATCTCCTCCTCATGGTTGGGTGGGATCGCCCACATTTTATGTGAGTGGAATAAATTGTGGCAGGCTGCACCAAAGGAAAACTCAGACACAATACTGTTTGGGGCAACACAGCTTTATTCCACTCACATAAGGATAGCTGCTTGCAGCAGTGATCTCAGGGAGAGAGAGAGGGAGCACACGGCCGGGCCTCAGCTTTAGACTATGGGCCCTCTCGGCCCACCTGGTGGTTGGATGTCATTAGGCCAGGTTCCGTGTTTCTAGGTCACCTGGTGGCCGAGTGATGTACTGCAACGTTTCATCACAACTCCAAGCGGGATCTTAGACCTACTATGGAAGGGTTGGATGGGTAGACCTCCTCACCGGGTACTCCCGTTTCAGACGGCCACAATACAGCTGCACAAGAGCACAATGTGCGACTTTACAGTCGGGTATTGTGGCCATTTGAAAATGCCTTGTGGAAAGTCACTGACTGAAATGCTTGAAGAAGCAGCATTGATTCAATGGGCTGAATGGTCTGTCTTTTTTTTTAAACAAAGGGAAAATATATGGGAAGTAAATCTACTGATCTCACCCCTTCTGGAGTGTTAAGGACCTGAAAAATGGAAAGCCCTGAATAAAGTTGTTGTAACAGCCCAGGACATCAAAGGCAAACCACCCTCTTTCTTTCCCACCACCCCCCCCCACCACCCCCACCCCCCCCACAACCACCATCAAGAACATCTACAGCAGTGGTTCTCAACATTTTTCTTTCCACTCACATCCCACTTTAAGTAATCCCTATGCCACCGGTGCTCTGTGATTAGTAAGGGTTTGCTTAAGGTGGGATGTGGGTGGGAAGGGAATCACTGCTCTAGACCCAATTGTTACTGAAATATTTGGCTTGAGAAAAATTGTCCTTGGCCCATTTCCTTTGGAGTTATGGAATCGTGAACATGACGAGTCAATTAGGTACAATTAAAACAGAGAATTTCAAACTTTTTCTTTCCACCTTAAGTAATCCCTAACTAATCACAGAGCTCCTATGGCATAGGGAATACTTAAAGTGGTATGTGATTGGAAAGAAAAAGGTTGAGAACCACTGATCTACAGGGAACGCTGCCATTGGAGAGCAGAAGCAATCATCAAGGATCCACACCAGCCAGCACATGCTGCCATCAGGAAAGTGGTAGAGGTGCCACAAGACTCAGAAACAATTGATACCCCTCCACCATCATATTTCTCAACAACAAGCTCAATCAGCTTGGACTCTTATTTTTGCACTTCATAGAATTTTGTCCTCCCTGTATTGTTCACATTTCTTCATTTATTTACATTTTTTGTACTACCAATAAGTTGTATTTCTGCCTCGCCCACAGAAATAAGAATCTATTATGTGTGAGCAGAACTGCGCGCAATACTCCAAATGTGGCCCAATAAGGATTTATGCAGACACAACATGATTTCCCAACTTTTAAACTCAAAGAACTCAATGAAGCAATTCTCTTCTACTTTCTTACCCATCTATCTACTTGTATGGTCACTTTCAGGGAACTCTGAAATTGCAACCCAAGAAACCTCTGTACCTCAATGTCGGGAAGGGTCCTCCCATTAAATGTATTCTTTACCCTTACATTTGACCTCCCAAAGTGCAACTTGTCCAGATTAAACTCCATCTGCCACCTCATCCTTTGGGAACCTTCTTCACTATACAATCTGAAAGGAAAGAATTTTCAGGATGAGAATTTGGGGAGAGAGCCAGTACGGGTTGGATGTCGCCATTCTGCAGTGTGTGTTTCCTTAAATAAATTGAACTCAGCATTTTCAGGATATTTGTTTTCTGACGGAGACAAAGACTGTTACTAAGTCACAATGGGAACGTGGCCCAGATGAATCCTCAGTAGTTTTATGAGTTTCTGCTACAGTTGCTGTAAATTAATGGCTTCAAATTTCACACAGGGAAAAGATGCAAGATGTGAATATTTATGAATTGGTTGTTTTTTTCAGCATGTTGAAGACTGGAACTTGTGAACTTATAAAATAAGAAATTCTGTAGCATCTTTCACATGTCCAAAACCACCGCAGCAAATCAAATACATTTTGCACGCCAGAGCCTTGAGGTTCTAGTGCACACGGGGGAGGGGGCAGGAGACTGTGGTGACAAGGAGATAATGTCATTTCAGTTGTTTGAACTCCGCTTGGGATGTGGAAGAAGGGTGCTGACCGCCCACTCTATCTAAGCCCCTTATAATCCTTTATGAAGTCATCTCTTATCCTTTATTGCTCCAAAGGCAAAGTAGCTTGTGCCCATGACTTGAAACTGGAGAAAGAGTCAAACACAAGAACTCCAGGCCAACAAAAAAAAACAAGCTAGTGGAGGAACTCAATAGGTTGAGCAGCATCTGAGGATAGAAATAGTCAGTCAGCATTTTGGGACCATTTATCCGGACTAAAGGAACTGCAGATGTGGGAATCTGGAGTGAAAAAAAGGAGCTGGAGGGATTTGATGGTCAGGCAGCATCTGTGGAGAGACATGGTCAGTGTTTCCTTTCAGTATTGATGGAGGGCTCCGACCCAAAACATTGACTGACCATGTCTCTCCATGACTTGAGTCTCTGTACCCCCTTTTTGCTCACTCAGAGACAGTGTTTTGCAGTTAAATTTCCAGACTATTATGTAGGAAATGCAGCAACTAAATTTGTATAGCGCCATGTCACAAACAGCAGTGATTTTGTTTATAGTGTATAGTTACCAAATGGAAGTTTTTGCCTCTAACGTTGAATCTATTTTGTTAGTTAAGGTGTGGAAGTGTCTGCATGAATGAACAAGGGTCACTGACCCAGCAATAGGGGTTGTGCGAACTGCAATGCAAACAGTGCTGCCCACTAGTGTGAGGTTCATTCGAGAGTCTGATAACAGTAGGAAAGAATGTATCCTTCCAACTGGTACTGCATATTCTCACACTTGTACCTTCTTCCCAACAGTAAGATTTATCATTGCTGACTGCCTTAGCCTGCCAAGTTTTTCCACCACCTGATGAAGATGGGAAAAGGATCTTGTTTGCAACTGGGTTCTATAAGAGCACCCTGGGGCCATAGTCTGTAGCTACCTCAGCCACTAATAAAAATTACAGCTCAGTACAGGCCCTTCAGCCCATGATGTTGTGTTGACCTATATAAACCTGGGTGGCACGGTTAGTGTAGTGGTTAGCACAATGCCTTTACAGAGCCAATGGTCGGGACCGGGGTTTGAATCCCATGGTGGCTGTAAAGAGTTTGTATGTTCTCCCCGTGTCTGTGTGGGGTTTCCCCTGGGTTTCCTCCCACCATACGAAACATAACAGGAGACTAGGTTAATTGGGTGTAAATTGGGCAGCATGGATTTGTGGGCCAAGATGGCCTGTTACCATGCTATATTTTTAAAATAAAAATATACCTATTCCACAACAATCTAATTTTTCACTATCTCACACTCATAACCCTCTATTTTTTCTTGTATCCATGAGCCTAAGAGTCTCTTGAATGTCCCTATTGAACTAGCCTCCATCACCATCCCCAGCCTCCATCACCATCCCCAGCAATGCATTCCAGGTACCTACCACTCTGTGTGTCAAATTTAAAAAATCTGGTATTTACAATTGTAACCTAGAAAAAAGGTGCTGGCTGTCAACCTTCTCTCATAATCTTGTAGACCTTCCATGAAGTCACCTTTCATCCTACATTGCTCCAAAGAGAAATGCCCTAGTTCCAGGCCACATGACTCGTCTGTACCTAGATCTCCAGCTTTTCTACAATGAACTGAATGCAAGATTCCAAGTGTGGTTTAACCCAAGTTTCACAGAGCTGCTCTAACAATACCTCAACCCCCCCTCCCCCAACTAATGAAGGCTAGCACCCCACACGCCTTCTTCATCACCCTATCAACGTGTAGCAACCTCGAGGGATCTGTGGACATGGACCCCAAGGTCTCTCTATTCCTCCACACTTCCATTATCTACGTACTCCATTTTCAATTTTGATCTTCCAAAGAGCAACATCTGGATTGAATTCCATCTGGCTCTTCTCTGTCCAACTCTGTATCCTGTCCATATCCTGTTGTAACCTGTGACAACCTTCTACACTATCTCCAACACCTTGAACCTTTGTATCATCTGCAAGCTTACTGACCCACCCTGCCACTTCTTCATCCAAGTTAGGTTGATACCTCTTTGCTAGGTGTTCTGTAATATTGGAACATCTTATTTTCAGGCCACGAAAAATGAGGTGACTTGATAAAGGTCTACAACAGGGGTGTCAAACTCAAATTCACGGAGGGCCAAAATTAAAAACTTGGACTAAGACGAGGGCCGAACTAAATATTTATTGAAAATTTTCAACAACTTCTGCATGTTTTCTCTTCTTTCAACATATGTAATGTTAAACTTTAGGATATAACTTTAGGAGGATAATGTTACAGGTCAGGAGTAGGTAGCTCAAGTTCACCCTTTGCTTGACCTGAGGGAAACATATTTGGTCCCTGTGGAGATGTAGTCAGCATTCACAGGCTGTGTCCATTTGGCCTGCATCAGGACTCAGCATTTCCTGCTCACTCAGGCTCTAGGCCTCTATTCACCCTCGACCCACCATCCCTCTACCTGACCAGTCCTTTACCCAACCTCTACTCACCCCTCACTCCACTTGCTCTGCCTCTACCCACCCCATCCTATACACGCCTCTCTACTGCCTCTCCCCTCAACCTGTTCCTCCCTCTATCCGTCTCTCACCCTCTAATCACCCCTCCCCTACTCGCCCTGCCCCTCCCCTTTTACCTCTTCCCTATTGTAAGGTAAAACATCATGAGATGGGAATGTGTAAGGAGTTACCCTGTGCAGGGCTGTAACAAGATGTGAATGCATCCTTGTACTTACAAGATAAGAGAGACATTGATGGATTGAGAGGCAGGAAGCTAGCAGGGAAAGGATAGCAACAGTTTTAGTCATTGGACAAGTAATGATATGATGATGTTCTAAGCACGTATCCAAGGGTATAAAAAATCACCATTTTGCTGATAACGGCAGAATGCATTCTCCGACTAACATTGTTAGTTGCAAGTGTTACAATCTGGTAATAAAGAACAAAGAACCCTGATTTCGACTCAGTCTGGTGTTTGTCTCACTCATTCATGAACAAAGCAGACCTAACACTATCCACCCCTCCTTCTACTCATCCTTCCCTCTAACTGCCCCTCGCACCACCATAACTTCCCCTGCCCATTACTCCTCACCTACAACCTCTGCCCACCCCTGCTTACCCACCCACTCAGGCCCAGCGCGCTGCCGATCAGCCTTTGCGGACAGCCACCATCTCTCTCTTTACGTGCAGGGCCGAACCAGCCGTCCCTGGGGTCTGCGCGGGTGCAAGCGCTGAAGGCTGTGGCAACTGGGAGAAGTGAGCTCGCACTGTGGAAGGGCCGTCCGGTGCCAGTCGCCCGGGGCTCGCGCTGCCCGGGGGCTGTGTGCAGCCTGCCATGCCCGTCGTGCCGACAGGAAATCACAGGCGTTCGCCAATCCGCCGCACCGCTCGACAGGTGGGAGAAGTGACTGGTTGTGCAGGGAGCCTTCCAACTGGCTTGCCGGCTGATGACATCGACAGACTTCTCGTGTTACAATTTCTCATGTTACAATGGGAAGGATGTCCAATGAAGGGGGAGGATGGTGGGGGTGACATTACCAAAAAACAGCATCGGCGGGCCACCTCTAATACATTTTTGAAATGATCTTGCGGGCCAAATATAATTATATCGTGGGCCAAACTTGGCCCGCGGGCCAGAGTTTGACATGTGTGGTCTACAAGATTATGAGAGGCAAAAAGAAGGTAGACAATCAGCACCCAGGGTGGGTGTAGCAAACACCAGAGCACATCTGTATAAAGTGAAGGGAGGAAAGTTTAGGGGAGACATCAAGGGTCTGTTTATTTTACAGTGAAAGTTGTGAGTGCCTGGAATGCATTACTAGGGGTGGTGGTGGAGGATGGAATAATGGGGGCATTTAAGAGACACTTAGGCACATGAATGAAATAAAAATAGAGGGGTATGGAGTAGAGGGTTTTCATTTTGTTTGGTAAATATACAAGGGTCGGCACAACATTGTTCTATGTTCAAGACCTGGTGCTTTTCCCAGTGTATTCTGCTTTATTTCAGAGTTTTAGCATGTGCAGTTATTTGAGTTACCCAATCTTTAGTCCCTTCGTCACGGAGCCACCCATGTACTCTTAGAGGACAGAGACCATGTCTTATTTTTCTGTTTGAATCCTTCCCTTAATCATCAATTTCCTTCCACTTACAGAAACTGTGCATCGGCTGTTAAAAGCAATAAAGCTTTTTCTTCCTGCTGGCAAAAATAAATAAAAAGAATTCAAAAGAAATGCTGTATTCCTGTAGCAACAGATAGAAAATAAAGGACATGACCTCCTCCCAGAGGAGTCAGAAAAGCAACAAGAAGTCCAAAAGGTTTGGAGTTATTTCCAGAACATTCTTATTGTGTAATTCAAAGAGGAGTGAAGAGAGAACAAGCGCAGAGGAAAACGATTCTACATCAAGGGACAGCAGAGTGTCTGGAGGTCCCAGTGAATCATCTGAAAATGGCTCTGTGTCTCAAGTCATGTCACAAACCCAGAAGAAGGCCTTGATCTCCCACATTCAGAGTGAATTGAAACCGAGTGGAGTTTGTGAGCCTGGACATGAGACAGGGAAAGAACATCCTAGCAAGGTAAGAGCGCTGTAGAAAAAGAAGTTGAAATAGCAGCGACTGTAGAGAGGTTTGAATATGGTTGCCCTGTCACGTTGTAAGAGGGGAACCAACTTAGTGCACTTTTCCTGAATTTCTGATGTTGGTTCATCAACCTGAAACATTAACTTTTTTTATTATTTCCCTTGAACACGTTCTTTTGGACCTGTTATGAGTTTCTAGCATTATGTTTTAAAAAAAAGATTTTTAGCTTTGCTTTATAATTTCTCATTTATAAGTAGATAAGTCCATCTTCCGAAATTGCATGATCGAGATGCTCAGTGTCGAAGCTTTGAATATGTAGAAGCTTAGTTGATAAAATTGCACCTCATAGCAATATATAACAGGATAGGTCACAGTAGGAGATTTGCATGACCAGCTGAGTTTCTCCAGCTCTTTTGTGTATTGCACTACAATCCTGTCATCTGCAGACTCTCCTGTTTAATTCCAAGTAGAATTAGTTTCAACATCATTAGTTTCAACCTCAAACAACTTTTGCATTTGCTGAAGCACCGTGAAGTCTCTTCAAGGGATACCTATCCTTTTTTTTTAAATTTTTTATTTTTCACACCATAAATCACATTAGCCATGATATACACTATTTCTTTTTCACACATATACAGTGACTTTTTCTCTCCCCCCCACCCTTTCCTCCCAAACCACCCCCCACCCCCCCCCCCCCCCTCATCCATTTTAGGTATACAATCTAGGTTGCATTAAGCCAGTCAGACAATGTTGTCATTCAACAAAATTACACCAGAAATTCTACTGAGTCCATTCTTTTCTTTCCTTCTCCTTCCATCAACTTAGGTAATGTTTGTCCCCGGTAGGTTTTCGCTATTGCATTTAATGTAAGGCTCCTATACTTGTTCGAATATTTCAATATTATTTCTTAACCTATATGTTATTTTTTCTAATGGAATACATTTATTCATTTAAATTTAGTAGTTTCTTCCTTTTAATTTGGTTATGTATTCCATTAATATTTAAAGACATATAGTTCAGCGTAGCCCTTTTATATTTTGTTTATCTTCTCTTTCCGTTTTTCCATCATTACCTTTCCTCCTTTTCCATTTCTGTTTTCTTATTTTCAACTCTTTATAAGACAACATTCCTACAACATCCAACATTTTCCTTATTCTCCTATTTCTATCTTATTTATCCCCAATCTCCCCTTCACCTCCTGAGTTGTCCTTTATCCCTTGTCGGACAACCACATCTCCCCTCTCCATTTGGATTTGCGAATCCACTCGCAAGCGTCAAATGATTTTGCAGTGACCGCTATTTCCCCCCACCCTGCCTCCCCCAGAAAAGATTTCACTTTTCATATGTCACAAAGGTCACTCTTTTAATTCCCTCCTTATTCTCTCTATTCCATTACCTTCCCTTATTAATTCTTGTCTATACTATCTATATTTTCCTCTAAGTACAGATACATTCATGTATGCTCATTGTCTCTATTCACTCTTATACCTCTTTACCCGCATACATATCAATCGTGATCATTTTTACTCTCATTACCCGTCTTCATCCCTCAGTCTATTTTTGTCTTTACCCACATACATATCAATCATGATCATTTTAACTCTCATTACCCGTCTTCCTCCCTCAGTCTATTTTTGTAATTGTTCTGCAAATTTTCGTGCTTCTTCTGGATCCGAGAATAGTCTGTTTTGTTGTCCTGGAATAAATATTTTCAATACCGCTGGATGCTTTAGTATAAATTTATACCCTTTCTTCCATAAAATCGCCTTTGCTGTATTGAACTCTTTTCTCTTCTTTAGGAGTTCAAAACTTATATCTGGATAAATGAAGATTTTTTGCCCTTTATACTCCAGTGGTTTGTTGCCCTCTCTTACTTTTTCCATTGTCTTCTCCAGTACCTTTTCTCTTGTAGTATATCTTAGGAATTTTACTACAATAGATCTTGGTTTTTGTTGTGGTTGTGGTTTAGAGGCCAATACTCTATGTGCCCTTTCTATTTCCATTTCTTGCTGTAGTTCTGGACATCCTAGGGTCTTAGGGATCCACTCTTTTATAAACTCCCTCATATTCTTGCCTTCTTCATCTTCCTTAAGGCCCACTATCTTTATGTTATTTCTTCTGTTATAATTTTCCATTATATCTATTTTTTGAGCTAGTAGTTCTTGTGTCTCTTTAGTTTTTTTTATTAGATTCCTCCAATTTGTTTTTTAAGTCTTCTACCTCCATTTCTGCTGCTACTGCCCGCTCTTCCATCTTGTCCATTTTCTTTCCCATTTCTGTTAAGGTCATCTCTATTTTATTCATTTTCTCTTCTGTGTTGTTTATTCTTTTTCTTAAATCCTTAAATTCCTGTGTTTGCCATTCTTTAAATGACTCCATGTATCCTTTAATAAGAGAAAGTATATCCTTTATCTTGCCTTTCTTTTCTTCTTCTATTTCACTGTACTCTTCCTCTTCCTCTTCTTCTTCCTCTGGGTTGACCATCTGTTGTTTCTTTGTTGCCCTTTCCTTCTCTTCTTTCTTGTTTCTATTGTCTTCTGTGGTCTCTTCTTGCTGCAGGTGTTCTGCAGCTGTCGTTGCCGGCTGTGGAGATCGACTCCCCAGCTGGTCCCCCCTCCCGTCGGTGTGTTTTTTTTCATTCGCATCGCGCATGCGCACTTTTACTCGGCTCTGCGAGCCATTTTTGTAGTCCATTATTTACCGACCTGAGGGAGCGGGTTTCTCTCTCCGCAGCGGGCCTCTTCGGACAGGTAAGGCCTTCACCTTTTTCCTCCTTTGTCTTCTCTTCCTCTCTTCTTACCGTTGCTTTCGATTTTTCTTTTTTGTCGCCATCTTCTTTCCACCTTTATACTCACTTTTCTGTAACTTTTATTTCTGTGCCTTTGTGTTTTCCTTTGTTTTTCCCGACTTTTCTGGAGAGGGCTGGAGTTCACCATCCGGCCACTACTCCATCACGTGACTCCTCAAGGGATACCTATCCTGAAGAAGTTCTCTCTCCAAGGGGAGTTCTGTCAGTTTCTCTCACCACTCCCCATCTGCCACCCCTGCCGCCCCTCTCTCTATGACCATGTACGTGCCCAAACTTGCTTCCACAGTCACGCATCCTTCAGCCTAGGCCTGAAACCCTGGCTGTCCTTTACTTCTCACAGATGCTGAGTTTCTCCAGCACTTTTGTTTATGGCCCTCCAATCCCAATGTCTGCAGAATTTCCTGTTTAACTGTACAGCCAGAGATGTCAGCTGTGATTTAAAAGAGGAGAGTGAGAAGGAAGGAAGAGTTGTTGGATCGAAACGTTGAGTTGAAAGCGTGGCTGGCAATGAAAGTGGAGGCCACAACGGGAGGAACCCAAATGTATTATGGCGGCAGGACTAAAAGTGGTTACTGAGATCTGGGGCTACTGGGACATTGAAACAAAGGGCTCAGAGTTTTAAATTTGAGGGATAGTTGGATGAGCAGTGTAGAATGTTTATTTATTTTGTCACAGGGAACAGCGTATGTAGCTCACATCTATTACCCATCCTCATCTGCTCCTCAACCATAGGGTCAACTGCTAGACAACCCCATTGGGTCAGGAGGCACATGTGGGCCAGAGTAAGGAGCTAAAGGGAGAGGTTGAGGAGTGGGTTCCACATATCAATAATTCTTTTATGTTAAAAAAAAAACTTTACTTCAAATTCCCTTTTTAAAATTCCTTCCACTCTGCCCTCTTCTTTCTGTGACCCCTCCTCAGGGGTAAGAATTCGGTCCATCTGACCTATCTATGCCTCTACTAAATTAACATTTTTTATACGTACAGCATGGCCCTTTCAGCCCACAAGCCCGTGCCCTCCAATTAACCTACAACTCCCAGTATGTCTTGAACGGTGGGATGAAGCCAGAGCCCTCGGGGTAAACCCACGTAGACACTGGGAGAAAGTACAAACTTCTTATAGGCAGCGCGGGATTTGAACCTTGGTTCTGGTCACTGGTGCTGTAACAGTGTTGTGCTTCATGAACCTACAATCCCAACGTTTTTGTATGCTGCTATGTGCCTGTTTAGTGGGTGGGTTGTGAAATGGGCTGAATTTATGAATGACCCACTATAGGACAGGGTGGGTGTGTATTGATTGTTGTTTATACTTTGGGGAAGCACATTAGCCAGATAGACAGACAGCTTCTCTAGTGTAGGATCTGTGGTCAACCATCACATTCCTGACTTGCGCCATGTATGTGCACTGACTACCTGACACGAATTCCATTTTATTTTCCTAACATCCTATCAACTCCCCCTCAGATCCTACACACCACTACTAAATTTAACCAATCAATTCGTGAATTTAATGTGGGAAGAAACTCAAGCACCTGAAGGTAACCATGTGGTCAAAGGGAGAACTTGCAAACTCCACACAGACAGGACTGGGGGTCTGGGTAGCTCAGATTGTGAGACGATGTCTCTATTAACTGCATGCTTGTCAATTTAATATTGGAAACGCACTTTACTGCTCAAATATTTTCAAATTGCATTATGCAAAGGCTCATTGGTGAATCTTTTGACAGTCATGTGAAATTACTTCAACTGTCTTTAAAAGCCATGTGTTCTTTTGCCAGTGATGAATAGAATTTGGTCAAAGAACTGTAGTTCTTTGCACTAGTGATCATTAGTTTCAACCTCAAACAACTTTTGCATTTGCTGAGAATCTAATGGTTTACTCTCTGAAACTCGAGTGGCTCGGTTTATACTGAGTATTTCCGGCAGGTTGCACTTGCGTTAGGATGTTTAGTGGATGATGGCATTTATCTACTTGAGTGCACGTTGATAAGGATATATGTTAGGCCGGGTGTACATCAGGTGTGTACTGTATACTGGGTGCATTGGGGATTGTGGTATAATGGAAAATATGTACAGTAAAACCCCTGGTATCCGGCACCTATGGGGATTGATAGATGCTGGATAAATGTAGTTTCCAGTTACTTGAAACTTGCATTACAATGCCTAGCTAATACACCTGCATTAAGAATAAGCAATTTAAAAAACAAAAATACTATACTCTACTTACACTGAACAAACTTCGCTTGCAGTCAAATTTTTTGAAAATATTTAACCGTCGCTACATCTGCAGGTTCATCCCCCTTCATGGAGCTGCCCGAAAGACGAACAACCACTTTAAAGATAATTAATTCCCCTTCCCACCAAGTTTACAGGTAAAGCCTCTGACTGGAGAGACTCTTACTAAGCAGGGATAAGGAGACACTTTAAGAGAGTCATCCCAATGGCGAGTGGCATCCACCAGGTCTTCATCCTGGGCAACGCCATTGCTGTTTCACACAATTTTATTCAAACAGTTGCTATGATCAAAGCCCGATTTATTATCAGAGAACGTACATGACGAACATGACATCACACAACCTGAGATTCTCTTTCCTACGAGAGAGGCAGAAAATTACCACTTATTACTAGTGCAAAAAAAAACTGTACACAACGTACACATGTAAATAAATAAATAAATGTAAACAAATTGCAAATACAGGGAGAAAAAAAGAAAAACAATAGTGCAAAAGTAAGAGTCCCTGATTGAGTTTGACATTGAGGAGTCTGGTGGTGGAGGGGCAGCAGCTGTTCCTGAACCTGGTGGAGCAAGTCATTGGCACCGATACCTCTTTCCTGATGGTGGCAGCGAGAACAGAGCATGTGCTGGGCGGTGTGGGTCCTTAATGATCGCTGCTGCGCTCCGACGGCAGCGTTCCCTGTCGACGTTCTCGATGGTGGTTAGGGTTTTGCCTGTGATGTCCTGGGCCGTGCCCACTACCTCTTGCAGGGCTTTACACTCAATTACCTTACAGACAACATCAGATCCGAACCTGAGTCACTGGCATTGTCACACTGTTGCGCTCACCGTGCCGCCCACACAGATAGTCCAGAGAGGCCATGGATGCTTTGATTGATATGAGTACCAAATAAGTGGGCTCCTTTCTTCTGAACGTTGTTGTGCATTGGTGTCATTAGAGCTGCAATGATGCTGGCAAGTAGAGAATAGTTCGTTATACTCTTGGCTGATTTTGGAGTAATCAGTTGTGAAAGGCTTTGGCTACTCAAGCCACTTGGCACTGAATATCCAGTCTCTGGCTCTACAGTATATATGTAGCAGGTCCAATAAAACTTCTGTTCAGTCTATGGTTGATTGTTATTTCATGTTTTGCTTCTAATTTTCTGCAGGAATGCAATGGCAATGGAACCGTTGAAGCAGAGTTTGCAAAAGGAGACGTCCTTCAATCACTGGATGCACCGTCTGAATTTTCAGGCCAAAGGTCTCGCTGTAACTCCACAGGTAAATGACCACCATCTGCAGGAGCAGGAAACGCAGGTTGAAACAGCTTGGTGCACTTGCTCATCTCAGCATCTCAGTGTTGGGCTAACACTCTAAATTAAAACATGAACGCCTGCGGACACTGTGGTTGAAGTAAAAACACAATGTTGGAGAAACTCAACAGGTCAAACAGCGTGCTTTATGAGGCAAGGATAAAGATGCTGAGCCGTCCCTCCTCCCCTCGTTTGCTTCTGTTCCCCCTTCCCTTATCCACCTATTACTTCCTGCCTTTGGGACTGTGCTCCTCCTCCCACCCCCCCCCACCTATTTGTTCGGCCGCCTGCCGACACTTTGGCAGACCTTGATGAAAGGCTCAAGCCCAAAATATTGGTCATGTACCTTTATCTTTGCTACGTAAAGGACACTGTAAGACCTGCTGAGTTTCTCCAGCATTGTGCTTTTACGACACTCTAAACTGCTTGCAACTGTTCAGTAACAACTAAACGTTATGTCTTAATGAGAGAGAATGTATATGAATGCCTTCGAGATTTTTATAAATGTGTTCAGGAAGACAATGGGAGCAATTGATCACGACTGACATTTCAGTGGAACTATAGAGGCCACTCTTTCTGTTACAGCCAGGGGACAGATTTTAATAGCGTGAAACCAGCCGTGGGAACAGTGATCTACATCTCTCTGATTCTTATGTTCATTGAAGTCACAGGATTGTCGAATCACTGAAACATACTATTATGGAAGGAGGGCAAGCTGCCCTTTGTACCTTTGCCCCACACAAACATGCTGGAGAAACTCAGCAAGCCACGCAGCATCCGCAGGAAGATAAAGGCAAACAGTGTTGTGGGGGGGAGCCCATCGTCAGGAATCCGGAAAAACGGGGAGACGCCTGATTAGAAAGGGTTGGTAGTGTCTACATTTAACTACAACATTCTAGTGACCTAGCGGTGTAATTACATATCACCACAGGTAGGAGAAAATTGATAGAAGGGTAGAAGAGAAAGCGAAGTGATTGGGAGAGAGGGCAGAAGGCTGTGAAGGGTAGCTCTCTGATTGGAGAAGGAAGGGAAGGAGTGGGGAGATGGGAGGAGTAGGGAAAGAGAGAGGTCATGGGAGCAGGTTAATGGAAATTGGAGGTTGATATTAATGTTGTCTAGTTGGAGTCTGCAGAGACATTATATATGGTATTCCTCCGATTTGCAGATGGCCTTGTTAGCAGTACACGAGGCCGTGGAGACCTTTGCTGTCCATGTTTAATCCCATATATCCGCTATTCAAAATCCTGTACATTTCACATCCTCAAGCGTCTTCCCAGCTCTGTTTTGGCTTGTGTTGGTACATTCCCGATCCCAAACAGTGAGCGAGAGAAATTCTTCTCATCTCCCTCTGAATTTGTTCATAATGATTTAAAACTTGCAGCCTCCAGATGGTCACCAGGATGTGAAAGGAAATAATTATTCTTTAGTTCATCCACTGACAAGATCACTAACTGTTCTGAAAGAATATATCGGGATTTCTCTGCTGTTCCAAGAAAAATTATACTGACTCTGTGGCGGCGCACATCCTCATGGCGAACCGGCCCCGCTTGTATTGCCACATGATGGGGCAGCCATGGGGAAATGGCATCGTCAGAGGTTTCTCTCTGACTCCAGCATCCCATCCAGCGTGCGCCCTGGCCAGCGATTATGACGTCACCATGCACCAGGTGACTGAGCTCATGCTGCCCTTAAAGGGGTGCACTGAATTTGAATAAGAACAGTCGTTAACGACCCTCAACATGGTGGCTGTGTTTCTTCCACTGCTCACACCGCCACAACTCCGCCACGGTCCCTCTTGATTGAATGATGGTGCGGACTCAATAGGCCAAGGGGCCTACTTCTATACCTTTATCTTATGGTCTTTATACCTGGAAATCCTTCATCCGATGTAACATCCTAATAAAGAGCAAAAAAACAAACCACTAGAAAACAACTGCCCGTATGCAGGGTCTCCAATAGAAAGGCTATCCATCCCATTGCCTCCAAAGATACTCTGAGTTCCTCCAGCAGTTTGTCTTTAACTCCAGGTTCCAGCATCTACGGTCTCTAATGTCCCTAACAGCTAAATAAAGTTCCTCTGCACCCATCAGGTTTATTGTCATGTGTATCGGGGTACCACGGGAAAGTTTATTTGACAAGCTGTTCAGCTCATTATCCCCTACATAAATTTCAGATCAGATTTCAGATTTATTGTCAGAGTACATACATGACATCACATACAACCCTGAGATCCTTTTACCTGAGAGCGAGGCAGAATTACCACTTAATGGTAGTGCTAACAAAAACTGTACACGATGTACATGTAAACAAATAAAAAACTATAAACTGACGACGAATGTAAACTGACTGCAATACACAGAGCATAAAAACGGATCAAAGTGCAAAAATAAAGATTCAAATGAGTCTCTGATTGAATTTTTCATTGAGGAGTCTGATAGTGGAGGGGTAGCAGCTGTTCCTGATCTTGGTAGTGCAAGTCTTATGGCTCCTATACCTCTTTCCTGATAGTAGCAGCAAGAACAGAGTGTGTGCTGGGAGGTGTGGATCCTTGGTGATTGCTGCTGCCCTCCGACAGCAACGTTCCTCATAGATGTTCTCAGTTGTGGGAAGGGTTTGGCCTGTGACATCTTGGGCTGCACCCACTACCTTTTGGAGGGCTTTACACTCAGGGGTATTGGTACCTCCATTCTGGACTGTGATGCAGTCGGAAATTTGCCAGGGTTTAGAGTTGCAGGGAGCAATCCTGTTCAGAGGCCTTTGCATTTCACCTGATGGGCTCATAATTCCAGTTCAATTGTTTATAAAATAGCAGCAATAGTGGAAATGAAAACAGAGAGTGATGTTGAATCGACTGTGCCTGACTTGATGGGTGGCATGGTTAATGTAGAGGTTAGCTTGATACTATTACAGCAGCAGCGAATCGGGTTTGAATCTGGTATTGTCTGTACGTTCTCCTTGTGTCTGCATTGGTTTCCTCCGGTTTTACCCCCACCCTTCAAAACATACAGGGATTGTATGTCATTTGGGTGTAATTTGACGGCACGGGCTTGGGGGGCAGAAGGGCCTGTTACCATGCTGGATGTCTAAATTTGTTATTTTTCATTTCACACCATTATACTCAACTCTGTTGTGTTTTCTGTGTGTACTTAATGAGTAACTCAACTGCCAAAAGGCAATAGAATCTATAAATTCCATGTTATAAAAGATAATCTAATGGCCCATCACTCCAGATGCACTGGATCATGGGCTCAAAGGTCTCCACCTGTTATTAATTATCAGATCATTCACCACTTTCTAATGAATTGCAACTTGTATTTTTGGCAGGAGTGAATTCCTATTGGTTGGACAGAAATGTTGATACTTTGGCTGTCACGAAACAAGTTCTCTGTCGAAATCCTGCAACGTACACACTCTGTGGCAACAGGAAGTCTCTCTCACAGCAGCTGGAAACTTCAGAAAGTGTCCATGTAAGCTATTCCACAGGAAGCGTGTGAGCAGGAGTTGCACAACTCTTAAACTACGGATTGTGCCTGGTTAATAGAGAATATAGCACTCTTATTGTTTTATCCTGCGCGTGTTTTGTTATTTAGTTGCTGTCCAACTAATTCAGTTTATCAAGCTCATGAGGAAGGTTTTGGATCCATTGCCTATCCCAGTGTACTGAGCTCAAAATCCAGGTTATAGTGAAAGAACGTTTCCCTCGCAAAGGTCCCACTTTAAGACAGTTCAAGATTCCTTTATTCTTAAGTAATAATAGAGGACATGTAGTATTACATGAAATTGCCTTCTGTCTGCTGTAAGCCAGATAAAAAGAGTAATCATTACTGTTATCTAGTGCCCCTTACAGTAAGAGAAGCAAAAAAGTGTCCCTTTAGAGTCATTGGGAGTCCATGGATTCACCTCCAGCGCTCCTGCAGGCTCTTCAGCCATCCAGATTCCTTTTCGATCCATTGCAGCCTAAGCTCCAGATCCGAACCTCCGACACAGTCAGCACCTGAGGCCCTTTGGGAGCCCTCCTCGCCCTGAGCACCCTCTTGTATCTCTGGTTCCCATGAGGCAGTGTCCAGCAGCACGCAGCCTGTGTGGGCCCTCGCTTCATGGCCAAGTGCCTGACAGAAGCCCAATTGGGACAACTTCAAAGGATTGACGGGAGGAAACTCTCTGGGATGTTCTGCAGTTGTGGTGAGCGCTGTATAAATCCACCACCGCCTTAGCAAGTCCAACCAAGTCCTTTTAGAATCAGGATTATTGTCATGAACACATGTCACAAAATCTGCTGTTTTGAGGCGTAGAGGGGCAAAATTCCTAAATACAAGATATTAAAAAAAAAAATAATTTGTGCAAAAAAGAGAAAAGAAAGATCGCTTCAATAGGTTTATTGTCCATTCAGAAATCTGATGATGGAGGGGATCAGATTTCTGAATGGGGATGCTTTTGTAACATTGGGTTTGTGTCTTTAGGCTCCTATACCTCCTTGCTGATGGTAGCAGTGAGAAAAGTGCATGGTATGGGTGGTGGGGGTCCTTGATGATAGAGGACACTTTCTTGAGACACCGCTTCTTAAAGATGTCCTTAATGGAGTGAAGACTAATGCGCATGATGGTCCTGGCTGAGTTTACAACCCTCTGTAGCCTTTTTCTGTCATGTGCATTGGCAGCTCCATACCAGGTAGTAATGCAGCCAGTCAGAAAGCTCTCCACGGTAAGCCCATAGTCTCTGCAAGAGTCTTTGGTGACATCTCAAATCTCCTCACAAAATATAGCCACTGGTGTGCCTTCCACATGATCCCATCAACATAATGGTCCCAGGATTGGTCCTCATAGATGTTGACACCCAGGAACTTGAAGTTCTTTACCCTCTCACTGCTGACCCCTCGATGTGGACAGTCGGAGTCATTGGCAAATTTGTAGATGGTTTTTGAATTTCTTTACAAAACCATGCCAATTCATTCTCAATTCCTAATGAAAGTCTATCTTGCCTCCTTCAAACTATTCAACAAATCTGAAATTTAACAAACTGCCCTTTCAAGGCTTGCTTTATCCCTTTGTCTATTTTTTTTAAACAATGTTTTGAAAGATGACTTCCTTCTCTTCTATCAACCCACTTTTGCTCTAAATTCCTTTGCTAGCTGTGAACTTTTCTGGAGAACATGTCCCAGATGTTGAAAATATGTCTTCTTATTTCACTTTCAAAAGGCTACCACTTTGGAGGTCACAGTGGATTGAAAAATGATACTTGGAACTGTTTCCCCATTTTGCTTTTTATTAAACAGTTCTGGGATATAGTTCATCCAAGATGCCAAAAGCCCTTAATACTTCGTTTATCGTGCTTATATTCCACTCGCTTCCTCCTTGATGACAACACTGGCATCGTTCCCCTCTTTAGTGCAACGCATACAGCAAGAACCCTGTCTCGTCTTCTGCCTTCACACAGGTTATTTTTAACTCCCTGAGGAGCTTCTCTTTCCTCAGATCTTGCGCATTATGTACACATAAAAGATAATCCGATTTGTAAAAAAAAAATTTGCCAGTATTTATATATTTTTTTGGTTTCTTCATTTTCTTTTTCAATGTTCTTCTACTCTTTCTGCACTCTCCTGCGTGCTCTGCTGCTACATTAAACTCGGACCCAGGCTTCCTGTAACTCCACCTGACCAACAGGGAGAGTAGATTTGGGAGGTAAGAACCTTATTCAGACCCATCTGGCGATCTCTGTTCAGTTTTTGGCACGGTATCTCAGGAAGGATGCACCACATTTTGAAAGTGAAATAAGAAGACATGTTTTTGACATCTGGCACATGTTTCTCCAGACAGCTAACAAAGGAATTTAGAGTAAACGTGGGTCAATGGAACAGGGGGAAGTCCTCCCAATGCCCTCCTTGAAAGGAACTTGTCCAAATGGGGTCATTTAAAGTATTACAGTGCATGTCTTGAATGAATTGTTGTTGTTTGTCCCTTCAGCTACTAAGAACAAAGTCCCGGAACTTCTTTTCTTCCTTATCCTTCTCTCATCAGTTTTGGTTGCTTGTGACTTCATGTTTAGTAATTTTTTTGGTGAAGCATCTTGAGATGCTTGACTTCATTAAAGGAGCTGTAAAAATCAATCTTGTTGACCAATCTCTCTTTTTTTTTGGCAACACTTTCACCTTTATTTTCAGGACATCCTCTGTGTCACATGACAAGAAAGTCTTGAACCCATTTAGTGATATTATAAATTACAATAACTAATACCTAAATAACAAGATTAAAGGAACAAGTGCAATACTACATTGCAAACAGATTATTTCTTCTCTACATGAAGATAATGTCCAAGACATTAAACTCTGAACTTGTTGCTGTGAACACATTGTGGTCCTACTTAACATAGGATTAAGTAATTACATTGTAATATCACTGTGAGGACCCAACCACTGCATATATAAAACATTGAACAATACAGATCTACATCTTTGAACTATGCTCCAGCTGTCATAACAAATTTTGGCCTACAACCCCGTTATGTTTTGAAAATGGCAAGGATATTTCAAAGTAAAACTTGGAGAATGGAAAGGGAAAGATTCAATCTTAAAGGCAAATGTTAACTCTGTTATAGAAAGAGTCCTGCCTGATACAAATTGGCGTTTGCTATTGTTGGACAAACAACCAACCAATAGATGAAAGAACCAAAAATATTTAAAAAAAACACAATTTATGTCCAATTTTTTTTTAAAAAGGGGACATGTATCCTAACCAAGAAAATAAGGCAAACTATTATTGTAGTAATGGCACAATTTTACTCAAATGTAGACGAATAGAACTTTGTGTGATTGCTGTGCAACAGTTTAAGTCAGAGTTCTTGTTGATGTTGGAATAAACTTTGATTGAAATTTAAAAAAAAGAACAGAAGCAAATAAGATGCACAATTAGCTACCGGCCAAAACTAAAAATTGCAATGACTATTTCATAAAGAATTGAAATACTGCTATTAAAACTAATTAAAAGATTTTGTCAAATTATGCACAGTAAGTACAAAGGTGCCAATTATACCCAAAATATGTACATGTTGTAAATTTTAAGTTAAAGACACAGAGCCAGAAAGACTGCCAATCATTGCACCCGTACTTGTAAAGCAGTTACTGTGAGGTGTCTGACTACTGTGGTTTTGTATGCTAGGTAGGTTTGCACAAAGTGTAAAACTGCATTATGGTGAATTATAACTAGAATATGACTCTATATTGTGGAACATCTCACAAAATGAACAGTTAGCCAACATTCTCTGCTGCTTCGGTACACAGCTTTGTCCCATCCCATGTGGTCTTGAACTGTTCAGGAACTGGATGCTCTTTATAATCTTCGCCGTGGGGAATTAGGATGTTCATTTCAGAAGACTTGGCACTGATGATCTCACACCCTAATGACTCTACACTGAGGTATATATGGCAGCCCTCTGTTTTATTGATGGATACAGTCGGTACTTTGCCCATGACCTGAACTTCCACATTCCGCGAATTGATGATTTCAACTATTCCCACCACATTTTCGAACACGAGGCCAAGTTTTTTACAGGAATCAATTGTTATAGAATTGATTTTGCCCTGAATTTTCAGCATGGAATTGTTACACTTGTAGACATAGGTCACATGTTTCAATTCTGCCTCAGAAATGACTAGGTTTTTTTCATTCTCTTGATATTCCACTCTCCACTTCTTTCCTTCTAACTCCAGCACAGGTGTCTTTGGCTGCTGCGGAGGAGGAGACACGGGAGATGTCGGACTAGCCAAGTCTTTGCTGGTGAATTGACAGGCCCACTCTGTGAACGAAGATTTGGATTCTTGTGGGTCTTCTGGTCATCAGCAATGTGGCGAAGACCTTTAGTAATGCCTTCCCCCTGGTTAAGCTGGGCAAAGAGTTTTGAACGAGCTTCATCCTTTGGTGTTTCCGATGATAAGAAGGGAAGGGGTCCTGGTGGGGGCAGTGGGGGAGCCAGTGGACAAGCACCGGAAGATGACCCAGATATTGCAAGGCCAGCCTTATTCCATGAGAGCCCAGTGGTGTGATACTCCTTAATGTAGACCTGAAGTTCTGTCCAGATGCTGAGGAATGATTTGACCCATTCTACATGTTTCCTGTCAACATCCTTAAATTCCTTCAATACTCTGTTAGTGTAGAAGGTCGCAGCATCGTTCATCTCCTTAACAAAAGGACCAGGCTTAGGGGTCACTGCCACCCAGCCCAGAGCTGCGATGCTCTCACTAACAGCCGACAGGTGGTTGAACAGCCTGCTACCACGGTTCTTCTCCCGGAAGTTCTGAATCTCCTGCATTCTATCAGACATGGGCTTGAGCAGTGTACTCATCTCACTCTCCAGGGGCTGCTGGCGCTTACAGGCCATCAACAGGAAGTCTCTCTGGGCTTCGAAAGCTGCCTTAAACATCTCTGCATGCTTCTCCACATCTTCCCCAAGGATCTTGCTGTGCTTCATATAATCTGCAACCACCTTCATCAGCATCACATCGAAAGCTTCCATGTAGGGTGCCACATCTCCATTGTCTCCATTCATTGCATCAGTTCCCCAGTTCAGTGCAACTGGTACTTTTAAAGGCACCAATTCCAATCTTTCGACAGACTTCTCTAAACGCCCCACCAAATCCTCCAAATCTGCCATCATGGATATTCTGCAATGTGGTCCTCCTGCCCAAGCTCTCCCTCTCCCTCCGCAGCCGCAGCCCCGCTCGCGCTCCGGGCTCTGCGATTGAGAACGCGTGACGAAACAATCCTCGGAGAACGCTCTTTGTTGACCAGTCTCAATGTGGAAATAGCTTCACATGCACCTGGTGATGGATGAACCAGTGCCCTGAGCTCCATACAAGTGAATCATGCAACTGGGATGTGTACAGCAAGCTGGAAAGGAGGTAGATCTGCTTTGCTTTACTCCGAGTTCTTAAAGACTATATCCTTCTTCATTGAGAAACCAACAGGTTGAGGTTTTGGCAAGGATTTCGGGTCGGGGGGGGGGACGTGGAAAGAAAATGGGCTTTTCCTTTTCCAATCCATGTTTCCTTTCCTGCAGACAATCACCCGAGCTGCTCGATCCTTAAGTTCGGCTCAAATATTCCATGTGGGCTGCAGTGCACCACCCTCCGTCATTTCAAACATTATTTTGATGAAAGGCCAAGGGAAGGTAAGACATGGATTCTGTTCTGTTTCTACCCATGGGAGATGCAAAGCCTCTTTGTGGCTTGAAAGATGCTGAGTGGGCACATCCATGAAGGCTCAAACAGAGCTTGACATTAGCCACAATTCGCTTGTCCACCTCTGGACCTTTTGAGTTATTTCCATCACAGCTGAGTGTCAGAGAGAACATTAAACACAGCTGGAAGCTCCAGTGGCCAAGAGGTTAGGGAAGTCACTCACTCAATAGGAGCAGGAGTTGGCCATCTGGCCTGTCAAACCTGCTCCACCTTGGCTGAACTGATGTTTGGCTCATCTCCACCTACCTGTCTTTTCCCCATATCCCTTAATTCCCCTCCTATGTAATAATCTATCCAACCTTGTCTTAAATATGTTTACTGAGGTAGACTCCATTGCTTCAATGGGCAGCGAATTCCATAGATTCACCATCCTCTGGGGAAAAAACTGTCGACTTATAATAAATAAATCTACAGGAAAATCCCTGTTATCTGGAATTCAAGCAACCGGCCCCCTCAAGAAACTAGCAAAACAAATCGGAATATAACAAGGTAAAACAATACAAAACTTTTAAATTGGCGCCCCCTAGTGGTTAGTTCAGCAATCACATCATATGCAATGTCAAGCAACCGGCAAATATACTTATCCGGCATTTACCAATCCCCATACTGGAGGTTTTTACTATATTTACATGTTAAGGTGGAGGTTCACCTGTATCTGGGAAAGTCTGAGAGTAGGCCCAAATGCACTTCTTCCCTGTTCTCTCCAGTGTGGCTGAGTCGACAGCGCTCTTACCTCTGAAGTGGGACTCTCTCCAGCAACGTGAGCAGAAAAAGTTGCATAGCGTCACACAGTTAGTGCCATCATTTGGACGGGATGTTAAATCAAAGTCCCAGGGTGAACTGAAAAGATTCTGTGGTGCATTTCAGGGATGAGCAGGGGAATTGTTCTTCAGATTTTAGATTTAGAATTTAGTCATACAGCACAGTAACAGGCCATTTTGGCCCATGATTCCATGCCACCAAGTTTACACGCATTAACCTACACCCTTGCTACACTTCAAACAGTGGGAGGAAACCAAAGCCCCCGGGGAAAACCCACGCAAAGAACGTTCGAACTCCTTACAGACAGCGCCAGATTTGAATCCCGGTCCTGATCGCTTGCGCTCATCATTATTTCATCTATTCTCTGCTGATATTTCCCGCTCAATCATTTTTACTATAACAGATTATTTGATTATGATTGCAGTGCATTATGTGTAATCTTGCTTTGCATAAATGTGCTACCATTTTTTTAATATTAGAACTGCAGTGAAGTGCTTTGCTCTACTGTAATGAGGGTGATACAGGTACAAGACTTATTCTTTATCTCTGTTGTCACTCAGAAGCGTCAGCCCCTTGTTTGCAAGTGTGATTGATCTATTGCCTGTTTTAAGAGATCAAACTCATGCCTGTTTTCAGTAGTTAATTTTGTGTTGGATAATTTTCAGATATTCATGGGTGTAGGATATTGAAGCTTATAAATAGGCTCATTGAGAACCAATGACTTATTGAAGTCACTTATTGAATGACTTATTGAAGGTATTTATAACTTTCAATTTCTACAAATTGCCAATGCTTTGGATAAGGCAGGAATGCTACTTTATTGGATACAATTTCCAAGGGCCAAAGGTTTGATGAACCAATTTTGCTCCAGTAAACTGGACTCTTTGGGGTACACACCACAGACAATTCTGTATCACTCTTCCCTAGACAAATCCATTGCACCAAAATTCCCCATTAAGCATTTAAACCAAGGATTTTAACTTGCAGAATCTCTTGTTTTCCAGGTTGGCTTTGTTCGTGCTGATCGAGAGGTGGTGGTTGGGCTGCCTTTTAACTGAGGAATGTGAACATTTTTTTCTCACAGGGACTGGGTTTCAGTGTGGTGGGAGGAAGAGACAGTGTGCATGGACCCATGGGGATCTTTGTGAAGACAATATACCCAGAGGGAGCAGCTGCCTTGGATGGGCGACTGAGAGAAGGTGCGTTAACCTGGGTGTATTCTCATTGTTCACTTGCTTCTGCTGTAATGAGGAAAACCTTTGGAAGCCAATTAATTGAATTGATTTGTCTATTGTTGCATCTATTCTTCTTTGACTTGGCTTCGCGGACGAAGATTTATGGAGGGGGTAAATGTCCACGTCAGCTGCAGGCTCGTTTGTGGCTGACAAGTCCGATGCGGGACAGGCAGACACGGTTGCAGCGGTTGCAGGGGAAAATTTGTTGGTTGGGGTTGGGTGTTGGGTTTTTCCTCCTTTGTCTTTTGTCAGTGAGGTGGGCTCTGCGGTCTTCTTCAAAGGAGGTTGCTGCCCGCCGAACTGTGAGGCGCCAAGATGCACGGTTTGAGGCGAGATCAGCCCACTGGCGGTGGTCAATGTGGCAGGCACCAAGAGATTTCTTTAGGCAGTCCTTGTACCTCTTCTTTGGTGCACCTCTGAGACGATGGCCAGTGGAGAGCTCGCCATATAACACGATCTTGGGAAGGCGATGGTCCTCCATTATGGAGACGTGACCTACCCAGCGCAGTTGGATCTTCAACAGCGTGGATTCGATGCTGTCGGCCTCTGCCATCTCGAGTACTTCGATGTTAGGGATGAAGTCGCTCCAATGGATGTTGAGGATGGAGCGGAGACAACGCTGGTGGAAGCGTTCTAGGAGCCGTAGGTGATGCCGGTAGAGGACCCAAGATTCGGAGCCGAACAGGAGTGTGGGTATGACAACGGCTCTGTATACGCTTATCTTTGTGAGGTTTTTCAGTTGGTTGTTTTTCCAGACTCTTTTGTGTAGTCTTCCAAAGGCGCTATTTGCCTTGGCGAGTCTGTTGTCTATCTCGTTGTCGATCCTTGCATCTGATGAAATGGTGCAGCCGAGATAGGTAAACTGGTTGACCGTTTTGAGTTTTGTGTGCCCGATGGAGATGTTGGGGGGCTGGTAGTCATGGTGGGGAGCTGGCTGATGGAGGACCTCAGTTTTCTTCAGGCTGACTTCCAGGCCAAACATTTTGGCTTTTTCCGCAAAACAGGAAAGATACAGTAAAAAGCTTTGTTTTGCCTGCTGCCTAGGCAAGTCAACTCATTCTTAAATGCAGCAGATAGTGTGACCATGAGACAGAGGTGTTGTGTTTCTCAGTCCAAGTACAAGGTAGAGAGAACAGTTCAGTTCAACAGAGCAGAGTCGTTATCTTTCACCTTGATTCTGTTGAATTCTAGCATGTATAGTCCCAGGTAATTCAATATCTCCTCATAATCCCACACTATCTGTTTGTACATTCTCCGTGTCTGCGTGGGTTTTCCCCGGGAACTCCAGTTTCCCGCCACTGTTGTAAATTGGGTAGCACGGACACATGGGCTGAACTGGCCTGTACGTCGAAATTAAAAAAAAAATTTAAAGCAAGCCAACCCTACATCTCAATCAACTCAATCAACCAGAATCAACTAGGTGAATCTCCTTTGCACTCCCTCTAAAGCCAGTACAGTGGAATTCCCATTATCTGGAATTCAATTAACAAGAAACCCAAACAACTGGGACAAAAAAAAATCGAGCCAATAAATAAATAACATTTAAAATAAATCAGAATAAACAAAATTTTAAAATAAAAGTTTAAAATGGTAAAAGAAAATGTTCTCCGAAGCAACACACAACCCCTTGGTGAAGAAGGGAGCAAACCTTCAGCCAGTGGACCTCCCTGGCCACAGCAGCTGTTTGAACAAAGTTTCAATAAAGTTATATTTGAATAAAATGGCGGCACCCAGGATGAAGAGTCGTCTGATGCTGCTCGCCGTTGGGGTGACTCTTCCAAAGTGTCTCCCTATCCCTGCCTAGTAAAAGTCTTTATCTTTAGTCGTATTAAGAATATTAGTAAGGGTTTATCTGTAAACTTGGGGGAGGGGGCTAATTGTGATGGCAACATGGTTAGCATAGCGGCTACTGCAATGCTGTTACAGCATCTCAGACCGGGGTTCGAATTTAAATTTTTTTAAGTTACGGGAATTACCTGATTAAAGTGAACTTTAAAAAATACAATACTGATTTTTTTTTTTACAAATTACATTTTGCACTATCGTTTCTCTTTTAAACTGTGTATTCTTAATGCAGATGTATTAATTTGGCATTGTAAGAGAGAGTCTCAATCAACTAGAAAATTTACATGTGCGGCATCCACGATCCTCGTAGGTGCCAGATAGTGGGGATTCTACCACATATCCATCTCAAGTGAGGAGACCAGAACTGTACATTGTACTCCAGGTGTGGATTGTGGTATACTTTTCTGTGTTTAAACTTAAGATCAAGACTCTTATAACTGGGAATTAAAACATTTTAGAACTTTGAGAGAATGGATGTAGCAGGCCATCGTGGTGGGAGTCTTGTGATGTGGTGGCCAGAGTTCCTGTGTTGCCACCTCCAGTACATCGCTAATGATAAATGGCATCTGAAGCAGACTGCAAGGTTCCAGCTAGAGATGTATTCTATTGTGGAAGAGATAACAGACCGAGTAAATGATGATAAAGGGAGATGTTATTTATCTAGATTTTCAAAAAGTTTTGAAGATCAGAGAATGTGGAAATCTTGGTTCAAGTAGCAGATTAGATTGTTGTGGGTTTCAGGAGACAGCAGATCATGGAACTAAAGTGCTCTCAGATCCGGGAGAATCACTGCTTACACTTTGCAGAGATGTTTAGAACTTTATAGCACAGTACAAGGCCTTCAGCCCTCAACCTATACTGACCACAATCATCTAATCCAGTGGTTCTCAACCTGTTTTGTTCCACTCACATCCCACTCTAAGTAATCCCTATGCCATTGGGGCTCTGTGATTAGTAAGAGATTGCTAAAGGTGAATGAGTGGGAAGGGATGGATAAGAATCATTACTCTCGACCTAATTGTTACTGAAATATTTTGCTGGAGTAAAATTGTAATTGGCTCATTTCCTTTGGAGATATGAAACCGTGCATATACTGAGTCAATTAGGGACGATTAAAAACAGTGGCTTTCAAACTTTTTCTTTCCACCCACATACCACCTTCAGCAATCCCTTACTAATCACAGAACACCGATACCATAGGGATTACTTTAAATGGTATGTGAGTGGAAAGAAAAAGATTGAGAACCACTGGTCTACCTTAACCCATTTAGTTTGCATGTGGAGTAATGGGGATTGTCCTTAGCAGGGATCAACCTGCTAACGGGTTAATATTTGGCAATTGAGAAGTGTGAGGTTATGCTAGGATGAATGGGGAGATCACTCATTGGGATAAAGTAATGGAGGGATCTCAGAATACACACACCCCAATCACTGATAGTGTGCCACAGGTTAGCAAAGACCTAAATAAAGAAAACAATGCCCATGGATTGATTTCTGAAGAGGTAGAATTAAAAAGAATGGAAATAATGCATAACGTTCTTCAAATCATGAACTGTACTTGGAGCGTAGCACAAGGTCTAGTTTCCAGATTATAAAATAAATCTTAAGGATCCCATAGGTGCTCTGTGGTTAGTAAGGGACTATCGAATTTAATGTGGTATGTGAATGGAAAGAAAAAGGTTAAGAACCACTGGTTTATGAGGTTAATGGATGAAGGAGGTCCTTAAAATGGGGAAAGAAAGAGATTGTTTTAAACAGACTGAGCAATAACGTTCCCACTTATCAGCAGCGACCGTCGATGGTTACCAAGAAGTTCAAGTTAGAAGCATCTTCCTTACCCAAAGAGTGTGGAACTTGCTCATGCTTAAAGTGAATAATATTGATGAGTATTTAAGAGGAAGTTGAGCAAGCATCTAAGGGAAGAGGAAATGGCGAATAATTTTTGTGTCATGAACCTAACGCTATCTTCGGCATCCCTGTCCACAGCCATAGCTTTGTCTCTCCCTACTGGTCTCTGCTCCTTTAGGACACTATTTTCTTTAAAGCTTCCGAATTAAGCTGTGAGACATGAAAGAATGCAGACGTTGCAATTGTGGTAAAAGTGTTGAGATGCCGGAGTGACTCAGCAGGTCTTGCCATGTCCTTAGGAGGTAAAGGTGTATTGCCAATGTTTCGGGCCTGAGCCCTTCTTCAAGGTACAGAAAAAGCAGGCAGGCGTCTGAATAAAAGTGCTTTTTCCACACCTTGAAGAAGGGCCTGAAACGTCAGCGATATATCTTTACCTCCTATGGACATGGCGTGACCTGCTGAATTCCTCTAGTGTATGTGTTTTTGTTTCTTGATTAAGCTTACCTGGTAACTTTCGTGGTGAGCTGACGGTTTGGATCCTTTCACGTCACAAGTAGAGCAGCATCAAAGTCTGTGGTGTATGTATGGGTGAGATCAGGCCTCATGACCCAGAGTTGCCTGGAATTAGGTACAAAGTCATACCATCTGTGGCCAGTTAGATTGGCAAGTTGATAAGTATCCTCACATCATTGTTGACTTTTGGATTACGTTTCTTTGAAGCACTTTGGAACCCTTCTCTCTTTTAAAGGTATTTAGTATAGGTTGTGGAAAATTATTGTGATGTACCTGATCTCTATTGCTTCCTAGTCTTAGGACTAGGATTTATACATGAGGGTTAAACTGAAAACACACAGGAGATCACAGATGCTGGAATCTGAAGTTGAACGCAAAATGTTGAAAGAACTCATTGAGTCGAGTAGCATCAGTGGGATGTTGGCCATTCTCCTACCGCCCCCCCCCCACCGCTGATACTGTTGACCTGCTTGATTCCTTCAGCAAAGTGTGTTTAGCTGAAAGTCAAGTTCATTGTCATCTGATTGCACAAGTACAACCTGATGTAACAGAGTTCTCCAGTCCTCAATGCAAAACACACAGACACACAACCAGACATAACACACGTAGAGATAAACTGTTCATGCCAATAAAAGTTGTTTTGTAAATATGAGTATCTTGGAAAGGGTGTTGTCTGATTTATTTCAGGTTCTCTGTCTGAAATATGCACAAGATTAAATACATAATTTGGTGATGTCAAATGTACAATTATTATACTTCATAGAACATTACAGCATAGAAAACACACTCTTCGGCCCTTCTAGTCTAGGCAGAACTAAAATTCTGCCTACTTCCACTGACCTGCAACCAGTCCATAGGCATTCATACCTCTCCCATTCATGTACCAGTCCAAATTCTTCTTTAAAGTTAAAACTGAGCCTTCATTCACCACTTAAAATGGCAGCTTGTTCCACACTCCCACCGCTCTCCATGTTAAGAAATTTCCCCTGGATATTCCTCGTAAACTTCTCTCCTTTCACCCTTAACCCATATTCTCTGGTTTGCCTCTCACCTAACTTCAGTGCCCATCATAATTCTGTACACCTCTATCTAATCTCCCCTCATTCTTCTATGCTCCAGGGAATAGTTTTAATCTGTTTAATCTTTCCCTGAAACTTGGTTCCTCAAGTCCCACCAAATCTTCTCTGCATTCTTTCAATTTTAGTGATTTCTTTCCTGTAGTCAAGTGATCAAAACTGCACACAAAACTTGAAACTTGGCCTCACCAATGACCTCTATGACTTTACAATTTCATTGTATTTAGAGTCATAAAATTAAACAGCATAGAAACTGAGTTAAACACAGAAGTCTGCAGATGCTGGGGTCGAATGGAGAACAGAAATGTGTTGGAGAAACTCAGCAGGCCATGCAGCAGCCAAAGGAAGTAAAGGGTAACCAAAGTTTTGAGGCCCAGGATTGCCCATGTTTTCCTGTGGATGTTGGATGACCTGCTGTGTTTCTCCAGCACGATTGTGTATTGCAGCATGGAAATGGACCATTTGGCCCACCTGAGCAGTGATCACCCATCTAAATCATGTCATCCTCCAGCGCTTGGGTCCAGTGCCCCAGATGCTTTGTTAGAAGTACTTGTCCTGGAATTTCTTAAATGCTGTCAGTGACTCTCTTCCCCTGTGCTCTCAGGCAGTGCATTCCAGATATGGATTGGGATACAACTTTTGTAAAATGCAAAACAATAGTCAGAATATGTTGGCTAAAATGCTGCTGAACCATCTGATAACTGAATGGCCGAATCTCGCAGTCATGCTCCGCTGCAAATTCTGCATCATCAAAGTGGCAGATAGTGCCTTGCTGAATCTTGATGAATGCATCCCTAAAACTGCAAACCAATCTGGATTCAAGATTAGAGGAAGAAAGACATCTATGGGGGTCTGTGACTGCCTACACCTGTCTGCATTCCTGCCTGCCTACTGCAGGGGGCGACCCACTGTACCCGCAGGGAGGTAACCCGGCTCCACCTACTCCCTGCCAATTACCGGCCCCGTATAAAGGCCCACGCCGGCCCTTGTAGAGGAGGTAGTGTACATGGAGCTGGAAGAGATACTGAGCCTTGTGTGCCTGTTTTAAGCTAATTAAAGCCTGTAGTACAGGCTTTGTCATTTGAATTTGTTTGTGCTGCAGCGCATCACATTGGGGAAATAAATTATTGTCGTTTTTGCATAATTTTGGGTTGGTGGCATGTCTGTGATATCTCAACTGCTTTGGGTACTGCAGGGGCGGCCAACCTTTTAATTTTGAATTTAGACATACAGCACAGTAACAGGCCCATGAGGTGTTGGTTAAATGAGCGGTACAGACTCGTGGGCCAAAATGGCCTGCTACTGTGCTATGTCTAAATTAAAGTTGGTCACCCCTTTAACCTGTCCTCTTTCTTCAAGATCATTGGACAGGGAACAATGGTACTATTCCAGAACTTTACACTTTCAGTATCAATCATAGAAGATTTGTTGAAGCAGTCGATCGGCAGCTGCTTTGTAGATCAATAGATCTCTTATTGAGAGAGATCAGATTAAACAGAGCAGAAAGATTTGCACCAAGTTCTGGTGCTTGCGCTAACACCTCAACACCTGCTCCAACACCACAAAAAGGAGTGTCTCCCCTGTTGTAATCCCCACTTTTCCTTTCTTGCATGAAGGAAACTGTATATTTATTATCAATCTTTTATCTCTTTTTAATTTAATGCATACAATTGTAATTGCTTTATTAATGGTACGATAAAATCCCTATTATCTGGAATTTGAGTAAAGGCAGCCTCAAGCAACCGGCAAAAAAAATCTGGAAAAATAAATAGAAGAATTTGGACAGGTACATGGATGGGAGGGGTTATGGAAGTCTATGGACTGTGTGCAGGTCAGTGGGACTAGGCTGAAAAATAGTTCAGCACAGAATAGAAGGGCCTGTTTTCTGGTGGTGTAATGTTCTATGGAAGTTTAAAATTGGTGTCTCCCTTGCAATCAGCTCGCCATCCAGGCAACACCCAATCTCAAGTAACTAGAAAATTCCCTTATCCGGCATCTACCAATCTCCATAGATGCCAGATACCCAGGGTTTTATTGTACTTGCTTGGATTCAGCAGGTAAACATTTTGTTGCACACATACATTGTCCAATGGATACGACAATAAAGTCATGATAATTTTTCTCATGATACTGACAGTTTGAAATGTGTGTCTTGGTTTGATGTGTGTAACAATTAAATTGTAAGATTTTACATGTGAGTGAGATGCATGATGCTGTATAAATAGATGGAGCGTCCACGCTCTCAATCTTCCACTATGCAGGTGATGAAATACTCGAAGTGAATCGAACATCTATGAGTGAATTAACCCATGAAGAAGCTGTACAAATATTTAAGGTCAGTCTGTCGGTCGGAGAGTTGCCCATTTTAAGTTTCTTCGTTAAGACGTGTATGGAAGCAATTCCTCAATGTGCTTTTCTCTTGTTGAATGCAGCAAGTAAGGAAAGGAGTTCTCACACTCACGGTCAGGACATGTCTCACTCAGCGTCAATCGTCAGCGTACCTGAGCCGCTCGTGGTCAACCAGCTCGAATGCCCACGTCACCAGGGGAAGCTGTTCTAGCTTGGAGCTGGATAATGTGCTCTTCCTGAGAAAGGTATCGAATCCCGACGACCGAATAATTATGGAAGTCACTTTGTACAAAGGTAAGCAAACGATCATTCTCGAAGCAAATTCCCACCCTGGACTGAGTTTACCCTTAGTTTGGACTTGATAGTGGGTCAGTAACAATATGATCGCCACTAGCTCTGATGTTAATTCGGGAGAAGCACCAGAGTATTACCATGGGCATCCCATCAGGGGCACCAATGGCTTTTGTGGAAACCAGTCTGAATCTGAGCCACTCTGTTTTGTTCTGCGTGAGTTAAGACAAAGAGAGACTCTGATAGCTTAGTGGTTAGAGCACTGGCCTTATAAACCAGGGGTTGTGAGTTTGTTCCTCTCTGGGGCCTCATTTCTGTGAGGGGCGGTGGACAAAGTGGTGACTCTCTGTCTTCCTGTCAGTAGACAAAGTTAAAGAATTTCACGTACGTTACATTCTTCATGACAATAATGGAACCTTGACCTTTTACAAACGCAGTTCCCCAGATACACACCCCAGTTCTGTTGTCTCACAAGGCTCGATAAATGATTTGGACAAAGAGGTGCAGGTTAGCATCAAACAGTTTGCAGATGATATGAAGGTTGGAGGTGTTGTGGATAATGTAGAAGGTTGTCGTGAATTACAAGGGAATACAGACAGGATGTAGAGAAAGAGCAGATGGAGTTCATTCTGGATAAGTGTGAAGTGATGCACTTTGGAAGATTGAAATTGAAGATGGAGTATATGGTGAATGGCAGGATTTTTAACAATGTGAGAGATCTTGGGATCCAGGTCCATAGATCTGTCCAGGTTGCCTTGCACGTTGATAGAGTAGCTAAGAAGTCTAATGGTGTGCTAGCCTTTATTAGTCAGGGGATTGCGTTCAAAAGCCATGAGGAAACATTGCAGTTCTTTTCAACTCTGTTGACATTCGAGGGTCATAGATATGGTGGACAGCCAGCATAGCAACACCTTTGCAATAGCAAATACCAGAGGACGTCTGTTTAAGGTGTTAAAGTGAGTGGAGGAAAGTTTAGGGAGATGGCAGAAGAGAGGGGAGGGTGTCTGGAATGCATTGCCGGGAGTGTGGTGGAGGCTAGTGCAATAGGGACACTTAAAACATTCTTAGATAGGCAGAGGGATGTAAGAAAAATAACTTGTGGATGTAAGGTAGGGAAAGGTTAGATTATTGTGGAGTAGATTGGCACAACATTGTGGGCTGAAGGGCCTATACTGTGCTGGAATGTTCCATGTTTGAACTAAGAGAACATGTGCTTTGGTTTATTGGTCTCCTTGGCCTTGATTCTTATTCCAGAGGATTGAGCAGAAACCTCACTGCAGTCTCAGTGGGGTTACTATCATTCAGATAAATTGCTAAACTGTCCTCTGGGATAAAGGATTAAAGCACGGAAATCCGCAGACATGTGGTTGAAGTAGAAACACATTTGCTGGAGAAACTCAGGAGGTCAAACTGTGTACTTTATGTAGCAAAGATAAAGATCCATAACCAACATTTCGGGCTTGAGCCTTTGTCAAGGTATGAACAGAATGTAGGCGGGCGCCCGAACGAAATGGTGGTGGGGGGCAGGCAGAGGACCACAGAACAGGCAGTTCTGCCAGTGTGCTGGGCATCATCCCCTGCCACTTACTCCAACAGATGGCTTCATGTAGGAATTGACTGCTATTTCTACTACATTACGCACTAAACATACATAAGTGGCTGTGAAGCCGAATGGGGGGAGAGAAACACGATAGGGTGCAGACGCTGTGTTTGTAGTAAAAACACTGAAATGCTGGGGGAACTCAGCCGGTCTTTTCAGCATCCATAGGAGACAAAGATATATTGCTGACGTTTCGGGCCTGAGCCCTTCTGCAAGGAAATATCAGAAAGGGCAGAAGCAGGAAAGATCAGAGTGTCTCAGAATTCACTCAATGATGGAGGAATCCAGACCAACAAGAGGTGTTAATTGAATGTGATAAGGGACTAGGTAGAATTTATCATGTCTGTGCAAAAGGAGACAGGGAATGGAGAGACGATGGGGAAGAAGGGGGTGGGGTTTAATGAAATCCAGAGGTCGATATTAATGGCATCCGGTTGGAGGGTGACCAGTTGGAAGATGAGGTGTTGTTTCTCCAATTTACGGGTGGTCTCAGTCTGGCAATACATGAGACTGTGGACAGCTCAATGGAACAGCACCAAACCAAAAAGGGGGCTTTTGTCATAGGCCACAGACTAGGTGGAAAAGTAGTTGCTCAATCTGTAACGTATCACAGGAAAAGCTTGTGCAAGTCAGACTCTTGCTTCTTGTTAGCTGAAATCTGACCCTCTTCATGGGACAGAAACCAGAGGGCCTGGTGAACAAAGAGTCTCTAAAGTCACTTCTGTTTCCTTACACCCCCCCCCCCCCCCCCCACCTGCCCCCACCAGAAGAAGGTGTTGGTTTGGGAATTGGATTGTGCAGCATGCCCACATACCTGCAGGCATCCGTCATTTACATCTACACACTTTCTCCAGGATCAGTGGCTCATCTGGATGGAAGGCTCCGGTAAGAGTTTAATGTGGAGTAAGGTAGTATGTGAGCGGAAAGAAAAAGTTTTAATGCCACTGTTTTAATTGTACCTAATTGACTCGTTATGTGCACAGTTTGATAACTCCAAAGGAAATGGGGCAATGACAATTTTTCACAAGCCAAATATTTCAGTAACAATTGGGTCTAGAGCAGTGATTCTCAACCTTCCCTTCCCACGCACATCCCACCTTATGTAATCCCTTACTAATCACGGAGCAATAGGGAATAGGAATAGGCGGAACGCGAGTTTTTTAAAAAAGGTTGTCCCCGCACCCCACCCCCCCCCGGTCTAGGGTCCTCCCATCACTGGGCACTGAGGGGCTGAGACCTAGAGGAAGTCCCTCAAACAACAGGGGGAGGGGGAGAAGCGACAGGGTGCCTCAGGGGTGGTTAATAGTGTAAATAGAAATGAATGTTACAATGGGAATGTTTGGGTATAAATCTAAAGATGGGAACAGACTTTGAATGGTTTTCCTTTTGAAAATAATTTATTGGTTTAAAGAAAAGACAAGGTAAAATTTCCTGGCTCACAAATGCAATAGTGCACTTCCAAAGTTGAATCTGGGGTCCATCACCAGGTGGGATGTGGTCGTTCTCCAGCTCCTTCCAGAACTGAAGAGTCTCAACAGGACAAAGGCAGCACATTGTTCATGAAACGTATTCGGCCCCACACAAAAAAAAGATATTGGAGAATAGGGGTTTACAAATTGGATTGTAATTTGAGTTTAATCTGCTATGTAGCGTGGCCGCCTGGGTAGAAAATGACATTAGCGCTTGCGTGCAATGGCTGTCTTCCTTATCCATAATCCCCCACACTGCTGGAACACCATTGCTCCTGTCCCAAATCTGTTCCCCGCCGGCCCACTCCACTCCCCTGACAGCTCACTCTGCTCCCCGCTGACCCCGACAGCATTTCCCCCTCCCCCAGGCCTGACAGCAATTCCCCCCCCCCAACTCTACAATGTTCCGATTCCATGCTCGCCCTGGCCCCAACAGGGCCCCGCCCTCTCCCCACCCACTTACCTTTTGGAGGCCAAAACAGGGAACAGGGGATTCCCAGTGGGGCCTCCGGTGACGCAGTGAGTGCATGACATACCACTCACCATGTCACTGAAGGGGCGGGAGTGCCCTTAAATTGCCTGGTCGCCATTCAACCGGGCAATTTAGGGCCCAGTGAATAAGGGGCTGCTATACGGGTGGGATACACAGGTCCTGGACAGACCCTGTAATGATCAGGTTTCTCTCCCTCCCTCCCTTATCTCAATACCACCATCTACTGCTGCCTGCCACTGACTACTGATCTCTTGGATTCAGGGAGGTGTTGTGAAGCCTGGTGAATACACAAACGTCTAGTTCAGGAACAATTCTTCACTGTGTTTTCTTTTTTGCTGCAGGTGCGGTGACCGTCTTTTAAAAATTAATACCATGAACATCCACAACTTGACTTTGACAGAAGCTTATACTCTTCTCCAGCACTGCAGGTCCGGACCAAATGTTCTAGTGATTAGCCGGCATCCAGATCCCTTGGTAAGAAGGTCAGATGACGACAGATGGATGTAACTCACCAGTTGTGAATCTCGCAAAATTGGGAGCAATTTGGATTGAAATGACTTTCTTCTGCTTTCTACCCTTGACCAGGGGAGTGTGATTGTTGAGAGGCATGGACAGAGTAAATGTAGAAAAGTTGTTTCCCATGGTGGGAGACCCTAGGACAAGAGGGCTCAACTTCAGGAGATCCCTATGCCATAAGGGCGTCCACTTAGAATAGATGCAGAGGAATTTCTTCAACCAGAGTTGGTAAATCTGTGTGGCCACAGGCCAGGTCACTGGGTATATTAATGACAGAGATTGATAGGTTCTTGATTAGCCAGGGGATCAAAGGTTATGGGGAGAAGGCTGGGCAGTGGGGCTGAGTGGGGAAATGGATTGAATGGTGAGGCAGACTCGATGGGCTGGACAGCCTATTTCTGCTCCTGTGTCTTATGCTCGAAGTCAGGGGTGTGATTTTGAAACATTAACTAGCATTCCACTCAGTCTCATAGAATTTCTATTTGGTGATTTGGATTCAAGTTTAACTCCAAAAATTTTCTTGACCTCGTAACTTTCATTTGCCTGTGGCTTCAGGGTATCCAAATGTTGCGAGCTTTTTTTTTAACATGTAGGGAGGGAGTGGGGAAAATAAATGCTGAGCCAAGAGGGAAATATTCGGAAGTGAAGATTGGAATTGTGGGTTACAAACTGAGTTTGTGCCAATGCAATATTGGTGAAACTCAGCAGGTCACGCAGCGTCTATAGAAAGTACAAGGCAGTCGACATTTTGGTTAAAAACACATAGAAATGCTCGAGGAACTCAGCCAGCCTCTCATAGGAGATAAAGAGATATTACTGACATTTCTGGCTTGAGCCCTTCAATGTATAAGCAAAAAGCAGTAGGCATCTGAATTAAAGGCTAATCAACTGCACCCTCCGGATTTATCTGCACGTTCTTTGGCCCTCAGCATTGAAACAATAACCTTTTAGTTGGTTTTGTAATTACAGATCTCTGAGCAGCAGTTTAATGACGCAATTCTGCAAACAGTTGAAAATTCGAGGCTTAATAAGGACAGTTACCAGTGGAATGTTCAAGGTAAAGGTTTCTTGTTATTGGACAATCCTTAAAATCTCTGCAGTGGTTTACAGTGAACGTTAGGGCCTAGAAACTCTACTGCATCCAAATGGGTGTCGTGATTTGGGCATTGAAGTGGGGCAAGAAAATTAAACTTCATTTAATGGAGTGCAAGGGTGCCCAAGTCTCTGCACATCAACAGTTCCTAATCTTAAAAATACAACAATAGTACATAGAAATGAACAAGTATATTCCATTAGAAAAAAATACCTACAATCTAAAAGACAAATATGCTTTATTTGAACAAATTTGGAAACCATACATACTAGAAACCATCGATTTCAGACGTCCACCTCTTCAAATGATAAATGACAGGTCAGGAGTGTGGGTATGACAACGGCTCTGTATACGCTAATCTTTGTGAGGTTTTTCACATATACGAAAATATTTAAATATAGAATTTAAGATGACACAACTTTTTTCTTTTTCTTTTGTATTCTTTTTTTTAATTTTTCTTATTTTTCTTCTTTCTTTTACTTTTGCTTTATGTTATAGGGGTGGGGAGGGTGGGGGGGAAATGGGAAAAAATGTCACTGTCTATATCTTAATGATGAATGTTTGTATATGTTGTTATTGTAGTAGTTCACAGTGAAATATTAAACAACTAAAAAAAAGTTCCTAATCTGATGTTAGTTAATAATATATATGCCTCCTTTCCATTTTTACAATCATGTGAACAACTTCACATTTATCTATGTTATAACACATCTGCCAAAACTTTGCCTAATTCCTCCATCTAATTAACCCTGAAACCTCCCAATCTTCCGCTCACTATTCAGTTTAGTTCAAACACAGAAATAAATGCTGGAGGAACTCAGCAGATCTCGCAGTGTCCATAGGAGGTAAAGATACATAACCAACGTTTCGGACCTGAGCCCTTGTGAAGGTACAAGTGAAAAGTAGGCAGGCAGCTGAATGAAAAGGCTAGGGGGAAGGGAAGAAAGGGCAGGAGGAGGAGCACAGACAAAAGGTGATCATCGAACAAGGAGAGGAGGACAGGAGAGGAAAGGTGAGAATTGAGAGCAGCAGTAGATGTAGCACCTTGTGGGGGCCAAACTGGGAGGCCCGCAACTGGAGTAAGATGGCGGTGGCGGCAAGTAGCCAGGAAGGATATGTGGCTGTGGATGGGAGCACGTGGTTGCAGAGGTTGAAGAGAGGCAGGGAGTGCAGGCGCAGGGCAGTGAGCAAGGCTCTTGCCAAACTCCCTTCGAAGAGAGGAGGGGGAAAGGAGTCACGTGATGGAGTAGTGGCCGGACGGAGAACTCCAGCCCTCTCCAGAAAAGTCGGGAAAAACAAGAGAAAATACAAAGGCACAGAAATAAAAGTTAAAGAAAAGTGAGTATAAAGGTGGAAAGAAGATGGAGACAAAAAAAGAAAAATCAAAATCAACGGAAAGAAGAGAGGAAGAGAAGGCAACGGAGGAAAAAGGTGAAGGCCTTACCTGTCCGAAGAGGCCCGCTGTGGAGAGAGGAGCCCGCATCCTCAGGTCGGTAGAAAAAGAACTACAAAAATGGCTCGCAGAGCCGAGTAAAAGTGCGCAACCGCGATGCGCATGAAAAAAAACACACCGACGGGAGGGGGGACCAGCTGGGGAGTCGATCTCCACAGCCGGCAACGACAGCTGCAGAACACCTGCAGCAAGAAGAGACCACAGAAAACAATGAAAACAAGAAAGAAGAGAAGGAAAGGGCAACAAAGAAACAACAGATGGCCAACCCAGAGGAAGAAGAAGAGGAAGAGTACAGTGAAATAGAAGAAGGGAAAGGCAAGGTAAAGGATATACTTTCTCTTGTTAGAGGATACATGGAATCATTTAAAGAATGGCAAACACAGGAATTCAATGATTTAAGAAGAAGAATAAACAACACAGAAGAGAAAGTGAATAAAATAGATATGACCTTAACAGAAATGGGGAAAAAAATGGACAAGATGGAAGAGCGGGCAGTAGCAGCAGAAATGGAGGTAGAAGACTTAAAAAAGAAATTGGAGGAATCTAATAAAAAAACTAAAGAGACACAAGAACTACTAGCTCAAAAAATAGATATAATGAAAAATTATAACAGAAGAAATAACATAAAGATAGTGGGCCTTAAGGAAGATGAAGAAGGCAAGAATATGAGGGAGTTTATAAAAGAGTGGATCCCTAAGACCCTAGGATGTCCAGAACTACAGCAAGAAATGGAAATAGAAAGGGCACATAGAGCATTGGCCTCTAAACCACAAACACAACAAAAACCAAGATCTATTGTAGTAAAATTCCTAAGATATACTACAAGAGAAAAGGTACTGGAGAAGGCAATGGAAAAAGTAAGAGAGGGCAACAAACCACTGGAATATAAAGGGCAAAAAATCTTCATTTATCCAGATATAAGTTTTGAACTCCTAAAGAAGAGAAAGGAGTTCATTACAGCAAAGGTGATTTTATGGAAGAAAGGGTATAAATTTATACTGAAGCATCCTGCGGTATTGAAAATATTTATTCCAGGACAACAAAACAGACTATTCTCGGATCCAGAAGCACGAAAATTTGCAGAACAATTACAAAAATAGACTGAGGGATGAAGACGGGTAATGAGGGTAAAAATGACCAAGATTGATATGTATGCGGGTAAAGAGGTATAAGAGTGAATAGAGACAATGTGCATACGTGAATGTATCTGTAATTAGAGGAAAATATAGATAGTATAGACAAGAATTAATAAGGGAAGGTAATGGAATAGAGAGAATAAGGAGGGAATTAAAAGAGTGACCTTTGTGACATATGAAAAGTGAAATCTTTTCTGGGGGGGGCTGGGTGGGGGAAAATAGCGGTCACTGCAAAATCAGTTGACGCTTGCGAGTGGATTCGCAAATCCAAATGGAGAGGGGAGATTTGGTTGTCCGACAAGGGATAAAGGACAACTCAGGAGGGGAAGGGGAGATTGGGGATAAAGAAGATAGAAATAGGAGAATAAGGAAAATGTTGGATGTTGTAGAAATGTTGTCTTGTAAAGAGTTGAAAATAAGAAAACAGAAATGGAAAAGGAGGAAAGGTAATGATGGAAAAACGGAAAGAGAAGATAAACAAAATATAAAATGGCTACGCTGAACTATATGACTTTAAATATTAATGGAATACATAACCAAATTAAAAGGAAGAAACTACTAAATTTACTGAAAAAGGAAAAAATAGATATAGCATTTGTCCAAGAAACACACTTAACTGAATTGGAGCACAAGAAATTAAAGAGAGATTGGGTAGGACATGTAACAGCAGCATCGTATAATTCAAAAGCAAGAGGAGTGGCTATATTAATTAGCAAAAATGTGCCATTTAAAATAGAAGAGGAAATAATAGATCCAGCAGGGAGATATGTTATGATAAAATGTCAGATATATTCGGAGCATTGGAATCTACTTAATATATATTCACCTAACGAAGAAGATCAAAAGTTTATGCAAGATATCTTTTTGAAGGTAGCTAATACGCAAGGGAACATACTAATAGGAGGGGATTTCAATCTGAATTTGGATCCAAATATGGATAAAACGGGGAAAAAAATTAACAGGAAGAACAAAGTAACCAAATTTATAATTAAATCAATGCAAGAAATGAAACTTGTGGACATATGGAGGAAACAAAACCCAAAAGAAAAGGAATACTCATACTACTCGACTAGACATAAAACATACTCTAGAATAGACCTATTCTTGTTATCAGCTAGTATGCAGGATAGAGTAAGAAAAACAAAATATAAAGCGAGAATGCTATCGGACCATTCACCCTTAATACTGACAGTAAAGCTAGAGGACATCCCTCCAAGAATGTATAGATGGAGATTAAACCCCATGCTACTTAAAAGACAGGATTTTAGAGAATTTATTGAAAAACAATTAAAAATGTATTTTGAAGTAAATACGGAATCAATGGAAGATAAGTTTATACTATGGGACGCAATGAAAGCATTCATTAGAGGGCAAATAATAAGTTATGTAACCAAGATGAAGAAGGACTACAATCAGGAAACAGAGCAGTTGGAAAGGGAAATAGTAAACATAGAAAAAAAATGAGCAATGAAGGAAGATACAACTAAAAGAAGAGAATTGGCGGATAAAAAAATAAAATATGAAACATTACAAACATATAAGGTGGAGAAGAATATAATGAAGACAAAACAGAAATATTATGAACTAGGTGAAAAAACACACAAAATCTTAGCATGGCAGCTTAAGACAGAGCAAACTAAGAAAATGGTATTGGCAATAAGGAAAAAAGACAAACAAGTTACATATAATCCGAAAGAAATTAAGGAAAACTTCAGAGAATTCTATGAACAATTATACCGAACTGAAAACGAAGGGAAAGAAGGGAAAATAGATGAATTTTTGACTAAAATTGAACTACCAAAACTACAAATAGAGGAACAAAATAAATTAACAGAACCATTTGGAACAGTAGAAATACAAGAGATAATAAAAAAATTACCAAATAATAAGACACCAGGAGAGGATGGACTCCCAATAGAATTCTACAAAACATTTAAAGACCTATTAATACCGCCCCTCCTGGATGTAATCAACCAGATTGATGAGACACAAAACTTAACAGATTCATGTAAAACAGCAATAATTACAGTGATACTAAAACAAGGGAAAGATCCACTCTAACCAGCGTCATATAGACCAATATCTTTGCTAAACACAGATTATAAGATAATAGCTAAACTATTAGCAAACAGATTAGCAGAACAGGCACCGAAAATGGTAAATTTAGACCAAACTGGATTTATCAAAAAAAGACGCACAACAGACAATATTTGTAAATTTATTAACTTAATTCATGCAGTAGAAGGAAATAAAGCACCTGCAGTAGCAGTTGCTTTAGACGCAGAGAAGGCCTTCAACAGAGTAGAATGGAATTATTTGTTCAAAGTATTGCAAAAATTCAGTTTACCGGAGAAGTATATTAATTGGATTAAAGCATTATATAAGGGACCGTTAGCGAAAGTGACAGTAAATGGACATGTATCAAAGCAATTTAACTTAAGCAGGTCAACGCGGCAGGGATGCCCACTATCACCGTTATTGTTTGCGCTAGCTATAGAACCACTAGCAGAATTGATAAGAATAGATAATAATATAAAAGGAATAAAAATAAAAGACAGGGAATATAAAATCAGTCTATTTGCGGATGATGTGATAGTGTACTTAACAGAACCAGAATTATCAATAAAAGAATTATATAAGAAATTGAAGGAATATGGAGAAGTGTCGGGATACAAGATAAACGTAAATAAAAGTGAAGCAATGCCTATGAATAACGCGGATTTCTCAAAATTTAAAAAGGAATCCCCATTCAGATGGCAAATGCAGGCAATAAGATACCTAGGTGTACAAATAAACAAAAATCTAGGCCAATTATATAAACTCAATTACAATCCACTAATGAAAAAATTACAGGACGATTTAGAGCATGGGAAAGAGCTACCACTAACACTGATAGGAAGGATAAACTGTATTAAAATGAACATTTTTCCAAGGATACTATACTTATTTCAGGCATTGCCAATACAACTGACAGAAAAATTCTTCAGAGTTAAAGAAAATAATAAGGAAATTTTTATGGAGGGGGGGAAACCGAGGATAGCACTAGATAAATTAACAGAATTGTATAAACAAGGAGGCTTACAACTGCCAAACTTCAAAAATTATTATAGAGCCGCACAATTAAGATACCTATCAGATTTTTATCAAACAAGGGAAAAACCAGACTGGACGAGATTAGAATTAGATAAAATAGGGGAAAAGATACCTGAACACATATTATATAAATGGGACGAAAAATTGGTACAACATAGAACTTCTCCAGTATTACACCATCTCCTCAATATTTGGAAAAAGATTCATGTAGAAAGAAATAAAACAAATTATCAATTACCAAAACTAATATTGACGCAAAATAAGCTACTCCCTTTTACAATAGACAACCTTTCCTTTAGAAAATTGGAAAAAAAAGGGATTAAAAGAATAGAAAATTGTTTTTCAGGAAGTAGATTCTTATCCTTTGAACAAATGAGAGATAAGTACAATATAACTGGAGATACAGCGCTGGCATATTACCAACTGAGATCCTACTTGAAAGATAAATTAGGAAGCAATTTGAGTTTACCAGAGGGAAGTAACCTTGAATATGTGATTACAGATACAATGTTAATCAAAAGATTTATAACAAATATGTATATTAAACTGCAAGAAAAGGAGAATAAGGAAACAAATGGTAAAACTAAACAAAAATGGGAACAAGATTTAAATATAAAGATAAAAAAGGAAACATGGGAGAAATTATGTTCTGGAACGATGAGAAATACAATAAATACGAGGCTACGTATGATACAATATAATTGGTTACACAGACTATACATTACACCGCAAAAGTTAAATAAATGGGACCCAACAGTATCTGATAGATGTTTTCGATGTAAAAAAAGAAAGGGGAACAACAATTCATGCAATCTGGACATGTGAGAAAGTAGAAAAATTTTGGGATGATCTCAATCAGATATTAAATAAAATAACAGAAAACAATATACCAAAGAATCCAGAGATCTTTCTCCTAAGTAACATAAAAAATAAAGAATTTGGAATTGACTTGGAGGATGCACAAAAAAGATTTGTTAAGATAGCCCTAGCCGTAGCAAAAAAATGTATTATGTCAACCTGGAAATTGGAAGATAATTTGAAAATACAACAATGGTATATAGAAATGAATAAATGTATTCCATTAGAAAAAATAACATATAGTTTCAGAAATAATATTGAAATATTCGAACAAGTATGGGAGCCTTACATTAAATACAATAGCGAAAACCTACCGGGAACAAACATTACCTAAGTTGATGGAAGGAGAAGAGAAGAAAAGAATGGACTCAGTAGAATTTCTGGTGTATTTTTGTTGAATGGCAACATTGTCTGACTGGCTTAATGCAACCTAGATTGTATACCTAAAATGGATGAGAGGGGGTGGTGGGGGGGTGGCTTGGGAGGGCGGGGGGGGGAGAAAAAGTCACTGTATATGTGTGAAAAAGAAAAAGTGTATATCATGGCTAACGTGATTTATGGTGTGAAAAATAAAAAATTTTAAAAAAAAAAGAGAGGAGGGGAACTTCTTCAGGGCAGGCATCCCTTGAAGAGATTCCAGGGGAGCTCCACTGTGACTTCTCTTTGACGGATGCCTTCCCTGAAGAGTTCTTCCTCTCTCTTTGCTCACTTCCTTCAGTTTAGTTCAGTGGCATTGGCAAACATCAAGATATCACAGTTTATTCCCCATTTAAATCATTTATATATATATATCTATATAGATATATATAGATATATATATATATTTATATATTTAGAATAATTTAGGCCTATGTACTGATGCTTGAAGTATTACATTTATTCCAAATTTCTGTTTCTGTCAATCTATTCTACCAGTTTCAACCTCAAAAAAAGCACTCCAGGTTTGTTAAACATGATTTCACTTTGATTTATTATGGTGTCTAGCATTTAACATACAAAAGTCGAGACTCTTGGTCACATAAAAACTAGAGGACACAGGTTAAGGGTGAAAGCAGAAAAGTTTAAAGGGAACATTTGGAGGAACTTCCTAACGCAGAGAGTGGCAGGATTGTAGAATGAGCCACCAGGTGAATTGGTAAATCCAGGCTCAATTTTGACGTACAAGAAATATTTGGACAGGTACATGGATGGGAGGGGTAAGGAGGGATATGGTCTTGATGCAGGTCAGTGAAAATAGTTCGGCACAGACTAGAAGGGCTAAAGGTGCTGTTTCTGTGCTGTAACATTCTGGCCCCTGGTTCACTGATTTCTTTGGCTGACTTTTTAAAAATAATGTACTTACTTTTGCCGCCCTCCAATTTGCAAGGACGTTTTCCACAACCTGTAGGATTCTGGAAATAGGCCATCCATGCATCCACTATTTTCAAACCCACTTTCTTCAGTCCTCTGGCATGAAAGGTCAGGGCTTTCATGCCTGATGGGAAGTCAGGGCTTCACTAAGTTTCTAACTAGGACCATGCTCTTCTCCCCTCCCCTCGCCTCCCCCTTCTACTTTTATTCGGACGTCTGCCGACATTTTTCCATTCCTTGAGGGACGACTCAAGCCCGAAACGTCGATTCTGTATCTTTATCTTTGCTGCATAACGTATACACTGTTTGACCTGCTGAGTTTCTCCAGCATTGTGTTTTTACTTCAACCACAGTGCCTGTAGACTTTTGTACTTTACATCTAACTCTTTTCTTTGAAAGGCTTAAGGAAACCAGAAGCAAGCTGGCATGGAAAGAAAATGGGGGAAAGGTGCCACTCTAGGAAAGCCCTGAAGCCAATGACCCGCTCCAGCAGTGATAGCAGCTATTTTAACAGCGCAGCCGCTAATTCTGGCTCCCTGTTCTATGTCAACAAGGACTCTCAAGGTGACATACCTGCTTCTGATGGGCCACAGACGGACTCGGTTGGCTTGCCCTCCGAGAATGACCATGAGCAGCTCGGTGGTCTCCATAAGGAGTTGTATTTGGTCAAAGTTGCACCAGAAATGACCGACGGAGACAATAATGATTTGAAGAGGATTCGCTGGCCAACTCCACCACCAAAGGACACAAGCAGCAAGAGCTATCAGCAGAAAGATCACGTTATTGCCGAGGGATTTGGCAAGGCACGTGTGAGACGGCGAGACGGACACTCTCAAACGTCCCACTGTCAGGTGAGATGAGCTCCGAGCAGTTGCAGTATTGACTCGCGGACTGCACCTAGTGCTAGAGGTTGTCACACAGCTAGTCAGAAGGAAGCTTCCCCAATTTAGACGTGAGCATCCCGAAGTTTGTGGGAAAGACTTTGCGTAGCCAGCGAGGTAGACATACCTCTGGCCCATGAGCCCGTAGTGCCCAAATACCTCATTTAACCTACCACGTTTGTACATTATTGAAAGGTGGGAGGAAACTGGAGCATCCAGAGGAAACCCATGCAGACGCAGGGAGAACGTATAAACATCTTACAGACAGCGCGGGATTCAAACCCTGGCCGCTGGTGCTGTATCAGTGTTACACTGACTACTGTGCTAAGCACGCCACCCCTTTCCGCTGTCTCTAAATCAAAGGCAGGTAGCCTTACTTTCTAGACTAGTGGTTCTCAACCTTTTTCTTTCCACTCACATCCCACTTTAAGAAATCCCGATGCCATCGGGGCTCGGTGATTAGTCAGGGATTGCTTCAGCTGGGATGTGGGTGGGAAGGGAAGGTTGAGAATCACTGCTCTAGACCCAATTGTTACTGAAATATTTGGCTCGAGAAAAATTGACATTGGCCCATTTCCTTTGGAGTTCTGAAACCGTGCACATAATGAGTCAATAGGTACAATGGCATTAAAACTTTTTCTTTCCACCCACATACCACCTGAAGCAATCCCTTACTAATCACCAAGCACCTATGGCCTAGGGAATTCTTAAAGTGGGATGTGAGTAGAAAGATAAAGGTTGAGAACCACTGGTCTAGAGTATTATGTGATCCAATTTCAAGAAGAAATAAAATCTCATCTGATTTTCATTGCTTGATGGGTTATGCTGGACTAGGACACTGACGAAGGGCAGGCAACACATGTCAGCAAATGTTTTCCAAGATTTTCATTCTTTGAGGGAACAGTGCCCATCGTTGGAAGTTTGCTTCTACAGTAAGGGGTCAGCAAAAAAAATGCCTGATGCATACATCTGCATTGCCTAAAGGGTAGTTCCCCAAGAAGGTCGCATCCTGACATTGGAACCCTTTAAATGATTTATTTTCCAGCTCTACTTGTCGTCCCCGTCACCCACAATTCTCTTGGTCATACTGATCTCATACGGGCTCATAACCCTCCCCTGACCCAATTCCCCCCCCCCCCCACATTGATCGACATTTCAATCGGCAATCAAGCTACTCTCTTTATCAATCCCTTGGCCTGAGAGCAACTCAGTCTTCTCACGGCCCTTGCCATACAACCTCTTGATCTGCAGACCTCCGCCCCATCAGAAATATCCCTCCCCAGGAAGCGTCTAGACTTAAAAATACAATGCTGGTGTAGTGGTTAGTGCTGTGCCTTTACAGTGCCAGCAATCGGGACTGGGGTTCAAATCCCGCGCTGTCTATAAGGAGTTTGTATGTGTCTCTCTGTATCCGAGTAGGTTTTCTCCCCGGAGGCTCCGGCTTCCTGCCACCATTCAAAACATATCTGGGATGTAGGTTAATTGGCTGGCACGGACTCGAGGGCCGAAAGGGCCTGTTATCATGCTGTATGTCCAAATTTAAAGTCAAAAATTAAAATTTAAACTTAGCAGTTCAGTGTTCGTTAAATAGCAAAGATAAAGATACATAACCGACATTTCAAGGGATGTAGAAATGTTGACAGGAGTCTGAACAAATGGTAAGGGCAGGAGGGGTGGGGGGAGGGGCACAATCCCAAAGGCAAGAGGTAATAGATGGATAAGAGGGGGAGGGTACAACAGCAAACAGGGGAAGAGGGGTGGGTGGGTGAATCAAGAGGTAAGGGGGATGGAGATGGGGCAGGGTTGGGAAGAAAGGGAGAAAGGAGAGCAGGTGAGCAGAAACCGATGTTAATGTCATCCAGCTGGAGAGAGCCCAGATGGAAAATCAGACCGTGTTCCTCTAATTTATGGGTGGTCTTGGTGGGATGGTGCATGAAGCCATGTGAGTGTGATACAGAACTGAAATGGTTGGCAACTGGGAGGTCTCTGTGACTGGTGTGGAGAGAGTGAAGGTGCTCAGTGAAGCAATCTCCCAGTCTGCACCCAGATTCTCCAATGTAGAGAAGGCCACAGAGGAGAGCGCTGGATGCAGTAAATCAACCATGGTGTCTGCAGACTTTCATGTTTTACTTTCCCTTAAGCATCTAGACTTGTTCTTGGGATTTTGTTTTTGTTCTCTGCACTTGTACAGCTTGTGGAGCAAAGGCCTTATCATTGTTCAGTGAGAAAGTGTATCTTGGCCCTGGAATATGGCTAAACTTCTGAGTTAAACACAATCTGCTGGAGGAGCTCAGTGGTTCTTGATGAAGAGATTTAGCCTGAAATGTCGACCTTTCTTTTTCTCCCGCTGATACGGAGTTCTTCCAGCAGGTTGTGTTTTGCTTCAGATTCCAGCGTCTGTGGTCTCCTGGGTGCCTCTTGAATGTCCAAGTGACGGGTCAGAAAAATAGATGGAATTGAGCCACCCACTGTTTATTATGTCTTTGCAGGTGCTGAGCAAATGCACGACGTGGTTAGCGCAATGCTGTCACAGCGCCAGCAATCAGGACCAGAGTTCAAATCCCACACGGTTGGTAAGGAGTTTGTATGTTTCCCCGTTTCTGCGTGGTGCTCCAGTTTCCTCCAACCGTTCAAGATGTACCGGGGCTCGTAGGTTAATTGGGTGGAATTGGGCGGCACGGGTTTGTGGGCCGGAAGGGTCTGTTACCATGCTGTATGTCTAAATTTAAAAAAAATGTAGCCTTATGTTTTGTTCCGGTGCTTTGAATGGTTTGACAAGTTTAACCGGAGGGCTGTTCGGTAAACACTGCAGGGCTGAGTCTTGCAGTCACATACGGCAAGACCAAGATGCATTCTTATGACTACAAAAGTTTTGTGCTCAACCTTTATATTGGTGTTATTCCATTCAATAGATTTATTCTATTGGCTTCAGTGGTGAGTTTTAGATTGCTGTCTCAATTGTTGGTCTAGGACTTGACTTTATAAAACTGATAAAGGGTCCAGACCCAAACATTGACAGACCCTTTTGACCCATGAGTCCTGCTGAGTTCCTCCATTGTGATACCTCGCCCTCTTCAGAATAAAATCAACTCTGCGTCAAATAATAGTACATGCAACAGAGAATTACTTGCTGAATTTCTGACATGCCTTTCAAAGATACCGGATGATTTGCAGCACTAATTAAATAATAATAGGGCCTTGGCGCCAAAATAGTACTGCTGCACAAGTGTAGATATAATAATGAACGTGAACAAACCCTTGGTGTAAAGCTACTGGTTGATGTGGTTTGAGTGAAAGGTGTAGTGATTATAATGAGCTAGGATGTTCACATTTGGCAAGTTGTGTGACTTTGCCTTCAGCTACAAAATAAAAACATATTGGCTCTCCACTTTGCAAGTGAGGTGTGAATTATTTATTATAATCATTAATGAATATGTTTATGTAAAGGTCATGTGCCCTATCGTACTTCTGCCAGTCTTTAGATAAAGTCCCCTATTGGTCCCATTCTCATGGTCCTTACTAACAGTTAAGTGTTTCTAAGAATTTATCCAGTTTCCTTTTATTTCACTGTTCTTGAATCTGTTTTTAATACAGTGCAGTTGAGATAACAACAACTCAGTTTTGAATTAATTACATTATTTTTGTTTCTGATTCTGGTTTATTGGTGTTCAGGAAACTTTGGATTTAAGGACCTGAACTCTAGGATTTGCACTCAGTTTTTGTGCATAGGATAGGACATTACAGCACAGCAACAGGCCCTTTGGCCTGTTACAGAGTTCTGTGTTGTGTATTGACCTATGTGTTGTGTGGTTTTATGTTAAAAAGTGACAGTTTGCCTTAGAGAGCCAAGGTGAAGGTGGACTGCTGAGAGAGTGGGAGACGGACTGAACATGTGCAGAAAATGATCTAAAATTTTCTGGACTTGGACGATAAACCACCACTGGGTGGTGCTGTGGAGTGGAAGAAGGCCCAGAGCATGCGTCATGGTCTGGAGGACAGTTTAGAATATTGGGCATTTCATAAAGGGATGAACATTCAGAAGGCAGCCAGAAGGATCCAGACCAAGCCAGTGGTTCCTCTCTCTGCAAGCAACACAAGAAGACAACTTCGAATTTTGTGCTCTCTCTCTCTCTCTCTCTCAAAGATCTTTTGGCTTCAGTTTACCACACAAACTGAATTTTGTTTATGATCTTTGCTTCGGATGAGATTGAAGTTTTATGAGTCTTGTGTCTAAGTTTTTCTGTGGGCTGGTTGGAAATATAACTTAAGTCTTTAATTACATATGTTATATTTAGGATGGGGAATTTATTAGTATTACACTGTTATAGGAATTTGCATAGTAACCAGTGGGCATTGTTATAAAAGGGGGGATTTTGAATTAAAGTTTGAAGGTGAATTTTTTTGTTAATAAAGTAATTGTTCATCTTTACCCCTGTGTGATATACCTTCTTTGTGGTTGCTGGTTTGATCATGTAACAGGCCCATCTAGTCCGTGGCAAACTATTTACTCCAGCTGGTCTGCACCTGGACCTTGGCCCTCCTGCCCCTCTCATTCATGTACCTATTCCAATCTCCTTAATGCTGAAATCGACATCTCTGCTGGTGGCTCGTTCCACACACTCTCCACCCTCTGAGTGAAGAAGTTCCCTGTGGTGAAACTACTATTGTATGTATTTGTCATAGGTAAATTTCATGACCTTTCCTGGTTGACCCAGCTCTCACTGGCCAGCTCGTGACTCCTCCCCCTTTCTTCCCCATAAAGGCTGTCATGCCACAAGCCTGCCCCCAGTTCGAGTCCAGGCCAGTGTGAGCGACTGTTGTGAGTGAGGAAACAGGTTTGGTAGATCTCAAAGGCAAGGACTCTGAACACAGGATTTTATTTACAAAACTGATGCAGAACACACACACACACACACACATACATACACACACACATACATACACACACACACACACACACACACACACACACACACACACACACACACACACACACACACAATGAATGGGTACATACAATGATCAGGGAGAAATCACTATGATGTCTCACCCACCCCTCGACTCAGTGCAGGCATGGCTCGATGCTACAAGCGACCCTAATTAAACGCTCCCAACCCTTTTAACAGTGCACATCTTACCAACAGTTTCTCCAGCACCCTTCCACATTTCTAGGCCTGGAGTGAAGCAGGGTGGTCCCAAGCTGGCAAAAGAGGAAGAACAAAGAGCACATGGCACCTTTATAGGGCTGGAGGGACAAGCCCACATTGAGATCCAATAGCTCAGTGGCAGGGGGGTTAATTTAATTACAACAGCCAATGGCCCAAGGCCAAGTACGGCAGGCTGGAGAGTGCAGTCCAGGTAATTTACATATTACCAACAGCAAGGTGTGCACTAATGGCTGGGGCGGAACCAAACCTTGATTGGCAGCTGGTGTGTCCTCCAACTAGGTCGGGGGCAGTGCTGTCACATGACAGCCACAGCCCTTCCCAATACAGTGACCAACACAGGATGCTGTCCATCTCTTGTAAAATAAAGCCTTCAGTCTCGGCAACTTCACTCTTTGTGTAATTGATCGTGCTTCACACCCTTAACCCACGTCCTCTTGTTCTTGTCTCACCCAGCCTTGGTGGTGAAGGCCTGCTTGTATTTTGTCTATCCATACCCCTCATATTTCATTTTAGGAATCTTGGAAATTCCAGGGCATTGAATTTTGCATATAAATAGAACCATTCACAATCTTGGAACGTTCCATGGTTCCTTAAATCAATAGAGTATTTCTGAGGAGTGCAAAAGCTACTAATGCTGTGCAAATCTTGCTGGAGGAATTCGGCAGGTCAAAAGGCATCCATGGGTAGAAATGTTCAGTCAATGTTCCGAGTTTGAACCCTTCATCAAGACTAAAAGGGGAAAAAGGCTGGGAAAGGAGCCCAGACGTGATTGGGTGGATGACAGAAGTTGTGGGAGGTGGAGTGACGATGAAGGATAATTTAATCACGACTTGTCATTTCTATGGGAATTGTAACTAAAAGGATTGCGAAGTAAAGTTCTAACAGGCAGGCAGTCCTTGACATAGGTCTGAGTTTCGTTCTGACTGACCAGTCGGCTCTTGAAATGGGTATAAGTCGGACGTCATTAGATTTACTTGAATATCACGAGAACTGAGAGAGATGCTGTGATGTACAGAATGCCGAGATATTGTCTCTTTTTTTTCTGTCGCATGTACGGATGGTTGTAAGGCACATCAGTTGGGGAGAGGCTGCAAGTAAAATCCCCAGTATCCAGCATCTACAGGGATTGTGGATATCGGATATGGGAATTTTCTGGCGGCCTGAGACACATTAACTAATACACCTGCATTAAGAATAAACAGTTTAAATGGCATAAGGCAATGCAAAATGTAAAGTAACAACAAGCTCAAATGGGGCATTTGGACTCATTTAAGAGCTCTTTTGCACTTGATAAATTTGATTACTCTGTATTCCAGTCAGTTTGTTTACTTGCATACTTTGAATACAGTTTTTGTTTTCTGCATTACCCCCATAATTGGTAATTCTGCCTGTCCACAGGAAAAAGAATCTCAGGGTTGTATGTGATGCCAAGTATGTACTCTGAAATCTAAAACACATGAAATCACATACAACCCTGAGGTTCTTTTTCCTGCAGGGGTCAGGTAGAATTTTTACTTGTCGGGAGTGCCAAAAGCTGTACTCATGAAAAGGATACGTATACAAAAGAGAGAAATGTCAACAAGAAGAAAGTGCAAAGAAACCGTGCAGTATAGAAAATAAAAATTCAATAATGTATAAAGTGCAGTCAGAGTCCTTAAATGAGTCCCTGATTGAGTTTGTCGTTGAGGAGTCTGACGGTGATGGGGGGAGCAGCTGGTCCTGAACCTGGTGGTGCGAGTCTTGTGGCACCTGGACTTCTTTCTGATGGCAGCAGCATGTGCTGGGTGGGGTGGACCCTTGATGATTGTTGCTGCTCCACGCCCCCCACCCCCGATTGCAGTGTTCCCTGTAAATTTTCTTGATGGTGGGGAGGGTCCCTCCAGAATCAAGACCCACAGCTCATCAAGACTGGTTGATGCATTATGACTTTTAGTGTCCAACGAGGCAGACAATTGAGAAGTGTTTCATGATGAAGTTTGAAGGAATTTCTCAGTCTTAATGAAATTACCACCTGACTAACTTACATCAATATCTGCAGATGACAGTCTTGCGTCTATGTGGTGGATCAGTTGCAAATGAGATGAGCCAGGCGAATGGTCAACGCCACCTTTGAATTGACGATTTCCTGTTTGTTTCACAGGAAGTAAGAAACTTGCCATCGCAAGAATATAAAGCAATTTCCATCTCCTTGGATGCCTTCACCCAAAGACCTGGTGGAGACCAAAATCAACATTTGCCTTCACCCAATTCCTATCATTTTCACCTGGGTGGGATAAATCAAGGTACGCTTCATTTGTATTTTCAAGGGTCTTGGGTTAAAGGGGGCAGAATGACTACTTTTAATGCCTATATTTTAAGAACAAAATGGGAGATGAAAAAATGATCTGAACCTTTGCAGACTGCGAAAAGGTAGTTGTAAAAATAGTAATAAATGACGTACCATGCCCCAATGTCCTGGTTTGAAAGATTTGGAAAACTCTGCATTGTCAATTGTACATTACAAGGTTCTTTCAAGACACTTCATATTTCAAAAAATTTAAATGAATTTTAAACTACTTTTTAAATGGGAAGTGTTCTTGTTCATTTTCTGAACAGAAAGGCAGGCATAACTGCTACTTGTGGTTGTGTTTGAGAACCTGAATGCAAATGAACTTCGCCCCATGTGGATTTTGTAAATCAAGTGTTGTGGGGCGCTGAATTAGCAGGTAGGGCAGATTTGTTTTGGCTTGATTCTGAGCAAAGGGTCTTTGCAAATTGGCAAGATTTTCTTTCTAAGCATTTAGTATTAATTGATTGTTTTGCCACACAGAAAACTGCGTGGAGTCTGCGAGGCCTTTGTTGAGAAGGCAGACATATTTGGATTCTTGCTACAAGGGCAAGAAACAGGAAACCTGCGCTAGTGTGGCTGAGACTGCAGGAAGCCTGCAAACAGTAGTGGGTTCTGCTGCGATGGATGACCCCATGGGTGGAGCAGGCACCACAGAGCTTTGTTCCACTACAGAGTCACAGGAACCTTCCCCTCAGTCAGCACTCTCTCCACTAACTGGAAATCAAGAGGTGGTTGCGATCAATCAAATCAATGGACTTGCTTCTGTCGACAACCTGAACACTGTTCAGAAACACAAGGTGAAACGGGAGACGTTGCCATTGCCACAGGACTTGGAGAACCAAAGACTGCTTCTTGCTGACAGAGCGGTGGATGGAACAGCATCAAAACCCTCACCCTGTGCTCCCAGTTCTCAGCTAAAGGGCCCCACCGCTGATAAATTGGAGACATCCTCAATTGAAAATATAACAACGCAGCCAAAAGCAGACGCCTCTGTGATTGAGGCTAACAAGAACTCGGCAAGCCCCACAAGCCATCAGCAGCTGAAATCTGAGGGTGACGTGACTGTGTCAACAATTAGGAAGTTGGATGAAAAGATGCTGGGAAAGAAACAACCTCCTCCTAAGCCAGTGAGGTCCAAACTAAGCCTGAAAGGTTCAAAGATCAGGCTGGTGGCCAATGACACTGCCAAGCAAAGCAATAACGAGAGAGGTCTTGCTGCAACAGGGACGATCACTCCACGAGCCACATCCGTAAGAGACAAGATCAATTCCTTTGATACCTTCAGTAAACAGCTGTCACTTGCCTTTCCCCTGTCGCCGGTGTCTCTGAGCGAAAGCCTGTGGAACACATGCCCTGCCACTCCATCCACTGAGGACCTGTCCCTGGCTGAGAGGTCACCATTGTCTTCTCCAACAGTGAACAGTCAGTTGGAAAAAGGCTTCTCCCTCAGGTAAGATGAGATGCATTGTTCATTCCTTGGCAGAAGCCGAAAGCTGCCAGTTCACTGTCATGTCCACTTAAGTAGCAGATTTACACTTCTTCTCTGACACTCATTGGCAATGACTTCGCTTGACCTGTATCTCTTTCTGTCAACTGTGCACCACACCAAACCTGTCATAATCGCATTTCCAAATTGTACATTGTGATTCAAATACATTAAAACCCCTGGTAATCGGCACCTACAGGGATTGGTAAATGCCGGATCAGCGAGTTTTACAGTTGCTTGAGACTTACACTTACAACACCTAACATAACTGCATTAAAAATCAACAGTTTAAAAGACAAAAATACTTTACCGTACTTACTCTGAACAAACTTCACTCGCATGAATATATAACCTTAAAGAATTGTACTTTATATTCAGTCTCATTCTATGAAAACATTTAACCGTCATTGCATCACTACAGACCCTCCCAAAAGGTGAACAATAAGATTATAGATGATTAACCCCCCCCTCCCCCGTTTACCTATAAAGCCTTACCAATATACTAAGTAATATACAGTGCTAATAAAGATAAAGACTCTCTCTAAGCAGGGATAAGGAGATACTCTGAGAGAGTCACTCCAAACGCGAGCGACATCATCCAGCACTTCATCCTGGGTGAAGCCATTTTAATCAAACCCAATTTTTCCAACGCTTTGTTCAAAGAAGCATGACCCAGGCACTCCGCTGGCTGAATATTTGCTCCCATCTTCACCAAGGTTCATGTATTACTTCAGAAAACATTTACAATTTAAAATTTTCACCGCTTGGTTGAGGTTACCAATTGCTTGAATTCTAGATAACCATTTAACAATGACAGATCGGAAACAGGCTATCTCGACCCCTCTAGTCTGCACCGATTCAAGTGAACTCCACTAGTCCCACCTATCTGCCACCTGTCCATAATCCCCTCACATCCAACCTTCTCTTGTACAAGTACAAAATCAACAAAAATAGTATTTTTAAAGAGAACATTACAGCACTGTACAGGCCCTTCGGTCCACAATGTGGTGCTGACCTATATAACCTACTCCACAACAATCTAGTTTTTCCCTACCTCACACCTGTAACCCTATAATCTTGCCTATATCCATGCACTCGTCTTTTCTATATCTCTCTTGTACCAGCCTCCACCACCACCACTCCTAGCAATCCATTCGATACACCCACATTTTCTGTGTTTTAAAAAACACCTCCGACATCTCCCCTAAACTTTCCCCCACTATAAACAGATGTCCTCCGGTATTTGCTGTTGTCGATCTAGGGCAAAGGTACTGGTAGTCCATCCTAAGGCCTTCGGAATCTTAAAATACTTGTAGCTTACATACTTTTAACGTACAATCTTTAATTCCTTTTTACTTTATTAGATGATTGCCTTCAAAATTCTCATTGTAGGTTCATGACATCTAACCGAACGCTCGATTGCAGCAGTTAAGGGAGTTTGATAATGATAAGAGGTGGATTTAATGCAAAATGTTTTAGTCGTTCATGCCAAAACTATCCTCAAATTTGGGGAGGTTGTCTTTTTCAACAGAAGGGCGAGTTGGGGTGGTGCCAGTGTGCTTTAAAAAGTGAGCGTGGCTACACTGGGTCTTGGTTTAACATCTCAATCAAAAACTTTCTCTTATTAAATGCAACTGAGATCATGATCTCAATGCTGCATATGTGACTTGAATCCACATCCTTCGTTGAGAGACCCAAGTCTGGCACTGAAATAAATGGCATGTTCACTTCTGAAAGGTTTGATTGGATCATATGGTTACACAATAACACGCAAATTAAATGAAGCTTGTGAGTTTAATGTCACTGAAAGCATCTCTTTCTCCTGTCTTAATGGCATTCGGCTCAGGAAGTGCAAAGTTGCTGAATTTTTCCATTGCTGTTCTATCACTAAATAGTCATCCGGTGCTGTCTGTAAGGAGTTTGTGCGTTCTCCCTGCGTTGGCTTGAGTTTCGTTCCACCCTTTAAACAGGTATGGGGGTTGGTGTATTTGGGTCACAAGGACTCGTGGGCTGTAACTGTACTGCAAGTCTAAAATAAATTGAAACGAAAGGCCTGCATTTTTGGCCTATTCACTAAGTCAAGAAGCTTCTTTGAATTCCCTGCTTGATATCTTGGTGCCAATGTTCTACTCATCCCACATAGGAAAGGATTGTGCCTCCTCTGTTCAGAAGTTTCTGAATTTTACTGGTTCTCCTCTGCCTTTTCTTTCAGTCAGTAAAGAGATCAAGGCCTCTGTTCAGAAGTTTCTGAATTTTACTGGTTCTTCTCTGCCTTTTCTTTCAGTCAGTAAAGAGATCAAGGCCTCTGATCAGAAGTTTCTGAATTTTATTGGTTCTCCTCTGCCTTTTCTTTCAGTCAGTAAAGAGATCAAGGCCTCTGTTCAGAAGTTTCTGAATTTTACTGGTTCTCCTCTGCCTTTTCTTTCAGTCAGTAAAGAGATCAAGGCCTCTGTTCAGAAGTTTCTGAATTTTATTGGTTCTCCTCTGCCTTTTCTTTCAGTCTGTAAAGAGATCAAGGCCTCTGTTCAGAAGTTTCTGAATTTTACTGGTTCTCCTCTGCCTTTTCTTTCAGTCAGTAAAGAGATCAAGGCCACTCAACCTTTCCTGATGGGCCCAGCCTTACATTTCTGCTCTCATGCTTGCTCACATATTTGGACCTGTTGCATGGCAAACTTCACACAGAATGTAGAGTGGTCTAGCAAATACTTCAATGTAAAGTCTAGTTTGGAATTTGATCCCTGTGGAAATAAATACTGATTGACTGGTTTAAATTTAATTAAAAAAAAATGTTAGACATAATAGCGTGGTATCAGGCCATTTCAACCCACCAGCCTATGCCACGCAATTAACCTACAACTTTGGTACGTTTTGAAGGGTGGGAGGAAACCAGAGCAAGAGGAAACTGGCTTAATGACCTGCTTTCAATTTAGACGTTGTTTATGTGTACACTGGGGGCTTTATTGTTCCTGGGCTTTGGCTTGAAGTGAAGGTTGAGCTTGCAGCGAACCAGCCGGTGGTCAGTGTGGCATTCCGCGCTAGGCATGACCCTGGTGTGGAGCACATCTTGTTTGTCACTTTCTCGCACCAGGATGTAGTCCAGGAGGTGCCAGTGTTTGGATCGGGGATGCATCCAGGTGGTCTTAAGGCTGTCCCTCTGCTGAAAAAGGGTGTTTGTAATGACAAGCCGCTGTTCTGCGCAGAGCTCCAACAGGAGGCGCCCATTGTCGTTGCACTTGCCGACGCCATGCTTGCCCAGGATTCCTGGCCAGGTTTCTGAGTCTTTGCCGACACGAGCGTTGAAGTCGCCCAGGATGACAACCTTGTCGGCTGTAGGGGTACGTTGGATGAGGTTGCGCAGGTCGGTGTAGAACTTGTTCTTTTCTGCTGGTTCCGCCTGGAGGGTTGGAGCATAGACACTGATGAGGGTGATGTGACGCTTGTTTTGAAGTGGGAGTCGCATGGACATGATTCGGTCCGAGAGGCCTGTCGGAAGGTTTTCGAGTTTGGAGGCAATGAAGCTCTTGACCATGAAGCCTACACCAGATAGGCGTCGTTCATCCGAAGGCTTGCCAGACCAGTAGAGTGTGTAGCCCGCGCCGCGTTCTTGGAAGCTGCCTACATCTGCCAGGCGGACTTCACTGAGAGCGGCTATGTCGATGTCAAGTCTGAGGAGTTCATGTGCAATGAGGGCAGACCGACGTTCAGGTCGATGGCTGTCAGTCTTATCTAGCATGGTTCTGATGTTCCAGCATGCTAGCTTGAGTTTGTGAGCATCTTTTGAGGGGGAGGACGTGGAGGGGGAGGACGTGGAGGGGGAGGACGTGGAGGGGGAGGACGTGGAGGGGGAGGACGTGGAGGGGGAGGACGTGGACCTGTCCTCGGGCCTGCGCAAAGGAGCTTTTAGGTGGAGTGCAGTGCGCGCAGTACTGGCCCCACCCTTTACACCCATGGTTCGTGTGCCGTGGCCAAGCAAGCTGGGACGTGGCAGCGAGGTCCTTGGGTCGTAGGTTTTATAAGAGGTTCAATGTTGGAAAACTGCAGTCAGACGAAGCGAGAGGAAACTTCCAGGCAAACCTCAAAGCAAAGCTCGACGTTGCAACCCGCCTCACGGACCCGTCCCCTGAAACCCTCTGGGATCAGTTGAAGACTACCATACTGCAATCCACTGAAGAGGTACTGGGCTTCTCCTCCAGGAAAAACAAGGACTGGTTTGACGAAAACAGCCAGGAAATCCAGGAGCTGCTGGCAAAGAAGCGAGCTGCCCACCAGGCTCACCTTACAAAGCCGTCCTGTCCAGAGAAGAAACAAGCCTTCCGTCGCGCATGCAGCCATCTTCAGCGCAAACTCCGGGAGATCCAAAATGAGTGGTGGACTAGCCTCGCCAAACGAACACAGCTCAGCGCGGACATTGGCGACTTCAGGGGTTTCTACGAGGCTCTAAAGGCTGTGTACGGCCCCTCACCCCAAGTCCAAAGCCCGCTGCGCAGCTCAGATGGCAAAGTCCTCCTCAGCGACAAGATCTCCATCCTCAACCGATGGTCAGAACACTTCCAATCTCTTTTCAGTACCAACCGCTCAGTCCAAGATTCCGCCCTGCTCCAGCTCCCTCAACAGCCCCTAAGGCTAGAGCTGGATGAGGTTCCCACCCTGGATGAGACATATAAGGCAATCGAACAACTGAAAAGTGGCAAAGCAGCAGGTATGGATGGAATCCCCCCAGAAGTCTGGAAGGCTGGCGGCAAAACTCTGCATGCCAAACTGCATGAGTTTTTCAAGCTTTGTTGGGACCAAGGTAAACTGCCTCAGGATCTTCGTGATGCCACCATCATCACCCTGTACAAAAACAAAGGCGAGAAATCAGACTGCTCAAACTACAGGGGAATCACGTTGCTCTCCATTGCAGGCAAAATCTTCGCTAGGATTCTACTAAATAGAATAATACCTAGTGTCGCTGAGAATATTCTCCCAGAATCACAGTGCGGCTTTCGCGCTAACAGAGGAACCACTGACATGGTCTTTGCCCTCAGACAGCTCCAAGAAAAGTGTAGAGAACAAAACAAAGGACTCTACATCACCTTTGTTGACCTCACCAAAGCCTTCGACACCGTGAGCAGGAAAGGGCTTTGGCAAATACTAGAGCGCATCGGATGTCCCCCAAAGTTCCTCAACATGATTATCCAACTGCACGAAAACCAACAAGGTCGGGTCAGATACAGCAATGAGCTCTCTGAACCCTTCTCCATTAACAATGGCGTGAAGCAAGGCTGTGTTCTCGCACCAACCCTCTTTTCAATCTTCTTCAGCATGATGCTGAACCAAGCCATGAAAGACCCCAACAATGAAGACGCTGTTTACATCCGGTACCGCACGGATGGCAGTCTCTTCAATCTGAGGCGCCTGCAAGCTCACACCAAGACACAAGAGAAACTTGTCCGTGAACTACTCTTTGCAGATGATGCCGCTTTAGTTGCCCATTCAGAGCCAGCTCTTCAGCGCTTGACGTCCTGCTTTGCGGAAACTGCCAAAATGTTTGGCCTGGAAGTCAGCCTGAAGAAGACTGAGGTCCTCCATCAGCCAGCTCCCCACCATGACTACCAGCCCCCCCACATCTTCATCGGGCACACAAAACTCAAAACGGTCAACCAGTTTACCTATCTCGGCTGCACCATTTCATCAGATGCAAGGATCGACAATGAGATAGACAACAGACTCGCCAAGGCAAATAGCGCCTTTGGAAGACTACACAAAAGAGTCTGGAAAAACAACCAACTGAAAAACCTCACAAAGATAAGCGTATACAGAGCCGTTGTCATACCCACACTCCTGTTCGGCTCCGAATCATGGGTCCTCTACCGGCACCACCTACGGCTCCTAGAACGCTTCCACCAGCGTTGTCTCCGCTCCATCCTCAACATCCATTGGAGCGCTCACACCCCTAACGTCGAGGTACTCGAGATGGCAGAGGTCGACAGCATCGAGTCCACGCTGCTGAAGATCCAGCTGCGCTGGATGGGTCACGTCTCCAGAATGGAGGACCATCGCCTTCCCAAGATCGTATTATATGGCGAGCTCTCCACTGGCCACCGTGACAGAGGTGCACCAAAGAAAAGGTACAAGGACTGCCTAAAGAAATCTCTTGGTGCCTGCCACATTGACCACCGCCAGTGGGCTGATAACGCCTCAAACCGTGCATCTTGGCGCCTCACAGTTTGGCGGGCAGCAGCCTCCTTTGAAGAAGACCGCAGAGCCCACCTCACTGACAAAAGGCAAAGGAGGAAAAACCCAACACCCAACCCCAACCAACCAATTTTCCCTTGCAACCGCTGCAATCGTGTCTGCCTGTCCCGCATCGGACTGGTCAGCCACAAACGAGCCTGCAGCTGACGTGGACTTTTTACCCCCTCCATAAATCTTCGTCCGCGAAGCCAAGCCAAAGAAGAATGTGTACACTTCTAATTTTTTCAAAGTTTAGATGTACAGCATGGTAACAGGCCCTTCTGGCCCATGAGCCCGTGCCCTTCCTTACAGACAGCGTGGGATTCAAATGCGGTTCGCTGGCACTGTAATAGCCACTGCACTAACCCTGTCGCCTCTGGTACTCTTCAATCCTCTAACCATTTTAGATTCTCATTTTTCATGACCTTATTTTACATGCCAAGATGTAAGGATTTTCTTTTGATTAACCTTGTCAGGTGCTGGGAGTTGTGGTTGAGTAAAAGATTGTGGTCAATTTGTGGTCAACGTATCAAAATCCTATGGCAGTCATTTTTAAGATGTTAATTAAGAGATCATTGAGGAGGGATAGTTGTTGGGGCAAGGAATTGATCAACCACAAGGAGCTAATGAACACACCCCTATTCTTGTGTTCTTAACTATTGACCAGAGCAATATTAGAAATCCTTTGTTTGCTTTGCATAGTGCCGTGGCTTATTTTACCCAATGGAAAGGATAAATTAGGTCTAGGTTTAACTTCTCCTTTAAATGTTTGTTCTTATAAATGTTAACTGAGATTATGATCTCAAATCTGCATATGTGACTTGAATCCACATCCTTCTCACTCATTTAAGAGAATCGCCATTGACCCAGGTCTGGCACAGAAATAAATGGCAAGTTCACCTCTGAAAGGTTGATTGGATCGTATGCTTACATAATAGGGAATGCACACATTCGAAATCAGTGGTTTTCAACCTTTTTCTTTCCACTCACATACCACCTGAATTAATCAGGATGCCATAGGTGCTCTGTGATTAGTAAGGGATTTCTCGTGAGTGGAAAGAAAGTTTGAGAGCCACTGTTTTAATCGTACCTCATTGACTTGTTATGTGCATGGTTTCATAACTCCAAAGGAAATGGGCCAATGACAATTTTTCTTCAGCAAAATATTTCAATTGGGTCTAGAGCAGTGGTTCTCAACCATTTTTCCCCATTCACACACTGTCATGATAATGAATGTGTATGATATGTATTAACCTGACCGGAAGTCAGATGGTATGCACTGGAGGTAGGAGGGAGCGAAATGGTGGAATAATGGAAGCAGGAAAATAAAGACACGGAGATGTTCAACTGGTAAAGCATGCGGTGATGGTGTTATCAATTTCACATTTCGGGCCACAAATGTGACATTGGCGACGAGAATAAACATTTTGGATTTTAAATGTGATAAACATTTTGGATTTTGAATCGGTGGCTTTGAGCTGGAAGGTTTTCTTCATGGCAGTCACAGGAGCTGAATTTCTAGCACTTCGAGATGTTCCTCATTTTGACCCAACGGGTGATGCAAGCACTGTGAGTGTGAAGTGGAAGGCATGGCTGGAAGAATTTGAAGCCTACGCCGACAGTCGTGGCCTATTTCTCGATAGCAGTACGGAGGAACAGAAAGCGCAGCGGAGGGCGTTACTTCTCTTTACCGCAGGACCTGCAGTTCGGGAAACTTTTAAGACGCTTTTGAATACTGGAAGGAAGGAGGAATACCAGAAAGCCGTAGATGCATTGAATGCACACTATGTGGTGACATCGAATGCTACATTTCAACGCCATTTGTTTTGCAAAACAAAACAAGAAGATGGAGAAACGGTTGCCCAGTACGTGACGAGATTGCGACAACTGGCTGTTGGATGCAATTACGTGGCAGTTGATTTGGACAACCAGTTATTGGATCAAGTTGTGCAGCACTGCACATCAGACAAACTCAGAAGGCGACTGCTGGAAAAAGGGGGTGAGTTGAAACTTACCAATGCTTTAACAATGGCTGCTGCATTAGAGGCTGTTGAGTGGCAATTTCATACCATGAAACTGAAAGACAACTCAAGCCAGCCCAGTAAAGACAAAGTTGGTCAACAAGTAAATAGGCTCTCGCATAGCCATAGCCAGCCAAGAAATATGCCGACACATGACTTGGAGTGTTACAGATGTGGAAACAGAGGTCATTTTGGAAAAGACCCATGCTGCCCAGCAAAAGGCAAAGTTTGTAGAAAGTGTGGAGGTAAGGACCACTTTGCAAAGAAGTGCAAAAGTAAGTCAAATGCAAACCAGAATGGGAAGAGTACAGCTTCTAAGGGCAAAGCTTGGGGGAAAGGAAAGTATCCTGGAAAGAAAGGCAATATTCGCCATATAGAAGGTGACCCAGAAAGTGACGATGATGATGACAACCAGGATGGACCGAGATACTATCAGTTTACATTGAATGATGTACATCATGAGAAGGTCCCAGTGATAATTGGTGGTGTGACAGTTCCGGTCATTGTAGACTCAGGCAGTGAGTCTGTTGACCGACATTTATGGGAGAAATTGAAAAGAAAAAAGATAATTTGTACATCAAAGAAGTGTTCAAAGAAACTGTATCCATACACAGCAACCAAGCCATTGCAGACCATTGGATGTTTCACTGCGACTGTTGAAGCTGGTGACAAGTACACCGAAGCAGAGTTTGTTGTCATAGACGAGAGGGGAGAACCATTGCTGAGTAGAAGCATGGCGCAAGACCTGGCAATACTTCATATTGGAGCTCGTGTCAATTCAGTTCAGTCATACGAGGATATGAAGCAAGAATTCCCCACAGTTTTCCAGGGAGTAGGAAATCTGAAAGGTCGACAACTAAAGCTAGCAAAACGGTCAAACCCAAGGCGCAACCAGTGCGCAGAACTCCATTTGGACTTCGTGGGAAAGTCGAGGCCAAAATTAAAGAGTTGATCGAGCAAGACATTATTGAACCTGTAGAACATTCAACGCAATGGATCAGCCCAGTAGTGATCGTGCCCAAACCAAATGGTGACTTAAGACTGTGTGTTGATATGAGGATGGACAATGAAGCTATAATTCGAGAACGACACCCCATACCAACAGTGGAGGAAGTACTTCAGGAGTTAACTACCAGTCAGGTGTTCTCAAAAATTGATTTAAAATGGGGCTATCATCAATTAGAGCTGGACCCAGAATCCAGGGACGTGACAAGATTTGTGACTCACTGTGGATTGTACCGGTACAAGAGACTATCGTTCGGCATCAATGCAGCTTCTGAGATCTACCAGTACGAAATCCATCGAGTGATTCAAGGCATTCCTGGAGTTGCCAACATTTCTGATAACATCATAATCCATGCGGCTTCAAAGGAAGAGCATGACAGACGGTTGAGGTGTGTGCTATCCAGACTACAGGGTGCAGGCCTTACCGTGAATGGAGACAAGTGCCAGTTCGGTGTGTCAGAGATGGACTTCATGGGACACAGGCTTACACGGGAAGGACTGAACCCAGCTGATGCCAAGGTGAAAGCTGTTGCAGATGCACATGAACCCCAGAATGCAACGGAGGTGAGGAGTTTCTTGGGATTGGTTAATTATTGTGCAAAGTTCATCCCTAATTTTGCTACACTGGCAGAACCATTGAGGAAACTAACCAGGAAAGGTGTACCATTCCATTTTGGCTCTGAGCAAAAGGAAGCATTCACAGCTCTGAAACAAAGTCTGACGAATGCCGATACACTTGGGAATTATGATCCGGCTGCACCAACCAAAGTCATAGCGGATGCTAGTCCTGTTGCTTTAGGAGCCGTGTTGGTCCAGATGCGTGATGTGGGACCAAGAATCATTGCCTATGCCAGCAGATCTTTGACAGATGTGGAAAAGAGATATTCTCAGACAGAGAAAGAAGCACTCGGACTTGTATGGGCCTGCGAGAGATTCCATGCATATTTGTATGGCATTGAATTTGAACTCATCACGGACCATAAACCATTGGAGGTGATCTATGCCGCTAGGTCCAAACCGTGTGCCAGGATAGAACGATGGGTGCTCAGACTCCAACCGTACAAGTACAGAGTAGTTCACATTGCCGGGAAAGCAAACATTGCTGATCCGCTGTCCAGATTGTTGAAAGATGGATGCCCACAATCCAAGTCAGAATTGGGGACAGAAGCAGAGAGCTTTGTACGCTTCGTAGCTATTCAGTCGACACCGGAAGCTGTGACAACGAGGGAAGTCGAGAGAGAGTCCGAACATGACCCAGAACTCATGGAAGTTAGAGAATGTATCCAGAGTGGACAATGGGACAAGTGCATTCACAAGGCATATATTCCCATTAGAGACGAACTTTGTTGCATTGGGCAGTGTGTATTGAGGGGGTGTAGATTGGTGATACCACAGAGGTTGAGACCGAAGATCGTATCATTAGCTCATGAAGGACACCTAGGTATTGTTGGTACCAAGCAAAACCTCAGGAGTAAAGTATGGTGGCCAGGTTGTGATAAAGACGCGGATAAATTTGTCAAAACCTGCCATGGGTGTCAACTCACAAGTAGGAGTAATCCTCCAGAGCCGATCCGGAGTACGCAACTCCCGACAGGACCGTGGATCGATGTAGCTGTTGATTTTCTCGGACCTTTACCAACTGGTGAGTCAATCATGGTAGTGGTAGATTACTACAGCAGATACTATGAGTACGCTGTGATGAGGTCAACGACCACTGAAAAAACAATACAAGCGTTAGCAGAGATATTCGCGAGACATGAATTGCCTGTTACGCTATACTCTGACAATGGTCTACAGTTCATCTCAGAGACATTTGCTGAATATATGAGGACCACAGGTATCCACCATCATAAAGTAACTCCTAAATGGCCGCGCCAATGGGGAAGTTGAGAGACAAAATCAGTCCATCGAAAAACGATTACGGATTGCTCATGCAGAAGGACAGAACTGGAGAGAAGAATTGCTATCCTATGTAGCTGTCTATCGGGCAACGCCTCATGCAACCACAGGAAAAAGTCCTGCAGAAGTACTTTTCGGGAGGAAAATCTGCACAAAAATGCCTGAAATAAAGGAAATCAGGGACGACCAGGAGATGAGGGACCACAATGTTGAAAAGAAGGGAGCAGCAAAGCTGTACACAGATTCGAAACGTGGGGCCAGGTACTCAGACATCATGCCTGGAGATAATGTTCTGGTGAGGCAAGAGAGTGGTGGTAAGCTAGACACACCTTATTACCATCAACCCTACACTGTTGTATCCAGAAGCGGCAGTATGGTGACAGTCAGGTCTCCAGCTGGAGTCCTGTACAAAAGAAACGTGTCTGGTGTGAAAAAGTACCAATCCAGAGCGACACCGAGTGAAGTGGTTGGCAGTCCAATATGAAATGCTCAACCTGAGGGACCAGATGATGTTCCAGAGGTAGTTACCAGCATTCCTGATGAAATGGCCAGAGTACCAGAAACACCAGAGGCCACAGCGAGCAGTGTTTCCGGTGCTGAGGGTGAACAACCAAGTTGCGACAGTAGCATTGCAGGAAGGCCAAGACGGGACAGGAAACCACCTAAGCGATATGAAGATTTTGTGCCATATTTCTAATTGTGCCTGCATTATCACGAAAGTGAAAGTTTGTGATAGTTGGAATGAGTTTCAATGAAGCGCAGTAATGTTACTCACCAAGGAAGAGAAATGATAATGGGAACATTTGGACAGTGATTTGATCAATACATCATAAAGTACATGTATGAGTGCTGTATGAATTGCATTTTTGTTTAGTCGACTATTTGGTATTAAATGAAAAAAAACAAAAGTATTGGAATTTAAACATGGGAGGTGTATAAATTTAAATGTTTACATTTTACATATGAGGTGAGCATTGTATTAGTATAATTACAGAAGAACAGTTGAGCTATTATATTACATATGGTTATAACATGTTTATGTTACATTTTGTGAAGAGGGAATTTGAAGTTGTTTTTGTTTTGAATTTGAAGTTGTTTTGTTTGTTCAGAAGGCAGAAAAATGCTATTGATAGTGTTAAAGTGTTTACATTTAAACATAAAGATATAAAGTTTATTTCTGGTGAAGGGAGGGATGTCATGATAATGAATATGCATGATATGTATTAACCTGACCGGAAGTCAGATGGTATGCACTGGAGGTAGGAGGGCGCGAAATGGTGGAATAATGGAAGCAGGAAAATAAAGACACGGAGATGTTCAACTGGTAAAGCATGTGGTGATGGTGTTATTAATTTCACATTTCGGGCCACAAATGTGACACACACCACCTTAAGTAATCCCTTACTAACCACAGAGCACCTATGGCATAGGGATTACTTAGTGGTATCGAAAGAAAAAGGTCAAGAACCACTGCTTCATTGCCATGTAATGTCCACAAAATCTGTCAACATTTTCTTGCCATAAAGCACTCCAAGTTCAGCACCCCCAACAATAAGAAAAAGAAAAGAGACTTCCTTCGGAGACACAGAGTGTGGATTCGCCTCCTGCGCTCCCGCAACCTCTGCAGCCACACAGCCTCCTGTCCGTTCCACCAGTGATCCTGAGCTCCTGTGATACGATCAGGAAGTTGCCAAAACACCAGGCCCTCTTTGCCAGCGCCTCCCTCACGAATCCCAGTTCTGATACCTGGTTCCCCCGAGCTGGTCTCCCGCATCCTTCAGCCACTGATCCCCTCGCTGGTCTGCTACCATGACCACCTTCCCAGCTTCCTCTTAGCATGGGGGAGGGAGGGGGAAGAGAATGAATGGCTGAGGAACCTATAATATCAGTGAGTGAGTGCTGTGATGTGGGTAACTGGCTCTGTGTGGGACTGTGTGATTGGAATAATTAATAACCATTGTGTTCACAGACAGAAATGTGGATTATTGGTCTTCAGTCTAAATGAAGCTGTTAAATTGCATTTGTATGAAAGAAACACGAAGTGAACAAATGTGCTGCCCATTCACTTAATGTGCCCAAGACCACCCTATTTATTTTTTTTATGAATTTGTTTTAAAAAAATATACATAGTAACTTTTTAAAAATATTAAACTTTTTCTCGCAAACACTACAAACAAAAGCAGAATAGTCCCTCCCTCCCTCCCCCTTTCCAAACATACAGATTTGTTCACCATCAGAGCTTACGTATATTTTAAGTATATAGAGTACAGATGGGGGAAACTACATTTTTGTATGTTTAATAGTTTCTTTTATACCTTTTTTTTGTTCATTTTTATTACTATATCTGGGCCCCTATGGGGTCCAGGTACGGCTGCCAGACTTTACAAAAGTGTCACATTTATTCTTTAAGTTATATGTGATTTTTTTTTTCAATAGGTTCATTTCCGCAGTCCATTGTGCTATAAGTAGAGAGGAGTCGGACGTCCAAGTGATCAAGATACATTTTTTCGCTACTGCCAGTGTTATTTTTACAAATGAGATTTGATATTTGGTCAATTTGTCGCTTCTTTCCATGAAATTACCTAATAGATACAGCTCCGGGTCACCCGTGAATTAAATTTTTCTGCCAAAATGGCCTCACTTTTGCACACAACGACCTTCCTTTTTCTTGGGCCCATTTACAATGGTGGGCCCATTCTAACTACACTCTGGTAACACCTTCCCCCAATGGATGAACTGAAAATTAATGCCAACTTTATTTGGAGAGGAGTTGCTTCTTCACTGTATCATTGTTTTAATGCAGCCCCCAAACTTTCATGGGAATGAGAGTGCACATTCTGTTCTAGTCTTGCAGAGTTGAGAGTCTGCAGTATTAATCTGGCAGAGGAAGATCAGAAGGAAGATGATAGAAAAGAAGATGGTAAAAAGGAACGCACCTCGTCGCTTTCTTCCTCTGTTTCTGCGCAGTCTGTCGTGTCCCTGATTCCCACAGATGAACTGGAGAAACTTAGAGCAGAAGTAAAGTGTCTGGATGATGAAACTTTAAAGGTTGGAACATGAATAACATTGACCATATGTTACCATCACTTTAAGAATAAATATTAAAGAGTTAGGGTTGTATGTGATGCCAAGTATGTACTCTGAAATCTAAAACACATGACATCACATTCAACCCTGAGGTTCTTTTCCCTGCAGGACAGGTAGAATTTTTACTTGTTGGGAGTGGCAAAAGCTGTACTCACGAAAAGGATACGTATACAAAAGAGAGAAATGTCAACAAGAAGGAAGTGCAAAGAAACCGTGCAGTATAGAAAATAAATATTCAATAATGCATAAAGTGCAGTCAGAGTCCTTAAATGAGTCCCTGATCGAGTTTGTCGTTGACGAGTCTGACGGTGATGGGGGGAGCAGCTGGTCCTGAACCTGGTGGTGCGAGTCTTGTGGCACCTGGACTTCTTTCCTGATGGCAGCAGCGTGTGCTGAGTGGGGTGGACCCTTGATGATTGTTGCTGCTCTGCGCCCCCCACCCCCGATTGCAGTGTTCCCTGTAAATTTTCTTGATGGTGGGGAGGGTCCCTCCAGAATCAAGACCCACAGCTCATCAAGACTGGTTGATGCATTATGACTTTTAGTGTCCAACGAGGCAGACAATTGAGAAGTGTTTCATGATGAAGTTTGAAGGAATTTCTCAGTCTTAATGAAATTACCACCTGACTAACTTACATCAATATCTGTAGATGACAGTCTTGCGTCTGTGTGGTAGTTCAGTTGCAAATGAGATGAGCCAGGCGAATGGCCAACGCCACCTTTGAAATGACGATTTCCTGTTTGTTTCACAGGAAGTAAGAAACTTGCCATCGCAAGAAAATAAAGCAATTTCCATCTGCTCGGATGCCTTCACTCAAAGACCTGGTGGAGACCAAAATCAACATTTGCCTTCACCCAATTCCTATCATCTTCACCTGGGTGGGATAAATCAAGGTACGTTTCATTTGTATTTTCAAGGGTCTTGGGTTAAAGGGGGCAGAATGACTACTTTTAATGCCTACATTTTAAGAATGAAAAAATGATCTGATCCTTTGCAAGAACATAGCAATTTATCCGGAAAGACCTCAAAACATTTAAGTCTTGTAGCACACGGCAACTGTGAAAAGGTAGTTGTAAAAATAAGAAATAAATGACGTTCCATGCCCCAATTTCCTGGTTTGAAAGATTTGGAAATGTACATTACAAGGTTCTTTCAAGACACTTCATATTTCAAAAAAGTTAAATGAATTTTAAACTACCTTTTAAACGGGAAGTGTTCTTGTTCATTTTCTGAACGGAAAGGCAGGCATAACTGCTACTTGTGGTTGTGTTTGAGAACCTGAATGCAAATGAACTTCGCCCCATGTGGATTTTGCAAATCAAGTGTTGTGTGGCGCTGAATTAGCAGGTAGGGCAGATTTGTTTTGGCTTGATTCTGAGCAAAGGGTCTTTGCAAATTGGCAAGATTTTCTTTCTAAGCATTTACTATTAATTGTTTTGCCACACAGAGAACTGCCCAGAGTCTGCGAGGCCTTTGTTGAGAAGGCAGGCATGTTTGGATCCTTCCTGCGAGGGCAAGAAACAGGAAACCTGCGCTAGTGTGGCTGAGACTGCAGGAAGCCTGCAAACAGTAGTGGGCTCTGCTGCGATGGATGATCCCGTGGGTGGAGCAGGCACCACAGAGCTTTGTGCCACCACAGAGTCACAGGAACCTTCCCCTCAGTCAGCACTCTCTCCACTGACTGGAAATCAAGAGGTGGTTGTGATCAATCAAATCAATGGACTTGCTTCCGTCGACAACTTGAACACTGTTCAGAAACATGAGGTGAAAAGGGAGACGTTGCCATTGCCTCAGGACTTGGAAAACCAAAGACTGCTTCTTGCTGACAGAGCGGGGGATGGAACAGTGTCAGAACCCTCATCCTGTGCTTCCACTTCTCAGCTAAAGGGCCCCACCGCTGATAAATTGGAGACATCCTCAATTGAAAATATGACAACGCAGCCAAAAGCAGACGCCTCTGTGATTGAGGCTAACAAGAACTCGGCAAGCCCCACAAGCCATCAGCAGCTGAAACCCGAGGGTGACGTGACCGTGTCAACAATTAGGAAGTTGGATGAAAATACGTTGGGAAAGAAACAACCTCCTCCTAAGCCAGTGAGGTCCAAACTAAGCATGAAAGGTTCAAAGATCAGGCTGGCGGCCAATGACACTGCCAAGCAAAGCAATAACGAGAGAGGTCTTGCTGCCACAGGGACGATCACTCCACGAGCCACATCCGTAAGAGACAAGATCAATTCTTTTGAAACTTTCTTCAGTTCGGACATTCTAGACAAAGGAAAGAGAAACAGAGCCCACTCACGCCCAACTTTGGGGAAAGTCCTGGGAAGGACAGTCTCAGCCCCCAGTGGTGGACAGGACTCAAAAGTAAGGCCAGTATCTCCAGATACTTTGAATAATCCTCCTGAGGAGAATGTTGGGCCTGCATCTCAGGCACTGGAGAATGAGGTTAAATCAGTAGCCCAAGATACCAAGATTTCCTCTGGCCCCAGAAGTAATGACGTTAGCAGTGCATTGTCCACCTCACAGCCTAGTTCTCCTCAGCCACAGTTGGTGAAGTCACCTGGGTTGCGAACAAGGAGTTTTCCACTGGCCGCCAGTTCTCCATATGAACCTTGTGGGGTGAAGACTTTGAGAGAAGCCCAGCTCTCTGTCAGTAGCGTCAAGATACATACCTTCAGCAACCAGCTGTCACACGCCCTGATGAAAGGTATACTCGCCTTTCCCCTGTCGCCGGTGTCTCTGAGCGGAAGCCCGTGGAACAAACGCCCTGCCACTCCATCCACTGAGGACCTGCCCCTGGCTGAGAGGTCACCATTGTCTTCTCCAACAGTGAACAGTCAGTTGGAAAAAGGCTTCTCTCTCAGGTAAGATGAGATGCATTGTTTGTTCCTTGGCAGAAGCCGAAAGCTGCCAGTTCACTGTCATGTCCACATAGATTTACACTTCTTCTCTGACACAACTGTGCACCACACCAAACCTGTCACACTCACATTTGCAAATTGTAAATTGTTGTTCCAATGCAGTAAAACCCCTGGTATCCGGCACCTACAGGAATTGGTAAATGCCGGATCAGCGAGTTTTACGGTTGCTTGAGACTTACACTTACAACACCTAACACAACTGAATTAAAAATCAACAGTTTGAAAGACAAAAATACTATACCGTACTTACTGTGAACAAACTTCACTCGCATGAATATATAACCTTAAAGAATTGTACTTTATATTCAGTCTCATTCTATGAAAACATTTAACCTTCATTGCATCACTATATTTATCTATAAAGCCTTACCAATATACTAAATAGTATACAGTGCTAATAAAAATAAAGACTCTCTCTAAGCAGGGATAAGGAGATACTCTGAGAGAGTCACTCCAAACGCGAGCGACATCATCCAGCACTTCATCCTGGGTGAAGCCATTTTATTTAAACCCAACTTTATTCAAACAGTTGCTACGAGCAAAGCATGACCCAGGCACTCCGCTGGCTTAATATTTGCTCCCATCTTTACCAAGTGTTCATATATTAGAGAATATTTACTTTTACAATATAAGAATTTTGCTTTATTTCTTTCATTTATTTTCCTCGACTTGTTTTGCCGCTTGGTTGAGGTTACCAATTGCTTGAATTGTAGATAACCATATAACAATGACAGTACAGAAACAGGCTATCTCGACTCCTCTAGTCTGCACCGATTCAAGTGATCTCCACTAGTCCCACCTACCTGCCACCTGTCCATAACCCTCCAATCCCCTCACATCCAATCTTCTCTTGTACAAGTACAAAATCAACAAAAATAGTATTTTTAAAGAGAACATTACAGCTCTCTGCAGGCCCTTCAGTCCACAATTTGGTGCTGTCCTATGTAACCTACTCCACAACAATCTAGTTTTTCCCTACCTCACACCCGTAACCCTATAATCTTGCACTCATCTTTTCTATTTCTCTCTTGTACCAGCCTCCACCACCACCACCCCTAGCAATGCATTCGATACACCCACATTTTCTGTGTTTTAAAAAACACCTCCGACATCTCCCCTAAACTTTCCCCCACTCACTATAAACAGATGTCCTCTGGTATTTGCTGTTGTCGCTCTAGGGAAAAGGTACTGGTAGTCCACCCTAAGTCCTTCGGAATCTTAAAATACTTGTAGCTTATTCTTTTAACTTGTACAATCTTTCAGTCCTTTTTACTTTATTAGATGATTGCCTTCAAAATTCTCATTGTGGGTTCATGTCATCTAACCGAACGCTCGAGTGCAGCAGTTAAGGGAGTTTGATAATGGTAAGAGGTGGATTTAATGCAAAATGTTTTAGTCGTTCATGCCAAAACTATCCTCAAATTTGGGGAGGTTGTCTTTTTCAACAGAAGGGCGAGTTGGGGTGGTGCCAGTGTGCTTTAAAAAGTGAGCGTGGCTACACTGGGTCTTGATTTAACATCTCAATCAAAAACTTTCTCTTATTAATGCAACTGAGATCATGATCTCAATTCTGCATATGTGACTTGAATCCACATCCTTTGGACTCATTGAGAGAATCATAATTGACCCAAGTCTGGCACTGAAATAAATGGCATGTTCACCTTTGAAAGGTTTGTTTGGATCATATGCTTACACAATAACACGCAAATTAAATGAAGCTTGTGAGTTTAATGTCACTGAAAGCGTCTCTTTCTCCTGTCTTTTTTTTTCTTTCTCCTGTCTTTTTTTTTCTTTCTCCTGTCTTAATGGCATTCGGCTCAGGAAGTGCAAAGTTGCTGAATTTTTCCATTGCTGTTCTATCACTAAATAGTCATCCGGTGCTGTCTGTAAGGAGTTTGTGAGTTCTCCCTGCATTGGTGTGGGTTTCATTCCACCCTTTAAAAAGGTATGGGGATTGTAGGTTCATTGGTATATTTGTGTCCACTCCTGTTATCCTGGTTAATTTTTCTGCTATTCCTTGCCAAAATGGCCTCACTTTTGCACACAACGGCCTTCCTTTTTCTTGGGCCCATTTATAATGATGGCCCCATCCTAACTACACTGTGGTAACCCCTTTCTCCAATAGATGAACTGAAAATTAATGCCAACTCTATTTGGAGAGGAGTTGCTTCTTCAGTGTATCATTGTTTTAATGCAGCCCCCAAACTTTCATGGGAATGAGAGTGCACATTCTGTTCTAGTCTTGCAGAGTTGAGAGTCTGCAGCATTAATCTGGCAGAGGAAGATCAGAAGGATGATAAAAAAGAAGATGGTAAAAAGGAACGCACCTCGTCGCTTTCTTCCTCTGTTTCTGCGCAGTCTGTCGTGTCCCTGATTCCTGCAGATGAACTGGAGAAACTTATAGCAGAAGTAAAGTGTCTGGATGATGAAACTTTAAAGGTTGGAACATGAATAACATTGACCATCATTTTAAGAATAAATATTAAAGGGCTCTTGGCAACATATCTACAAATTCATGGTTTGATTTGGAAACTCCACAATTGAAGTTCTATATAAATTAGTGACGGTTCTTCTTGAATAACAATTAGTTTTGATTGGGGAGAAGTTGCCAGACCCTTCCCTTCTCCACATGGGATATCAGAATTTCACTGGCATTGCGAAATGTTAAAATTAATCTGTATGATGAGTTATATTCAATGTAAAAGGGTATTACGATTTACTGACCAATCTCCAGTCTGTGATTAAAGCACCAGTTTGCAGCGAGATTACATGCAGACTGTTAGAATGATTTCCCAAATGGCCTTGCCGTTTGACATGTGTGCAGTGAAACATCGGTATTATTTTATAGTCCATAATTTTGTTTTAGCATTTTGTCCTGAGGGTGAAGGACAGAATGTGTGGATTCTGCCATGCAGGGATTGAGTTAATCCTCTTCCACCATTCTCCGCTATTCTGTTAGCTTTGAGCATACCGGCACATATTTAATTCAATTAATATTTAATTTTAAAAAAATTAATTTAGACACATTAGCATAGTAACAGGCCATTTTGGCCCACAAGTCCACGCCGGCCAATTTACACCCCATTAACCCATACCCCCGGTACGTTCTGAATGGTGGGAGAAAACTGGAGACCCTGGAGAAAACCCTATCGGCAGAACGTAGAAACTCCTGACAGACAGCACGGGACTCAAACCCCAATGGCGCTGTAAAGATGATGCGCTAATCGCTACGCCATCAAGCTTAAATCATACTTGCCCACCTAATTCCCTGCTCAATATCTGGTGTGGAGTCTTCCAAATAATCAGCCCAAGGTGGTTTGAAGAAAAGTACTTTTGATTTTTATTTTCCTTTGCTGAGAACTAACTTGGTAAGTTTATGCCAAATTGCAAGCACGATGAGAGAAGCCACTATTTTACTTCCCTTGATGCAGCAGATAGATTGAACGAAGTGGCGCTGCACACATTTGAGGCCAATGGATTTGCAATGTAGTGACTTTAGTGGGGTCAACTTCCTGTGCAATGAGACTTGTCGCCACCTCTGGCTCATTTCCTCCACCTCATCAGTGCATATTTTGATCAAGGCTGTGTGCTCCCTTATTATAAGCAAGCTCCTAACCTGATTGTTGCACCCACTCCCGGACAGTCACTTCCCCTCATTCTAAAGATGATAGACCCTGACCTGCTCTTCACCTTGAGGTGGAGTCCAAATCTACAGATGTTCCCCTCTAAAGATTTCCTTTTACTTCTCTCTCACCTTTCCTAGCCTGACGGTTGCATCCTTGCCATTTGGACCCTTGGTCGTCTCCATTCAGCATTCTACGTTTGCCCATCACAAAAAGAGTGATTGCCAATGAGTGTTTGGACACCTCCTTCAAACTAAAAGAAGTTTCCCTCTTCTTATTTGCTTTACAGATATCCTCTTCACCCCAGTAGAAAGCTTTACACCCTCTGCAGACACTTCCCTAACACATTTGCTCCATTATTCCTCATTTACAGACTCATCCCTCAAACCACAGATGCCTTCCACTCTAGAGCCCCTCTTCTTCCTTAATCTCATTACTCCCCTCACTTCACAGATATCCCACTGCACACATGTCGACATCCTCCCCTCATTCCGTTCTGATCACTTATGGACACATCACCTTATCTCACCAAGCTAATCTTTGGTAAGTGCAATAGACTGAAATCTTTACACATTCTCATTTTGCAGCAATTAGAGGACATCCATGTGGTGGTCCTCCATAAAGATGAAGGCACTGGTTTGGGTTTCAGCATTGGGGGAGGCGTGGATCTTGAAAATAAAGTGACAACTGTGAGTACCACCAGTAACAGGGTAAATAAAGAAATTTGCAGATGCGGGGTGGGGGGGTCCTTGTGCAGTCCCCAAATGTGCCCGAGAAACTCAGCAGGTCATGCAGCATCCACAGAAAGCAAAAGGCAGTCCACGCTTTACGACTGAGCCTTTCTTCATTCCTGAAGAAGGGTTTAGAATGTCGACTGCCCATTGCTTGACCTGCCGAGTTTTTCCAGCACTGGGGTGCACTGCAGAAGTAAAAGGATTTTCTATGAGGTGAAATGCTCTGCGATGTTTGATTTCTGTTCATAGGGATCCACACTGAGAATTCTATCTAGGAGCCTGCCACCTGGCAGGGAAATCTGATGACTTTAGTTGCCTGTTCAATGAATCTAGACTGGAGGGCTCCATTCCTTGAATTGAGGGTTGGACTCGTTACGTGAGGTCTGGCACTAAGATACAGGATGGGCATTGTTTCCTCCCGTCTTTGAGTGAAGTTTTGTGAGCAAAATGTTCATTGGCCAAATAATCGGAGTGTTTCAAGCTCAGGTGCCTATGAAAAGTTCCCAAATCCCATCCCCAAAATACGTCAGGTCTTGTCGCACATGCCAATCTGTCCAGATAAACTGTTGGAGGAACTCAGTGGGTCAGGGAGCATCGATGGAGGATAATAGCTGGTCCGTGTTTCAAGCTGTAACCCTTCATCAGGAATTGAGATGGAAAGCCATTGATTTTTATTAAATGAAAGGATGTATGGGAGGGAGCACAGATCTGTTGAGATCTTTGCAAATGAAGAAGCAGGGATAAGGAATTGAATGATTCACTGGTTTCTGCCTTCAACAATTTTTCTGAATTGCAGTCATTATTAAAAGGACCTTCTCTCATGATTAGTGCCAGATTTACACCACCTCAAGGGCAATTAGCGATGATGGTTTTACCATTCACACCCAGAAACAAAATGAAAATATAGAGATCAGCTCTATCATGGCACCCACTTAAAGTCATATGTGTTGAATTTGAGAGATTTTGTTTAAATAGCACATATCAATGGGAGGACATCTTACAGAACTGCTAATATGCAATGCAGGTGATACATCCTGCTATTGCATTTGACAAAGCATTTCAAACCTTGAGGATAAATTTGTTTGGAAGTGAAATTAAACAGAATACGTGTGGGGAGAAGGTCCTTGCCACGATTCATCCCCAGTGACAGAGGACTCTCTGAACGACAGGCTGTTCCCGGGGACACACACAGAATCAGACATTGAGAACTGCTGGAAGACCATCAACTCGGTGTAAGACGCACTTTGGTCTGTCCAAAACCAGTTGGTCTTTCAGCTCACGACTGGCACATTCCAGGCTGCAGGAGTACGTGCCAAGCCTTGGTGCTGCCAACATACGGGCACTGGGGAATGACCACAGTCTAGAGCCCTCCCATCACTGGGCACTGAGACCGAGGGGAAGTCCCTCAAACAAGAAATGGTGGAAATAGAATCAAATGTAATAATGGACAGTGACGGGAATGTATGGATATGGGCGGGAACAGACACCATTTTCCTTTTGTAAATATGTTGTGAATAAAGTCTATTTTAAATAAACCTCATCAGGCCCAGGGACAGCAAGTAGCTTCCAATGAGGACCAGAGCAATCCAGATTCTCTGTCATGACTCCAAGACCAGGAATTATAATTGCCTTCCACTTCACCAGATCTCTTTCACTTCCATAAATCTAAGTAGGGGACTCTTCTCCACCAAATCCAGAAATACAGGTGAATTAAGTTTTCTCCAGCTATCCAGTAACACATTTTAATCATAAAATAATTTTTTCATTTAAGATTCAACATTAGAGTATGCAACTGGCATTAAAATTAACCCTTGATTCTTGAATAGAATTCCGCCCCAACTTTGTGCATTCACTCCAGGGTCTATCCTTGGACTTGGAGCTCAGATTGAATGGTGTACCTTCAACAAGGTCAAAAAACAAATGTTCATGTACCACATGCCTATGTTGCACTGCCAAGAGGGTGGCACCATTGTGGGTTTATGGACTGGAAGAGTCGATTTGTAGAAGCAAAGGCCCCATGTTAACCAAAGATAGCAACTGGGCACGAAGCAGCTGGTTTGTTAAACCTTTTCTACTTTCCTGCAACAACAGGTCCACAGGGTGTTTCCGAATGGGCTGGCGATCCAGGAAGGCACCATTCAAAAAGGGGATGAGATCTTGTCAATCAATGGACAGTCGTTGAAAGGTGCGACTCACTCCGAGGCGCTGGCTATTTTGCGCCAAGCTCGACTGCCAAAGCAAGCGGTGGTTGTGATACACAAGGGCAAGGAATGTGAAAGCAAGTTCGGCACTTCAACGGAATGCTTGTCAGCTGAGAGCTCTGCAAGCTCAGGTACAGGAATTTAACATGAATTTTTACAAATAGAGGAATGTAGCTCTACAAATAACTGGACAAGTTTTATTTACTGTAAAAAACAAAACACACAACGCTGGAGAAACCCAGTAGATCAAGCAGTATACTTTAGCAAAGATACCTTCATCAAGGTATGAGCAAAATGTTGGCAGAAGCCAAAACAAAATGGTTGGAAGGAAGGGGCAGGGCTCTCCTTCTTCCCTTCATATCCTTTCCTCCAGCTTCTCCCTTGTAGGCAGTGTGCTATGCAACGAATGAAAGGAAAAAAAAACCACAGAGGCTGTGAGTTGAACCAACTCTCCTAGAGCTTATCAGCAAGACTCCCATGATCCTTTGCGACCACTCACCAGGACCATTGTGATGTCAGCCCAGTGCGAGCCTGTACCTCCATGACCCGGTTTGCTTGTGGATCAGTGCAGCCTGCTGCACCCTCTCCATTCACAAAGCCATCCCTCCTCCCCCTGTTTGTTGCCGTGCCCTCCCCTCCCTTCCTATTACCTCCTGCATGTGTGGGACCATGCTCCTCTCCCTGTCCTTCACTCCCCACCATTTTGTTCAGGTGCAGACTACATTTTGCCCATACCTGGATGAAAGACTCAAGCCTGAAATGTTTTGGTATCTTTATAAATAGATTCTTATCTTTGCCAAATAAAGTCCGTTTGACCTACTGAGTTTCTCATGCATCATGTTTTTATTTCAATCATAGTGTGCAGTTTAGGTAATGAGACTTGATAAATGGCACCAAGATTGGGAGGAGTTTTCATTGTTAATTGAGACTAATGTTGCCAGGAACAAATCTCTGCATCTTAAATACTGTAAAAGTTCTTTGCACAACTCAGAAATTATGCAAACAGTCTGAAATACAGATGAATTTACGAAACGGTTGTGATGCTAGAAAATATTTTCAGATTTTATAAAATGGGGAGGCTGGGTGAAATGCACCATGGGCATTTTGATGCAACATTCAGTGTACCCCTATATCACAGAGGGGGTTATGGAAAACCATTGTAAAGGTTAAAACCTTGTGTTTTTGATTCTTAGTTAATTTTGTGCCTGTCTCTTTAAGAGAACTATTGTTTGTAGTGTTACCATGATGTAATATCCACCCAGGCTAATTGCTTGCTCTCATTCTACAAGATGTGAAGGAAATGTGAGCACGAGAATGTTTTCTTTAAAATTTGTATCTCTATATCTTTGTGTTTAGCTATTGCTTTTGTTATGACAACTTTTCAGTAATTCGAGTCTAAAGGACTATCTTTATAGAGTAAATGCTTTGTTATTCATAGTTATAAAAGTCTTGTTGAGAAGCTATACAAAATGTTTATTTGTTCTATCAACAACTACATAAAGTAACAGCCACAGAGTTTGATTTGTTGGATTAAAGAGATCAAAATTTGGGATATCACAGCTCATGCTTATGGAAGATGACACTTTGAAATTAGGATATATTAGAATAAGGAAAGTGTTGTCTACAACCATCTGTATTGTTATTTTCCATGAACTGAACATCTTCCCCCTTCCCCACCTTTCTCTCGAAACAACTAAATTCTGATTCTAATGTACTCTTATTAATGTTCACTTTAATGAATAGGACTCCCTCATTTCCACATAGAAACCAGTGTTATACTGGTTTTGATAACGAAAATTTCCCCCTTGCAGAATTCATACATTACTATCAAAAAGTGTTTCCCCCGCCCCCCCCCCCCCTTGTAGGTCTGAGGTTTGTAGGGAATTCTGACATGAGGAGAAGTTTGCTTTTCTAATTAACTAGAAATGGACCGTGCATTGGTCACTGTTGTATCCTTGTACAAGTATCTAGTGATTGCCTTGTCAGTTTCAAAGCACTGAATACCGTACATATTGTTTGCTTTTCCACACAAATTCCACAAGAGCTCATTTTATTCCGTATTTCCAACTTTTTGAAATTAGTCTTGTGGCAGCATCAAACCACCGTACAAAACAGTACAAGAAAAAGTTAAAGTGAGGCACTGTCTGTGGTTCATTGATCATTCAGAAAATGGATGGTAAGAGGGGAAGTTACCCTTGCGCTGCTGATTGCACGTCTTCAGGCTCCTGTACCTCTCCCCCCCGGTGGTACCAGAGCATAAGGGGGATATCTGTACATCTAGCACCCATCATTATGTCAAAAGCGAGGGCCATTCTATTTTTCTATGTTGTGATCGGATCAAGGATAGCTGATAGGTTGAGAATCTGCTTAGTAGACCCATTAACTGGACATTACTGTTACTATTTACAACAGAAGATAAACTGAACACTTTCACTGTAACACTGGAGAAGAACACTGCAGGAGTTGGCTTTAGTTTGGAAGGAGGAAAGGGCTCCATCCATGGAGATAAACCGCTGATTATCAACCGGATTTTTAAAGGTAAGCAGACTTTTTTTTCCCAAATTCAGACACAAATAATGTTTGCTGATCTCAGAAAGATTGGGAGAAACAGGTGACTGAACTTTCAAGGGGTTATTTTGGAGTGCACAAAATGCTTTCACTGCATCTGTTGCTCCCGTATGGCCTCCCCTACGTCAGAGAGATGGGACACAGATTGGGATTTCACTTTGCTGAGCAACTTTGCTCTATCCGCAGCAATGGCATGGATCTCCCAGTGGCCAACCATTTAAATTCTGTGGCCTTGTGCGCAGCCAAACCAAGGCCCCTCCCCATTAAACTGGAGGAGCCACACCCAACATTCCGTCAGGCACTCTCCAACCGGATGGCACGAACGTCAGCTTCTCTGCTCCTCACTATGCCGCTGTCCCCACTTTATTTTGCTCATACCTTAAAGGGCACAGGCCTAAAACGTTGGTTATGTATCTTTATCTTTGTGGCCTGACTTGCAGAGCTCATAACCATATAACAATTTACAGTATGGAAACAGGCCATATCTGCCCTTCTAGTCCACACCGATTTACATGAAAATCCACTAGTTCCACCTACCCACTCCCATGCCCATAACCCTCCAACCCCCTCACATCCATGCACTTATCTGGCCTCCTCTTAAATGATGGAATTGACCCTGCCACAACTACTTTTTCCGGTAGATCATTTCACTCAGCCACCACTCTGAGTGAAGAAGTGTTCTCTTATATTACTCCTAAAGTTTTTCCCCCTAACCCTTAACTTATGACCCCTTGTACCAATCCCCCTCCCCCCCCCCCATCCTCAGGGGAAAGAGCCTATTCACATCTACTCTTATCTATCCTCCTCATAATTTTAAATACCTCTATCAAATCCCCTTTCAACCTTCTACACTCCAATGAATAAAGTCTCAGTCTACTCAATCTTTCTCCATATTCTAGATACTGCAATCCAGGAAGTGTTTTAGTAAACCTTTGCACCTTCTCTACCTTAATTATATCCTTCCTATAATTTGGAGGCCAGAATTGCACACAATATTCCAAACTTAGCCTCACCAAAGCCTTCAACAGTCAAAAATTCACCTCCCAGCTCCTATATTCTACGCTATGATTTATAAAGGCCAGCATACCAAAAGCCTTCTTCACCATCCTATCTACATGGGAATCTACCTTTAAGGAATGCTGAACTGTTATTCCACAATCCCTCTGTTCTTCAGCATTCCTCAATGCTCTTTCCTTTACTGCATTCATCCTATTTTGGTTATTCTTCCCCAAAATGAAGCACCTCACACTTATCTACATTAAACTCCACCTGTTACTTTTCCAAACAGTCCAAATCCTTCTGTAGTCCATGAAAACCCTCTTCACTTTACACAACTCCCTCCTTTTTTGTAATTTTGTGTAAAATGCACAACCAAAAGTTGGAAGAGATGCCGCCCCCCCCCCACCCATCACCCAAAATTGGGCCTTATTTTTAAGGGCAGCAAAATGTACTGGGCAACCAACGTGCCTTGGATCGGCTGCAGAAAACCTGAGATGATCGAGTTTGGGAGGGAAGGAATGTACAGAAAGAGGGGCTGATGGATCAAGTGCTTTTTTCTGGTCAGCGGAACATTCCTTGACCTTTAACTGTAGCTCTGACATTATGTTTTATTTGGGCATTCAGCTCAGAAGTGGGCACTTATTGCAACCATTTTTCAGGCAGGAAGAGTGGCTTTGATGAGAACCAATTCTTTACAAATCTTTCTACCATTCTGGGCTTTCTTGTCTGAGTCCATTGTGGATTAGTTCTGAGATGGATTCTGTATAATCTATGACTTGTTCGTGTCATGACATACTGAGATGGCAGGAGGCCAGTGAGATTGCTGTGGTCTACGGTGACTCCCATCTCTTTACTTTGTTGAGATTTTTGTTCAAGGACTAAAACTCCAGGGTCATTTTCTCATATTGGAGAGAAGTGATCATGAAATCACTCATGTCCAGCTTGTGAACACCACTCGTTGTGGAGTTGCATGATCATATCATTTCTGCACCTCAACCAGCAAGGAGAATCCTTTTGGGAAGCCGTGCTTTCTCTGGGGTGGAGGGAAGGCAGAGTTTGAATGAGCTCAAATAATTAGTGATTTCTAATAGCAATAATAATCTATGTCATTACCTACTCAGAGGAGACAGTGGGGGAGGGGAATAGTCCCAACAATCTGGCTTCTGCTATTGGGATAATGAGGGAATATTTACACTTTGTCCTGTAGTCAATGGAGTATTTTTGAGGTCCCCTGTTGTTCATAATCTATATTAATGATTTGGATGATGGGGTGATTAACTGGGTAAGTAAATATGCAGGCAATACGAAAATAGGGGGTGTGGTGGATAGCGAGGAAGGTTTCCAGGGATTACAGAGGGATTTAATTGGGCTGAAAGAAGGCAGATGGAATTTAATGTTGAGAAGTGTGAGGTGCTTCATTTTGGAAAAAATAATCAAATTAGGAGATATGTAGTAAAGGAGAGGACATGAGGTAATGCACAAGAACAAAGAAATCTCGGAGTTACGGTGCAGCATTCCACAAAGGTGGATTTCCATGTTGACAGGGTTGTTAAGAAGGCATTTGGTATGTTATATAGGAGCTGGAAAGTGATGCTGCGACTGTTTAAGGCGTTGGTGAGGCCATGTTTGGAGTATGTGTTCAGTTCTGGTCTCCAAATTATAGGAAAGATTATAGATAAGGTGGAGAGGGTGCAGAGAAGATTTACTAGGATGTTGCCTGGCTTAAAATACCTAGAGTACAGAGAAAGATTGAAGAGGTTAAGACTTTATTCATTGGAATGTAGATGGTTGAGAGATTTGATATAGGTGTTTAAAATTATGAAGGGAATAGATAGATTAGATACAAGTAGACTCTTCACCCTGAGAGCAGAGGAGGTTGAAACAAGAGGACACAATTTGAGGGTAAGGGGCCAAAATTTTAGGGGAAACATTAGAGGATGCTTCTTCACTCAGAGAGGGGTGGCTGAATGGAATAATCTTCCAGAGGAAATAGTTGAGGCAGAGTCAATTCTTTCATTTAAGAGGAGGCTGGATATATACATGGATAGGAGGGGGTTGGGGGGGGGGGTTATGAACGGAGAATAGGCGGGGGGATCTAGTGGAGTGGTTTGAGTGAACTGGTGTGAGCTTGAAGGGCCAAGATGGCCTGTTTCCATGCCATAAACTGTTATATGGTTATGGAGATAGTCACTGTTGTAAAGAGGGGATACTAACTTAAACAGCTGATGGTAATTTAGGTCCTATCTACACAACAGATTCAATCATCCTGGCCACTTCCTCTGTTGCTCCACTGTTTGCCACCTGTGCACACAACGCTGGACCCAAACCAATTGCAGCTCTGCGCACCTCCAATAACACTCCCCTTCCTGAATCTCTCAGTTTCCATCTTGGAGACAAGCATTCCACTGACATATACTACAAACCCCAGACTACACTTCCTCACACCCTGACCTCTGGTAGGATTCCATCTTTGTCTCCGCTGCATTTGTTCACAAGATGAGATCTTCTATCCAGAACTTCTGAAATGTCTGCCTTCTTCCACAAACGTGGCTTCCCCTCCACCACCAATTCAGCCCTCACCCGCATCTCTTCCATTTCCCACCCATCTGCCCTGACCCCCCTCTTCCCCCAGAAGCCACAAATATAGAATCCCCCTTATCCTCACCTACCACCCCACCAGTCTCTGCATCCAACACATCAGCCACCAGAATTTCTGGCACTTATTACAGGATCCCACCACCAGATATATTTTTTGCTCTTGGTCTTCTGTAGAGAAGGCTCCCTTCCCACCCATCATACCTCTGGCACCTTCCCCTGTGCCCTCATCATGGTCTGGGGCCCCAAACAGGCCTTTCACATGAAGCAACACTTCACTTGTACATCCAGAGGACTTATTTGCTGCATCCAGTGCACCCTCGGTTGCATTCTCTACATCTGAGAGACTAGTCACACACTTCGCTCAGCATCATCTCTCCATTATCAACCACACCAACCATTTCAATTCCGGGTCACACTCCCACGCTCACTTCTGTCCATGGCCTTATGTACTGTCCCACCCTGTCCACTTGCAAATTGTAGGAACAACTCATTTTCTGTCTGGACACCCTCCAACCAGATGACATGAACATTGACTTTACGGCTTTCCATTAGACTTTTTCTTCCCCCTCCCCTGTATTTCCAGTTCTTTAACCCTCCCTGCCATTCCCCTCCCCCTCATTGCTGCTGTCCCCTTCCTTTTTTCTCTGCTTATCATTTCCCACCTTGCCACTCCCCTTCACCCCTCCTCCTTTGTTTAGGTCTATGCTGGCACTTTCTCGTTCTTTGATGAAGGGCTCCAGTCCGAAACATCGGTTCTGTATCTTTCTTTGCTGCGTAAAAGACACTGTTTGACCGGCTGAGTTCCTCCAGCATTTTGTCTTTTTACTTCAGCCACGGTGTCTACAGAATTCTGCGTTTTACTTAAGTTATGCTTTTCAAGTGTTCTCCTCCTCCCCTCGAGAAATGGTTGACAGAGGCCTACTTTCCAAATGACCACAATCAACTTCCCCGTAACTTTGTTTGTTATCCACAACTCAGCTGCATTTGAGTTCTTCCTTTTTGAAGTTCATCCTATAATGAAGATGTAGCCTCTCTTCTGCTTGGAAGGCTGGCCTATAGAGTAGACCAACCTGACAGAATTTTGTGTTGAGCCTGGGGCTCCAGTATTTGGAACAGTCCCGACCTACATTTGGTTTTCCTCAGGCTTCCTGTGTCTTGCATGAGAGCAGACTGGCTGTCTGTGTGCAGAGGCACAGTTCCCTACTCTGGACATTTGCAACTTGCTGTCCTATTAAATATTGATAAAGTAGTTCCTTAAAAATCTAGAGTTTCACATCAAATTTTCAGACTAGTACAGTAAAACCTGTTAGCTGAAACTCAAGCCACTGGCAAAAAAATTGCAGAAATAGGTTTAAAATTAGCTTGCTAGTCCATGTAACATGTAATCTCAAGCAACCGAAAAATTTACTTATATGGCATCCACCAATCCCCATTTGTGGTACATACCTGGGGTTTTACGGTATTTAACATTTGACAATGATAATTTCCTTATTTCATTCTTCACAGGAGGAGCAGTTGAGCAGAACAACATTATCCAGCCTGGAGACGAACTATTACAACTAAACGCCACCAGCCTCCAGGATCTTAGCCGTTTTGAGGCTTGGAGCATCATCAAATCCCTGCCAGATGGCCCATGCACAGCAGTCATTAGGAGGAAGGCACAGAGATATCACCAGATATAGAACAAAGCTGCAAATGATCAACAAAGGACCTACTAAATTCACAGCGATGCCACCTCTCGCATAATCCAGTTAAACATGAATGTGAACCATCTCGTGATACTCACTGGGAGGCCCTGCGACAGAAGGCTGTTAACCTCTTTATTGACTTTTCCTGTAAATAGTTGAAATTTTCTCTCTCAAGCCATTGCATTCGTCAGTAGTTACCAATAGAGCAATGCAATATTCCAAATCTCAGTCCAATCACAAATAAAAACGGAAGATGATGGTGATACCCAGCAGGTCCACAAGGAGAAAGTTAACATTCTGAACGGATGACAGAAGTTGGATGAACTCCACGCCAACCTTGTTCTGCATTTATACTTGAGTGCTCCACTCAATGGTAAATTGATTCTGTGACCAAATAAAGTCCCCGTCTCTGCTTTTGTGCATAACCCATTGAAAAGTTCATGGTTTTCGGCTCAGAATGTATTGACTTTTAAAGTGATGCTCAGTGACTTCAACTCCATCTTAATTCTGTCTTCCCTTGATCTTCTTTATAAATCTCGCAACCCATGTTACAGCCACTCCTACAATCAATGGCCTCACATCTGCGAAATAATCTCTTGCAACCGAACTCTGTTGCTGGGCGGGGGAAAAAAAATCTTAACTCAATCTAAAGATCTTTTCAGCAACTTCTTGCTTCAATACTCTGATCCCTAATGAAACTGTTGCTCCCTCAGTTGAGTCATACCAAACCTGGCTGCTTCTATTGATATTCTCATCTCTGGTCCCTCAAGTCCATGGGTTTGAACAATCCTATCCATATCCCCTGCCCTGAGACCACCAAAAGCCTTCACCTCATCTTTGAAGTCCTCGGATTCCAAGATCAACATGGTGGCAATATGAACTGAACTCCTGGAACTTCTCTCATTCTTTCCTTTATTGAAAACACATTCTCGAGTCTTCTCCAATCCATCCCAATCTCCAACTCAATGGGTCCTCTTCCTTTAGCCTTGTTCCCACTCCTCAAGTACTGGTTCCCCAATTGCCTGTCATGGCCTTCAGTGATTAGTCACTCTTCATTATGCCCTCATGTGCAAATGTGGCTGCAACTTTGTACTCAAACCCATTCGCAAGTAACCCTTCAATCTTCCTGTCCGAAGTACCTGTATGTTTTGCATCATCCAAACCTGTGTCATCTTTCCCAGGGCTCCTTCCTTACAGCACTACCAATGGCAGCTAGAAGCGGGGGCCAGCAACACAATGGCTGAAGAATTAGGTGACGATGTGTGGTTAAATAGCGAGCTCCATCTCATTCCATGATACTCTGACATTCCCAAAATATACTGGATCTGAAACAAAATGCTGGTGAATGACATGTATATAAAAGTTATTTGTTGACCTTGCTTCAGAGGTAATCTGACAAATTATGTATTCCATCATCTTTGGTTTTGTACCTATTGTTTAGTTTTGATGCATTAAAGATTTGACTGTGATTGGTGGTGGGCTCTGTATTGGGATTGTTTATGCAGTTTATGTAATCTTACTCTAGGCATTGGAGCCGTTCCTTCAGTGGGGCTTTCAAAAGTGGTTCACAGTCTGATTTCCATGGAGAATTTATCTTTTGAATCCCAATGTTGCACCAGTACTGGATTAAAAGTCTCACTTAATCAGCATTTTGCACAACCCAAGGACAGGCCAAGGCACTTAACAACCAACTCAATCCTTTCAAAAGTTGACCCACTGCTACAACATAGGAAACATAGCAGCTAATTTGTATTCAGTTTTCAAACACAAAATGTGGTTCTAAATACTGCCCTTGGGATCTTTTACCTTACAGAGCAGATGGCATCTCCATTTAATGCCAAACCCAGCACTAAAATGGACTGACGGTCTAGATTATGTGCTGAAATCTCCAGCGAGTGAAACCTTCTGGCTCAGAGCTGCACGTGCTACTGCTGAGCCAAGGTTGTTCTTTGCTGAATGCAAAGACTGGCAGCACTTTTCCTCCCCCTGCAGCTTCAATGAGGGTTAGTCTATTAACTCTGAGAAAATGCAGGCAAATAACAAATTAAAAAAGGGCAAGAAAGTTGCTAAAAGCCCAAGGTGGAAAGAAAACTTAGGAAGTATTCATGGAAAAGGAAAAAAAACCCATCTTTTGTCATCTATTCTCATTTAAGAGCCCCAGAACTCCGCACCACAGATGGTAGTCAAGTCGAGTCAAGGTTACAAGAGTGAAGTAGTCATAGAACTTGGATCTTTGCCAAAAGAGTGAAATTGCATTCTCTGGGTGAATGAAAAAAAAACAATTGCAAACTCTGATTGTTCACTCATACAAATAGTAAAAATCTAACCAGAAACGGTAGAAATTGTGACTAATCCAAATCATCATTTAACTTACAAATTCTATCACCCATTTAAGTTTTAAAATTTAGAAATAAAGCATGGTTACAGGCCTCCTCGACCCACGAGCCAGTGCTGCCTAACTGACCTACAGACCCATACGATTTGAATGGTGGGAGGAGGCCGGAGCACCCGAAGACACAGGGAGAACGCACAAACTCCTTACAGGCAGCTTCACATTCCAATACCCATTCTTGACATCTAGCTTACTGAAGATTTTGGATCCTGCTAGTTCAGAAATGATGTCTTCCAGCATTGGTATTGGATAGTGCCCTCTTTTGATTGCTTGGTTTAGGTCTTTGGGGTCCAGACATATTCTTAGGCGGCCATTTGGTTTTTCTTTCACTAGTCTGGAACTTACCCCGTCAGTTGGCTCCACTACTTTTGTTATTACTCGTTTTTCTTCCAGCTCCTGCTTTAGCTTTGGTTTCAGTTCTTCCGTGGAGCATGGATTATTGGTTTGTATTTTGGGTCTATAGTAATGTGGTATTCAAAGTTCCCAAAGCACCCAACTGTGTCATCAAAGCATTCAGGGTACACGTCCATGAGCTTGGCCTTATTTGTGATCGGAGGCCGTGTCTTGGATGTCTGTGACTTTCTCTGCGTGCCCTTTATGGCATCGACCCTTCTATCTCCGTGTTGGCCTGCACGGAGAGGGTTTGCATTTGCCTCCTAGGGGCCTAGAAGGCCCTGGCTGTGTCTACGGCATCTGTTCGTTTCAAGCAGTCTTTCCCTAGGAGAGCTTTCTGTCCTTCAGGATGAGCCCTTCCCCAGATTAGTCGGTCGACTCTTCTCTATTTCTCTGAACTTGCATTTTGTTGCAATGTCCTTTAGCCTTGTGAGGAAATTATCAGGCTCTTGTTTTAATCCCTGGAACTTGTCTCACTTTATTCTATGATTGGATTTCGGTTCCAGATGAGAGGAAAATTTTTCTAATATCCTTTCTGGGTTATTTTCTTCCTCTTCAGCCAGCTCCCAGCTATTAAATAGGTCTAGTCCTCGCTCCCCCGTCCAAAGAAGGATGTAACTAACCTTTTCCTCTAGTGTGATACCCTTGAGGAGACTTTTGAATGCCAGGTTGCACTTCTGCTTGAACTTTTTTAAAGCCTCAATGACGTCGTCAGCTTCCCCGTCCATGATCGGGTGTAACGCTGCTACTGCTGCAGTGGCCGTTTTCTTCTCCCGCACTGGTCGTCAGGTAATGCTGCTTTGTCTTTGTTTCCTTCTCTTTGTGTTTATAGGGATTTTTTTCCCCTATATGATGTGGGTTTCTGTCAATCCCACTGCTGCCACCATGGTTATGTCCTCGGCTGTATCATCGGAGGTTTTAATGAACACTCAGGGAAGGTTGTAAGTTTACAGCACAAATCTTCACTACATTTCAGGTGGCTGGTCACTGTTGCACTCAGTCTGATGTGGGTCTCACTGAGCATGCTCTCCACTCAAATGTGATGCGGCTCTTACAGCCTTGCAGTGTTCATGCTCCGGCATAAAATAGACCCAAGTTTCCACTGTATAAAACACCAGGTATCAGGTCAGATGTTTTTTTGAGGCACAGCTTACCTTCATCCAGTTACAGTTTTTAATAAAAAGTAATTTTACCAAAACTTTCTTCTACCCCCTCTGCAGGTTTCAAAATGGAAGATTAATTGAAAGACTTTTCTTGTGAGCATATCACAAAGAGATTTTGAAACTGCAGTTGAATCACAGTCAGTCAGTCTGCAAATAGGTGAGATCCAAATTTTTAAATGCAGGAATTTCCAAGTACACCAGCAACTTTTAGTACGCGGAGAACCATTTCGTTAATTTAAGAAGGTATAAAAGATAATTCCAAATAAATAAGTGATTCACCCGTAATGAAATCTAAAATTATATCCCATTTAAAAAGTGCAATTTTTTTTAATATACAAATAGTGCCACATCACTGGCCTTATGCTTGCAGAAGTAAAACTGTGCAAATTAAATTACCTTTCAGCAAAACACTTTGAATATTCAAGTTTATGCTTGAATAAACATTCATTCATAGAACTGAGATTCCCCTCCTTGGAGCACTCTGACCAATATTAAATGCAACATTTACATTTAAGAGAGCAATTAACGGGAACATGCTGCTTGAAGGAATGTACCCCTTGATATGACGAGAGCTATATTTCAACTCCGAGTCCTCATGGTGCACTCTAAAGCTAGGCACCAGGAAAGTACTGATTGAACAGCAAGCTTGTATTTGAGCCTCTGCTGCCAGAACTTGCAAATATATCCAAACTTAATTCCACTATTTTACAACAGCAATTGGACTACAGGCATATGGTTGTGTCACACAGACACTGTCCCTCACATGTGCCTGCACAGACACATTGTGCAACGTGCACACAAGAAAATTTACGTGCATACTAAAGGCTAGTTACCCAAAATAATGTGGTAATAATTATACTTATTGACCATGATCTCTTTAGCTGTTTCTATATTTTACTAAAACATGCCAGTGCAGTTTTATTAGCCATGAGAGATAGGCTGTGCCAAAGTGATCTTGAATCAATTTCAAGTTTACATTTGCCCAAGCATTCAGTGCGCACATACTTTAGCCACAGGAAAGAAATGGCCACAACATAAGATTTTTGTGCAGAATGACGACTAAAAATTAGAGGGAACATTGAACACTGGTATTTTCCATTGCAGGGAGCCAATGTCCAAGAGCTTTGGAAGATGGCAGTCAAAGCATCAATTTCTGCATTGATTTCCTTTAATACTGGGGTAAAAACACTCTGAAGATATTTTCCCCATATCTTCTCCTTCTCACTTTCAGATTAAAACCCCCTCAGCGCGATTTCCTCCCCCCTCCCTGTCCTCATTGACCATTGAAAACTGGTTTCGGTTTTATTGTACAGCCAACCAGAAATAAATGCACCTTTTATTGGCAGGGATACTGTGGACTGCTTTCTATACTGTAAATTTCAAATGTTTGAAAAGTTAATTTTATCACATGGGTCTTAAAATCAAAATTCAGATCAGCCGGTGTGTGCATGCTGCATCTGCTTCAAGTACAAATACAGGTTATGGTCATCCAATTCCAGCTACAGTTAATATCGCTCTACGACACTATTTGCTCTGTTGTTCAAGTTCTACTCCAGGATAACATCTTGGAAATTTGCAAGGGTGCAGATATTCACAAGAATATTCTTGTAATGCCCCCCCTCCTTTCTCCACCTCTTGCCTTTACCACCCCCCACATCTTTTGTTCAGATGCCTGCCGGCATACTCTCATGCCTTGATGAAGGGCTCAACCCCGAAAAGTCGGTTATGTATTTTGACCTTCGCTACATAAAGGACACAGTTTGACCTGCTGAATTTCTCCAGCATTTTGTGTTTTTACTTGTGGTGCCAGAACTCTGAACAACGTGTCCCAATAGAGCACGTTTTGCAGAAATCTATCTATCATTTTACAAACAGGTCATCTAACCCACATTTAGATACAGGGGGCTATTTGGTGAAACACCTCCTGTGCTTGTGTATTAGAAAAATTAAAATGTATGTTATTTATTGCTGGGTAAGTTAATAACTTTAGTCTACAATGAATAGGCATTAAAAATCTTTACAAATCTCCATTAGATACCCAATTGATGGAAAATTTAATCCTCCTGTTTTTATTTATCAAGTGTCCACACATTTAGCTCAATGACTTATCGTCCTCATTACGTGAAACTCACTCGCTATTCTAAAATTCTGAATTGCTTTCCCTCTTCAAAAAGATGAAAGAAATTGGTCCAAATATACTGTAAAAATCAAAATTGATCTTCAGTTCAGCAAAAGTAAATCGGAGTGTTGGTTGGGGTAGGGTGCAGACACTCATCAAGCTTTGAGAGCCTTTACTGCTTTTGACAGATTGCTGTAAAACTCAGCCATATTAGATGGAAAGAAGGAGTCCACCACTGATTGTGGAAGATACCCACCCAGGTCAGTCTGAAAGAATGTGGTCAAGTGGGTCTTTTGAGGCCACCTAAGGATGGAAACAGAAAAAGTCAAATGAGCCTCTTGTACCTGCACAATATCACAAATGATCTCTTAGCCCAGCCAAGAAAAACACAATCCCTCATCCACTCTGTCAAGTCCCTTAAATATTTTGTATATTTCAGCAAAATCACCTAAATGCTCAAAAGTAGGGAACTGATTTGCTTCATTGCTTTGAATGCCACAATTCATTCCCGCCACTCCCCTCCCCCCACCGATGGATCATTCTGGTTAAGCTTTCCTGCATTCATCTTGGAGAGGTGAAAACAGAAACAAGGCATTATTTCAGGTGGTCTCACAAGAGCCCTATATAAATTACAATTAAGTGTCGTGTAGACCAAGACCTAGCTTTGTCCAAACAGCAAATAGCTGACGGGTGAATTGCACCGTTAGAACAAGAATTCAAGCATCATTCACACCTTGGAACTGAAATGGAATCAAGTTATCTAGGATGATGAGGGACTGCACATGAAGTACTCAGACATAATGCCCAATTTCAAGATGCTAATTTTTGCAAATTGCTTTTTGAAAAAGGAGATGCTTAAAAGGAGTTATTGATATTTTGAAATTCATCAACATGCAAATTAAAATTCCTTCAATGTTGCAAACTAGTTACATGTATCATCATTTCTTGTTGGATGCTATCTCTTACCAGAGCCTGGAGCGACGTTTCAGGCACAGAAACCCAAGAGTTTCTTTATCTTGATTTTTTGAACCATTATCCTTCCTTTTTTTTAAAATTCAAATTTCAACACCAATACATCTTGTTTTCTGATTAAACCCGTGTGATAGTACAGATTCTATCACCAATGTGTATATGTACAGATTGTAGTGTAGGATGACTGTGATTGGCTGAGAGCGTAGCCACACCTACTGGCAGGTCTTCAAGGATTGCTCCTAGCCAGACCAGGTCATTCTGGACTGGTCGACCTACTTGTAAAATGCTCCAGTCTTTTAGTTAATAAAAGCCTTGGTTTGGATCAACAAGCCTTTGATTCTTTCGACGCGCTCTACATCCCAGCCTTCCTAAATATTGAATTGCATCAGGTATTCAGTTTTGACCTGTATTTCGCTGTAAAAGTGTATCCATTTGCATTACTAATTTATCTTATTAAGAATGTTCCGTGCATTCAGATTCAGCACTTTTATATTTGTCTTTTTAATATTTTTAGTCAGCATTCTTTTCACTATGGCCCTATTTATTTCTTGACTGTGTGTGTCTGTCTTCGTGTATGCTCAGCTCCTTTACGATCCTCACTCATTCACTTTCCTGCACGTTTTCCATAATTTTTAAAAAATTTCCCCTTTTAACATTATAGATCTTTCTCTGCCAGGATACTCTCCACTTGTTTAGCTTAAAGCACGTGCTAAGGAAACTTTGTCCTGGGCTCTCACTTCTGGATAATGATCCTCTTTATCATTAGCCAAATCCTAAAATTTCACTTTGTACAAAAGCAAGGCTGGATTTACAGTGGTACAGTTTATGACGTCCCACAGCAGAAACTGGGGTGATATATCCTGCTCAACAAAATGAAAAAAAATCTGATTTTCTGTGGAAAGAAAGGACAATTTTCAATGACATGAGGATTGATAAAAGTTAAGAAGCCTTACCCTGGAACGGGAGCACAGAAACAGCCACAAGGATGATTGGATCCTCTCACGTAATGAGGCTTAGGAGGACAGCCAGGGTGCTCCACATTAGTAGCTGAGAAGAAAAGAGGCTATCTGTCACTTCAAATAATGATGACATAAAACACTGAAACAATACAGGAGCACAGTGTGGAATGACGTTTACTTTGCAAAGTGGTTCAGTATTGTACGAACAAAATTATTATCCAAGCGCCTCTGCTTCCTGAGGAGTTTGCGGAAGTTTGGCAATGATGTCGGAAACTTTCTAGATGTGTGTTGAAAAGTGTGGTGACTGGCTGCATCACGGACCAATATGGGGGTACCAACACCCCTGAGCGGAAAGCAAAAGGTAATGTGACCCTCCCCACTTTCGAGAACATTTACAGGGAACACTGCCATTGGAGAGCAGCAGCAATCTTCAAAGATCCACAGCGCCCACTGTTCTTGCTGCTGCCATCAGGAAAGAGGTATCGGTGCCACAAGACTCGGACCACCAGGTTTAGGAATAGCTGCTCACCCTCCACCATCAGACTCCTCAAGGACAAACTCCATCAGAGACTCATTAAAGGACTCTTGAACTTCACTGACTTTTCCCCTACTCTGTTTTTCACAGTTTGTTTACTTTTCTTTTCTTTACATCTATACATCTCTGGTTGAGTACAGTTTTTTTTTGCACTACCAATAATGCCTCACCTGCAGCAAAAAGAATCTCAGGGTTGTACGTGATGTCATGCATACTGACAATAAATCTGAACTTAAATAAATTCAAACTAGTATTCAGCCACAATGGTTATCAATGACAAAAAGGCCTTAGTTACCGCCCATTTGTTACTTCCATTGAAGCAAGCAACTCTATGCGGGTCCTTTCAATTGCTCCGAGTTTGTGGGAACCTTCTGGAATCCCATGTTAAATATTCATGACACGATTAACAAGGCGCTTGAGAATTTTTTTCTGCATTGAAACATTTCTGCGGTTTCGACAAGCAGGTTGCCCGTTAAGTTTACCATTTGAGGATATTGTTCCATCTTCATATTGCTTGATTAAAATGACATCAACAAAGTCTCTTGGTGAGATGAGGCCCACAGCTGCTGCTGGTGTCACAGTCCTGCACACAGACATGGTCTGGAAGGATACAGTACACACAATAGTCAAGATGGGCAGAACAGGCGGTGTGGCGGTTAGCCCAATGCCTTCCCAGGCGGTTAGCCCAATGCCTTCCCAGGCGGTTAGCCCAATGCCTTCCCAGGCGGTTAGCCCAATGCCTTCCCAGGCGGTTAGCCCAATGCCTTCCCAGGCGGTTAGCCCAATGCCTTCCCAGGCGGTTAGCCCAATGCCTTCCCAGGCGGTTAGCCCAATGCCTTCCCAGGCGGTTAGCCCAATGCCTTCCCAGGCGGTTAGCCCAATGCCTTCCCAGGCGGTTAGCCCAATGCCTTCCCAGGCGGTTAGCCCAATGCCTTCCCAGGCGGTTAGCCCAATGCCTTTACAGCACCAGCGATCGGGACCAGGGTTCGACTCCCATGCTTCCTGTAAAAGAAGCTTGTATATCCTCCCTGTGTCTGCAGGGGTTTTCCTGGGGGGGGGGGGGGGGCTCCAGTTTCTTCCCACTATTAAAAATATACTGGGGGGTGGGGGGGTGTATAGGTTAATTGGGTGCAAATTAGCAGTTTACCATCATTTGCATTTTGTAAAAGTTTTAAAGCCCTGCTGCTTTCTAAGCATTACCTTTTACAAAATGCTTGATATTCACTAACAGACATCAAATGACCCTCACTGCTCAGTGGTGTTACATGGATCCAATGGTGACAAATGACATGGCTCAGTGGTGTTACATGGATCCGATGGTGACAAATGACACGGCAGTGGTGTTACATGGATCCGATGGTGACAAATGACACGGCAGTGGTGTTACATAGATCTGATGGTGACAAATGACACGGCTCAGTGGTGTTACATGGATCTGATGGTGACAAATGACATGGCTCAGTGGTGTTACATGGATCTGATGGTGACAAATGACACGGCTCAGTGGTGTTACATGGATCTGATGGTGACAAATGACACTGATTAATGGTATTACATGGATCTGATGGTGACAAATGACACTGCTCAGTGGTGTTACATGGATCCAATGGTGACAAATGACATGGCTCAGTGGTGTTACATGGATCCAATGGTGACAAATGACATGGCTCAGTGGTATTACATGGATCTGATGGTGACAAATGACACGGCTCAGTGGTGTTACATGGATCCAATGGTGACAAATGACATGGGTCAGTGGTGTTACATGGATCCGATGGTGACAAATGACACGGCAGTGGTGTTACATGGATCTGATGGTGACAAATGACACGGCTCAGTGGTGTTACATGGATCTGATGGTGACAAATGACACTGCTCAATGGTGTTACATGGATCTGATGGTGACAAATGACACGGCAGTGGTGTTACATGGATCTGATGGTGACAAATGACACTGCTCAATGGTGTTACATGGATCTGATGGTGACAAATGACACTGATTAATGGTGTTACATGGATCTGATGGTGAGGTTTAGTTACTAACTGCTGGACACTTTTGGATCAGTAAGAGATTAATGCAAATTTTAAACAGATTGATCTACATCAGAGACCAAGTATGATCTCCATGTCAAACAAAATTACAAGTAGTAAACAGGATAGATGATTCAATTCAAATTGGCGAAGGACCCAGGAGGAGCTACTCTGGAAGGTCCTGCTGGCTGGTCTTTATATTTGATGTCCCAATATAAATTGCCTGTAGATTTTCACCACCCCTCCAACCTTGGGAGGCCTGTGCCCAAGACAGCAGTGCCCTTGCTTGGCGAGAACTGTGGATTCTGGAGCACCAGTAAACCAGCGCAAGGGCTCCCGCATGAGAGAATACTCCATATCTTCTGAGGAGAAGAGTGGGAGAAGACCTTGTGTGGTAGGAGACCAGGAAGGGGCTCAGTGGATGAAGGCCTAACACTGCTGAAGACTGACTTGTGAGCACCAGGTATCTGGGAGGGTGATGATGTCATGCTAACAGCTTCCTAATTGTATCAGGGTTTTAAAAGCAAAACAGGGGTCAAAGGCTTGGATGTCTAGAGCTTGGATTCACTGCTGGAAAGGACAAGAAGCCTTGTGGCTACAGAGAATATGGGAGGTGGCAGATCCACAGACATGTCTTCGAAGGGACTCCCTTGCTTCTCTTACTCTTCTCGGTCAGGGTGCTGGACTAGTGGCGCCACTTACAGGCAATAAAAAAGGACAAATTTTTTGTACCTGACAATAAAGGGACATGAAGATACAACTGAACTACTCTTGGAAGCACTGAGCACAATTTCAAAGCTTGCAGATAACACTAAGAAAAAGGAGAGTGGACAGGGTGGACATTTGTCAGCTATCTATTTGAGAGAGAATCATAAAAGTTCTGCAAACTTTGTACTCTATAGATTAAGGGCAATAGATTACAAAGGGCTCACAATCAATGAGCAAAAAGCATTGGGTTATTTTGCAGTCCAAATCAAAAAGAATGTCCACCAAAATAGAAAGCCCTTTACAATAACCAAGTCTTCATACTATGTTTGAATGTGGATTTCCATGAAGGGGGCAACAGAAAAATCACAAAGGCCTCCTAAAGAGAAAAAAAGATGAACCAGTAAATCTTGGGAAACATTAATAATGGAAACAGACCAGTGGACATTCCCTGTGCTGAGGGTATATAGCTGATCTTGGACCACATGTGGCGGCTTAAGCTGATCTAGTGAAACCATTTCTTGTCTTCTGCTAATGTTTATAACAAATGTGGAGCCGTCATTCTGTACCAACTTGAAAGGACCTTCATATGAGGAGGAAAGATTAAAACAAGAGGACATGAGTTAAGAATTAAGGGGCAGAGGTTTAGAGGTAACATGAGGGGGAACTTCTTTACTCAGAGAGTGGTAGCCGTGTGGAATGATCTTCCGGGAGAAATAGTGGCGGCGGAGTCAATTGTATTATTTAAGAAAAGGTTGGACAGGTCTATGGATGAGAAGAAGACGGAGGGTTATGGGCATTGTGCAGGGAGGTGGGACTAGAGAGGGGTGTTTGGTTCGGTGCGGACTAGAAGGGCCTAATGGCCTGTTTCCGTGCTGTAATTGTTATGTTATGTTAAAAGATGATTCCTTCCTGTGGTCTTGCTGTTATCTTAGTCTCAGCACGTTTAAAGCACAAAGAAATTTATCAGAGCATCAGAATTAAATGGTCATTTTTACTGATTTATTCAGGTAATTTTACTTCTTTATTCAAAATAGTTCCTGCAGGCAGATATAGTGACGTCATCAGAATTTATCGCCATGAACACGTCACGAAATCCGTCGTTTATCAGCTGCAATCATATTCATATAAAACCACCTGACAAAATAAATTTAAAAATAGTGCAAAAAAGAGTGAAAGGCAGTGCCTGGGATTCAATGATATGGGCCGATCAATGCTAAACATATTAATGTTATGAAGAATCAGACATTTAGACGTGGCTGTAGGTTAAAGTAACATTAACTGATGTCTTGGAAGCTCACTTCATGGACATCAACTCAATAACCAATCCTTGCCATTCAATTGCCTGGGGGGGTGACAAAACCATCAACATCAAAATTCTTCTTGCAACTTATATTAATTATGAGCAATAAAACTTACATCGTCAATCATCTCAATCAGCTCAAACACTTTCACATTTTTGTCCCACTTCACTCTTAGTCCATCAGGTACTGGTTTCAGACACTCCCAAACATCTTGTGGAGCTGCTTTAATAATCCCTTCACCTTTGTACCTGAATTAAGGGCCGCACAAAAAAAAAGTAGCTTTAATTTTTTTTAAAACTTGGAAATAAGTAACCTTTCAAATTGTTAAAGCATTGAAGTGGGAGGAAGAGGATTTCTTGCAGTTACAGATAAAATCTTGGTCCAGAGCCCAACTCTGCATTCGACCACAGCGACCACATTTTGGTCCTAAGGACCAAAATTCTTGGACTGCAACTACCTGGTGCTTTACATGGTAATGAATATGGAGACAATTTCACAGGGCTATCCAACATTTCCAATGTATAATTTCTCTCCTGCTGCATGCAGATGGCCTCATCAGCAATGAGTCACACTACAGAGAAAAGGTGTGATCTGATGCAAGAGGAACAACCCGAGTCTCAACGTGGACAAGGCAAAGATGTCCGTGGACTTCAGGAGGACCAGGAACGATCACCCTCCACAACACATCAACAACCCGAGTCTCAACGTGGACATGGTAAAGGAGATGACTGTGGACTTCAGGAGGACCAGGAACGACCACCCTCCACTCCACATCAACAACCCGAGTCTCAACATGGACAAGGCAAAGTCCGTGGACTTCAGGAGGACCAGGAACGACCACCCTCCACTACACATCAACAGCTCTGCAGTGGAGAGCACACGTTTCTTGGAGCCCACTTAACCAGTGACCTTTTGTGGGCTCCAAGAAACGTGTGCTCTCCACTGCAGAGTTGTTGATGTGCAGTGGAGGGTGGTCGCTCCTGGTCTCTCACTTTTCAGCAAAGCGCATCAGAGAGTGCACTTCCTGAGAAGACTGAAGCAGGCAAGGCTACCGGCTTCTGTGGTACAGTTGCTGCAGAGAAATGGAACGGAGGTCAATCCATAGAACCATAAGAGGCACAGAGAGGATCACTGGAGCCTCTCCCCTCCACCATCAATGTGATCTACTGGGATCGTTGTCCGAAGAGAGCGTGCAAAAATCATCGAGGACCCCTTCCACCCTGAGCAAAGCAGTAGGAATGCTGAAAGACCAAAGGAATTGTTCATACTAACCATCTAAGACTCACAATATTTATTTATTTGTTTACATAGATGAAATACTTGTCCTGCATATGTATGTGTTATTTCTGGTTGCATATCTGCTGTTTCATCGAGTTGCACTTGTGCAATCAGATGACAATAAGCTCAACTTGACTTGAGATTCCTTCTTGATTCCAATCCCAACCTCTCCACTTTATCGTTGCAAATGGATTCCCACCTTCATCACCCCATTCTCTCGACCTCCCTCTCCTCTTCATCTCAGCAAAAGGTACAAAATTCTCTCAGGAGAGAATTATTTTCTCGACTCTCTTGAATGGTTATCAATTGGGTCAGTCATTTGAGGCAGAAATGAGAATATATACACCATTCAATAGTAGAGCAGGCATGCCAGGGCGAAACGGCCTTCTTTGCTTCTATTTCCCATTCTTACTCTATTCCAAAACCCACTTTTTGACAAACTGAAGGCAACATTTCCCATCTGCTCTTTGCTTAAAGCCTCCTTCCACAATTACATCTCCCAAATTCAGTGCAGGTAGTACATTAATCCCAACCTCGTATCCATACTGAAAACACTGCAATAGACAGACTCCAGGAGATTTGGAATTTTTTTTTCTAATCCACACTTGTCGGAACCAGCTAAATATATTAGGGTAGAAGAAGAAAAACAAATCTCACAAGGATGCCAGTCCTAAGACTAGAGATTATCACAAAATTGGCAGGGGTGATATACAAAAATCCCCCAAATAAATTGAACACACTTCTGGATTAATTCAATAAATCATGCAAACAGGACTGTTCTCTTTCTGAACAATTCCATTTGGCTCCCCCCCCCCCCCCACCCCATCTTTTGAGGAAAGAATTTCAGATTTCTATTATCCTTGATCCCAAAAGATAATTCCTGGTACTTTAAAAAAAAAAATCGATTCCTGTGAAATAGGCAAGGCTGGCGATTTATAATCTGTCCCAGATTGACCGCTTTAGGAAATTCCTGGAGACAGTTCAGTAATAACCATTTAGTGGCATTGGAGCAAATAATCCAGATGTTAGGGAGGCCAGGACTCCTCTCTCAAAGAATATTAGTGAACATGGGTTTTCAAAGCGACAAACCATAATTTCAGTCACTGTCGCAATTCATTATTTGAAGTTAAGTTTCCCAGGTAATGATGGGATTCTCCTGATTAAGAGCAAAAAAAAATCTTTGGAAAAATACAGTACCTCAGACAATGCAAATTGCTGTACTTATTTATGACCCTTCCAACATCTGGATGCAGAAAAAATTAAACTGCAGTAATAATTAATTCAATACTTGACATTCACACAATGCCCAGCAACTAAACTCCAAGTCAGCTGAAAAAAGGTTGTAAGACAATGTACAAATAATTTAATCAGAACTACTTTCATGGATGGATGAGTTCGTGAATAAATACACACATCTCCACACTCACAAGTTTCCAGAATATTCTGACGATGGTCTCCAGGATACACAAGTGTCATTCTATCAAGAGAAACAAACGTCAATAGTTACATTTTATTCTGAAAAGACAAATACAGGCGTTGCAAAGGCATGCATTTTTTTTGACCAACAGCATGACAATGAGAATATCTAAAATACTATTTTAGGCTCAAAGTGATTTGCTTCATAGGACGACCTGGTGCTCTGTGGATAGTAAGGGATTAGTTCAAATGGTATGCAAATAGGGGGGGGGGAGAGGGGAAATAGGCTTTAATCCCAAGCCCTTCAATATCCAGAGATTTATCAACCACAGTCCTCTTGGGTGGAGAAAACCAAAGATGCAGCAAAGTCCGGGCAAATAAATTTCTCCTTTCAGACTACTTGAGACTCATCTCTAGCTCCAGAACATTTATTTGGTCAAAACCTCTTAAGTATTCTGTTTCACTCCAGTCATCTTTAATTGTTGCAGACACGAGGCAATAGAGACTGAGCCTACTCAATCTCACCCTATGACAGATGTGGATCAAGTCTGGTGAATCTTTGCTGCACGCCTTTAATGGAAGATCAAAAATTAAATCCAATATTTAAGCACGATCTTAAGAAGACAGTATGATAAATGAAGTAAGACATATTTACTCTCACATTCAAGTACTCTTTCAATAAAGTTGTACCTGCTATTTTCGAACTGCATTCGTATGTTACATTTCAATAATATGAGCCGGGTATCCCTTTCAATATCAAGATATTCTAGTTTTAAAAAAATTTAATTAAAGATGTAAAGCACGTTAACATAAGCCCATGCCGCCCAATTTACACCCAATTAATCTACATCCCCGGTACGTTTCGAATGGTGGGAGGAAAGCGGAGCCCCCGGAGGAAACTCACTCAGACATGACAAGGATGTAGAAGCTTCTTACAGACAGCGCAGGATTCAAACCCTTGTCCTGATCGCTGGTGCTCTTAACAACGTTGTGCTGACCGCTAACACCAACTGTGGCACCAAGTCTATCATTTAAAAAGTATACAGCATTTCTGTTTCTCCTTGCATCATTCATTACTTAAAATTCACACTTACCTCCAGGTCATCAGTATATTTAAAAATAGTTCTTGAGGTGCTGACAATCAAATCATCGATACAAATAGTGAATGGCTGGAGCCCATGCACAAGTTCCTGGATTCACCAATCTAGCAGGGATCCATGCATTCATAATTAAAAACAAAAATCCATCAACTCACTCCCCATCCATACAAGTATAGCACACAAAATGTGCTGAAAAAACTCAGCAGGGCACACAGCGATAGGAAATAAAAGGCAGTCAATGTTTCGGGCCGAAGCCCTTCGGCAGCTATAGCTGTTAGCTCAACACTGTTACAATGCCAGCCACCCGGGTTAAAATCTGGCACTATCTGCAAGGAGTTTGTACATTCTCCCTGTGTCTGTATGGGTTTCCTCTGAGTGCTCTAGTTTCCGCCTAACTTTCAAAAGTTACGGGGATTGTAGGTTAATTAGGTGTTCCCCCATGATTAGTTTTACATATTTTAATTATCTAATTTCCTTATTCACTTCAAGGTCCTGTAAACAAATCCCACTTGCTTTCTGCTGCTTCCAAGTTCCAGCCAAAACAATTATAATTCTATATAACGATCTTTAACAATGATTATTAACAGCTCTACCCCAGCTACATCACGTCTTTCTGGAATATGCAGTCTTCACCTTTAGAACATGAACATTGCAGGCCCTTTGGCTCACCATGTTGTGCCGACCAAAATCAACCTACTCAACAATCTAAACTTTCCCTACCTCACATCCACAACTCTCATTTTTCTTGCATTCGTATGCCTGTTGAAGAGTCTTTTAAATGTCCCCATTCACCAGCCTCCACCATCATCCCTGGCAATACAGTCCAGGCACCCACCACTCTGTATTCTCTGTGTACTTTGGGCACATTGCAGTCAGGTTTCCGCGATAGTAATTAGATCACAGCCATTCGATTAGTATTAAATTCAGCCACCTTCTTGCAGGGAAACTGACTGCAATAAATGTCAGATTTCTTTGAATAATAAATTGCTTTACTCTACATCATGGATCTGATGTTATTGATTTTAATTTTGTGATACATCATTTTGTGGATTGTTGAATATACATTAAAAAACAAGTCATATCTTACTTTCAATTTGTACTCTTCCCACAAATAAAACATTACATGTAGCACATCAGAAAAGCATGCACACTGTAATTGGTGACAATTTCAAATCTTATTCCGTCTTCTAGTACACCTTCAAGTGAGTCACACTGCAGTTTTGCTGCAGGAATATACCTGCAACAGAGAGTTACTTGGGGCTGCAAATAAACAGATTGGAGGGTAACAAAGGGTTTACGGCCCAAAATGTAAACTGTTTTTGCGGACAATTCCCGGATCAGCTGAGTGTATCCAGCACCTTGTTTAATTCAGGAAGCTTGATAGTGGCTTGGGAAGCCAAATGGATATTTACTCACCTATACGAGTTCAGACCTGTCTGAGGTGAAACACAAAAGTCTGCAGGCTCTGTGACTGCAGTGAAAAAGACGAAGTGCTGTAGGAGCTCAGCAGGTCACACAGTGACCATAGGAGGTTGATATATTGCTGACATTTCGAGCCTGAGCCCTTCCTCAAGGTCCGAATAAAAAAAAATAGGTGCCTATATTGAAAGGTCCACAGTTAAAAGGTGTTAATTGGATATGTTAAGAAGACATGAGAGAGGAGACAGAATTGATTAGGGGATGGAGGTTAATAAGGGATATCATTGTTACCTGATGGTTAGAAAAAGGAGACAGAAGTGAGGAGGGGGGGGGGGGTTGGGGAGAAGGACCTAGTGAAAGATGGGAGGTGGGGGACTGTCTAACAGAAACCGGAGAGGTCGATGTTAATGCCATTCAGTTTGAGGGTGCCCAGACGGAATATGGGGTGTTGTTCCTCCAATATGCAGGTGGTTTCAGCTTGGCAGTGTACAAGACCATAGACAGAACCACTCATATTGGTGAGGAGTTCAGATAGGACAAGGGCGAGACAAAATGCAAACAAGGAGCAAGTTAGCAGCCTCATCTTCTACAAGAAGGAAGAAGATATTGCAGGTACACAGCAGTCACCATATGCAAAGGGGGAAAAAAAATCATTTGGCTGCAGTTGATGCAGCAAACATTTCCCACCTGTCACAGGGAGTCATAACAAGGGAGCAGTGAAATTTGCCTCCATCTGATGTACACTACATAAAGACATACAAGCAGTGACCCGAAACACATTCTCAGTGACACGTCCACAATCTCGCTGCAGACTGATGTCACACCAATATACTTAGTCAGAGTTGGACAGCATGGAATGCGATCCTTTGGCCCTAAAGTGTCCAATGGTGACAAAGTTGCCTACCTGAGCTTGTCATCTCTGGCCCATGTTTCTATTTTAAATTTAGACATATAGCACAGCATAGAGGCCCTAATGGCCCAAGCGCCTGTGCCACCCAATTGACCATCAACCCCGGTAGATTCTCCAAAACTTTCTCTTTATGTACCTTTCCAAATATCTTTCAAATGTCATAACTATACAGCTTTCTTCAGCATCTCATTCAATACAAGCACCACCCTTTGGGTGACAAAGTTTAAATTCTTCACCTCAAACCGATGCCATCAAGATTCAGACTCTTCCATCACGGGAGAAAGATTGTGACAATTCCCTCATGACATTTTACCTCTATAAAGTTCCCCTATTGAACTTCAGGAATAAAGATTCTAGCCTATCCAGTCCTCATTATAACTCCAATCTCAGTCACATCCTTGTGTATCTTTCTTTGCTTAATTCAGGTGCCTTTTTTTTTGTTTGACAAAAGGCTCAGGCCCAAAATGTTGGATACCCTTTGCTTTCTACAGATGCTGTGTGACCTGCAGTTTCTCCAGAACTGCAGTCACAATGTCTGCAAACTTTCCTGTTTAACTCCAGCCTAATTATATCCTTCGGATACTAAACCACCAAAAAAACTGCACATAATTTATCAAAGTGTTCATGACAATATTGTTCCTCACCTCCAGTACACTTAGAGGTGGATTAGAACCAGTTAACAGGACAAATGGAATTGTCCACAGTGCCTTCCTTTAAAACCTAACTCACACTCCAACCTCAGTTAGTGAGCTACATATTATTGATGGTCCTTGCTTAACGCACGCATTTTGATACCATTCTCCAAGTCATCATTAGTTTGCTCTCTGAAATGATTAAGAGAGTAAACTTTAAGCTGATCTGCAAACAGCACCAAATGTTCCATGACCAGGTCTGTGGAAATTGTTGATTACTTTTCATACTTCTAGAAATACCTTTCAATTAAAGCCAACGTTGATGAAACCTACCCTCAACTTCAGTGGGCCACAGTGCCAGCCCAACCTTTGGCCACTGAAAGAGGAGTGTTTTAAAATCAAGCCCTCAAAGCAGCTCTTTCTGATGTCTGGCATCAGTTTCCTCCTTCTCCTCTCTCTCTCTCTCTCTTATTCTCCCCCCACCCCAGGACACCCCATTCTCTCCCATCCCAGGACTCCTGCTTCCCCCCTCTTCTCCCTCTCCCCCCAGGACACCTCCTTCTCCCTCTCCCCCCAGGACACCTCCTTCTCCCTCTCCCCCCAGGACACCTCCTTCTCCCTCTCCCCCCAGGACACCTCCTGCTCCCTCTCCCCCCAGGACACCTCCTGCTCCCTCTCCCCCCAGCGCCAGTTTCCTTCCTCTTGACAAGCCCCTCCATCTAGACGGCGCCTTCCTTCTCCCACAAAACCCACTCCACCCAGTACAACTCTGCCCTCAGCCTCACAACACCCCTTCCACAAAGTACAACTCTGCCCTCGGCCTCACAACACCACATCTACCCAGCACATCCCCCTCCACCTCACAACCCCTCCTCTCCTTCCCTTTTATCAACCCCTCATAACCCTCCCCTCTACCAGATACACCCAGTATATCCCCTCCCTCCGTCTCCCTGAGTACACCCTCTCCTATCATTCCACCCTCCCACACCACCCAGGACACCTCCTTCCCTCCTCTCCCCCCCCAGGACACCTCCTCTCCCCCTCTACTCTCCCCCCCACGACTCCTCCTTCCCCCTCTCTTCTCCTCCCCAGGAGTCCTCCACCCCCCTCTCTTCTCCCCTCCAGGACTCATCCCCCTCTCTTCTACCCCCCAGACTCCTCCTTCCCCCCTCTCTTCTACCCCCCAGGACTCCTCCTCCCCCCCCTCTCTTCTCCCCCCAGGTCTCCCCCCAGGACTCCTCCTCCCCCCTCTCTTCTCCCCCCAGGACCCCTCTCTTCTCCCCCCAGGACCCCTCCTCTCCCCCACCAGGACCCCTCCTCTCCCCCCCAGGACCCCTCCTCTCCCCCCACAGGACCCCTCCTCTCCCCCCCCGGACCCCTCCTCTCCCCCCCAGGACCCCTCCTTCTCCCTCTCCCCCCAGGACCCCTCCTTCTCCCTCTCCCCCCAGGACCCCTCCTTCTCCCTCTCCCCCCAGGATCTCTCTCTCTCATTCCCCCCCCCCTCCATGACACCCCATTCTCTCCCATCCCAGGACTCCTCCTTCCCCCCTCTTCTCCCCCCCAGGACCCCTCCTTCTCCCTCTCTACCCCCCAGGACCCCTCCTTCTCCCTCTCTACCCCCCAGGGCCCCTCCTTCTCCCTCTCTACTCCCCAGGGCCCCTCCTTCTCCCTCTCTACCCCCCAGGACCCCTCCTTCTCCCTCTCTACCCCCCAGGACCCCTCCTTCTCCCTCTCCCCCCAGGATCTCTCTCTCTCATTCCCCCCCCCCTCCATGACACCCCATTCTCTCCCATCCCAGGACCCCTCCTTCCCCCCTCTTCTCCCCCCCAGGACCCCTCCTTCTCCCTCTCCCCCAGGATCTCTCTCTCTCATTCCCCCCCCCCCCTCCATGACACCCCATTCTCTCCCCCCCAGGACCCCTCCTTCTCCCTCTCCCCCCAGGATCTCTCTCTCTCATTCCCCCCCCCCCCTCCATGACACCCCATTCTCTCCCATCCCAGGACCCCTCCTTCCCCCCTCTTCTCCCCCCCAGGACCCCTCCTTCTCCCTCTCTACCCCCAGGACACCCCCTCCCCCGGCTGTACCTCACCGTCCTCCTGCAGACCCTACACCCGCCGTCGTCCCGGCTGTATCCCAGCATCTTCTCGGCCACCGAGTCCGCCACCGCCCTGTAGTCCATGCCGCCTCCACGCCGCTCAGCTTTGAGGGGGGGGTGGGGGAAAACGACCCGTCGAACAGCCGGGGATGGGACCTTCGCCCGCACCCTCCTGGCCAGCCACCCGGCGCCTCCAGCGCTCTGCCCGCCCATCGCCGCGCTGCACTCTGGGAATTGACGTCCGTTCGCTGCCCTCTCATCAACACCTTTTTCCTGCAGCCAATCACGCATAGACTACAAAGCCCGGCAGGCCTCGCGGCAGAACGCACGACCCCGCCAGGAGTGGCATGCGAGGCGCCCAATGGATGAGCGGAGCGGTGGCTGCGTCAGGCTGAGCTCGTTGTTACCTGAGAAGCAGGGCCCTCCCCACTCAGTGCCTACTCATGGCTCAACCCTGAGGCAGTGGTGATGGGGCCACTTCTCCTCAGCCAGTCAGGAGCCACTGCGCCTCTCCTCAAAGAACCTGTCACCTCCTGGCCACCCACTCCACTCCCTTGCTGACATGTCTGTCCATGCTCTCATGCCCTGCCAGTCTGAGGCCACCTCATCTGCCGCCTGGGCACCATCCAACTGGATGGCATTAACATAGACTTCACCGGTGTCCGTTGAACCCATCTTCGTCCCCCACGTCTCCATTCCTGTAGCTTTTTTTTCATTTCCAGCACGTTTCGGTCCACAAGTCCGTGCCACCCAATTTACACCCAATGAACCCCGGTCATTTCGAATGGTGGGAGCCCCCAGGGAAAACCCCACGCAGACACAGAGAGCACGTACAAACTCCTTGCAGACAGCGTGGGATTTGAACCCCGGTCCCGATCACTGGCACTGTAAAGGCGTTGCACTAACCAGCCATTCCGCCCTGTCTACCGCTCTCTTTCCTTTTCCTTGCCTTCTTTCACAAAGACAAAATCAATTCTCACCTCTTATCCAATTAACCCCTTTTGTCTGCATCTGTACTCCTCTCCCTCCCAGACTTTAATTCAGATGCCTACCTACTTTTTGCTTATACTTTGAAGAAGGTCTCAGGCCCGAAATGCTGGTCATTTATCTTTATCTCCAATGGACACTGTGAGTCCAGTTGAGTTCCTCCAGCATTTCTGTACATTTTTACCATTCTTGCTGGAGCGCCGTAGGGATCTGTTCTGGGGACCCTGATCTTGGCGATTTTCATAAATGACCTCTGGATGAAGAGGCGGAAGGATGCGTCAGTAAGATTGCGGGTGACCCAAAGGTTGGGGGAGTTGTGGATGGAGATGGGGGTTGTTGAAGGTTACAAGGCGATATCAACAGGATGCAGAGTTGGGCAGAAAAGTGGCAGATGGATTTCAATCCAGATAAGTGTGAGGTGATTCATTTTGGAAGGACAAACCAAAAGGCTGAGTACAGGGTTAATTGTCTGTTACTTAAGAGTGTGGATGAACAGAGGAACCTTGGTGTCCAAATCCATGCATCCCTCAAGGTCGCTGCACAGGTTGATAGGATAATTAAGAAGGCCGATGGGGAATGAATTCAGGAGTACTGAGGTTATGTTACAACTCTCCCAATCTTCTAATGGTCAGAAGAGTGGTCTCATGTTCCAATTTTCATTATTCTTTTTGTCCTTTTTTCTTACTGCTGTTTTAATCCAGGGACTATTGGTTTTGTCTGAGAGACTATCCGCAAATATGTGCCAGCAACAATGCTTCTGAGAAGAGTTTCACTTCTCTTTTATTTGATGCAGTCGTGTTCCTGACACCCACTGTAAGGTGACCAAATGAAGAAATGTCAGCTTTTGGTCTTGCCTTCTGAAAGTGGAGCAAAAGCAACCGGATGGTATCAGAATCAGATTTTTTTTGTCACAAACATGTCATGAAAAATTGCTGTATTGCTGCAGCATTGCAGGTACAAGAATGGTGATAAATTACATTTCAAAAAAAGTAAATTAGTGCAAAAGAAGAGAAAAAATAAGGCAGTGTCTTTGGCTCATTGACCATTCTGATGGCAGAGGGAAAGAAGCTGCTTTTGTACTGTTGAGTGTGTGTTTTGAGGCTCCTGAACCTCCGTCCTGATGTGGAGATCTGAGTGGTGAGGGATCTTGAGGACAGAGGCAGCTTTCTTGAGACACTGGGTCTTGTAGATGTTTTCAATGGAGTGCAGTCTGATGCCAGTGATGGGGCTGGTTGGGTTAACAACCTTCTGTCACCTTTTCCTGCCCTGTGAATTGGAATCTCCATTTGAGACAATGATTCAACCAGTCAGAACGTTCTCCACAGTACACCTGTAGCTAGAAATTTGCAAGTCTTTTGTGAAATACCAAATCTCCTCACACTCCTAAGCAAGTATACCTGCTGGAGAGCCTTCTTCATGATTGCATTGACAGGATAGATCTTCAAGGACGTTGACACCCAGGAATTTGAAGTTGACCCCCGACGATTTGTGTTCTCCTGGCTCCCCCCCCTCCTGAAGTCCACAAGCATTTCCTTAGTTTTACTAACGTTGAGTGCATCTACTCAACTTAGCTGATCTATCTCACTCCTGTTCACTTCCTCAATGCCGTTTGTGATTCTACCGACAACTGTGGGGCCATGGACAGATTTGTAGATGTCATTTGAATTTGTGCCTGGCCACACAAGGTTGATGGTGTTGAGGCTATTGAGTGTCCGTGCATCGGGAGCAATTCTACTCACCCACTTGTCCAGTCAGACATTAATGGAAGAGTATATTGATCCCACATTGTCTCCCTGGACACCTCAGAGGTTTACAACTAGGCAGGGAGTCAGGTTTCATTCATCCTGAGGGATCAGACCTTAGACTAGCTATCCCAGTGATATAGGATGCCAAAGGTGCTTTGTAGTTAATAAGAGATGATTTCAGGTGATATGTGAGTGAAAAGAAAAAGGTTGGGAACTACTGAGTTATACACGTAGTTCTGTACTTTCCAAGGCCAGATAAAATTGCAGCAAGATCTCTTTACTTTTATATACTCAAATCCCCTTTTAAGAAAGAATAATATATATTTTGTGTTCTGATGCATTAACTTTCAGTGATTCAAGTACAAAGTCCCTCTGAAAACCAACACCTTTCAATATCCCATTATCTATACTCTTTAGGGGCAAAGTGCATGACCTCACTTTTTTTCCACATTGTACTCCATCTGCCACGTCCTCACCCAATCATGTAGCCTGCCTACCTCTTGTGAAGTCTTTCTGCATTGCATCATCAACGCACATGAAAAGGTTATCCTTGGGCAGAGAACTGAACAGCTGAGGCTGCTGGCTAGTCCTCCAGTCACTGTCTCTGAACTTGGACATGACCACTTTTTCCTCACTCTGCTTTCTATCTATAACAATTCCTTAATCCATGCCACAATTTTGCCCCCCCCCCCCCCCATATCCTTCATAACTCTTGAGTAGCACTGTATCAAAAGCTTTCTAAGTAAACCACATCTCTGCTTTCCCTTATTTACTATGCTAGTTATGGCCGCAAATAAATGTAACACATTTTCAAACATGATTTCCTTTGCATAAATCCACACCAACTCCCCTTAATCCACTTACTTCCTAAATCCAGGGCGAGGATCCACTGTCGGGAGCTTGGATGGGTGGGCAATCAGGGCCAAAAATTGGGGTCGATTTTTGCACAGGATAGATTATCCCAGTAGTTAACAAAGAATTAATACACTGTTTTACAAGATATACTCCTTTCAGGAAGAAGAACACAGCAAGAAGTCCAGTTGCTATCAACAAAAAAAGTTTAATGAAATTAAATCAAACTGAAAATAACAATGAAAAAGGATTAGTTCATTTTTGTGGCCAATACAGCAGCAAGACTGGGGATGGGAAGTTTTACAATTCAGCAAATTAGGACCAAGATATTCATAAGGAAAGGGAAAGTGGAACACAAGAAAATGATCTTGGATAGCAAGAACAGAGTCTTTAGGCAAAGAAATAAGAAATAAGGCTTTTTCACACAATCTGGAAGTGGAACAGCAACAAGTAATAAATAGTGGCCATAGTAACAATTGTAGAGAGGGTAAGAGGCAGAAAGTTAAATGTGGAAGATCTCAGAGATGGATTTATTTCATTGCAAGGAGTGTGGTAAACAAGGTGGATGAACTAATGGTGTGGATTGACACATGGCGTTATGATGTGATCGCAATTAGTGAGACATGGTTGAAGGAAGGTTGTGACTGGCAGTTAAATATTCAGGGATTTTGCTGCTTTAGACATGACAGAATTGGAGGGGGTATGAGGGGGAGGTGTAGCATTGCTTGTCAGGGAAGATATTATAGCAATGCTGGAGGACATTGCACGAGGTTCTGTGGGTTGAACTAAAAAATAAGAAAGGTGAGACTACAAATATAGGGGTATATTATAGGCCACCAAAAGTGGATGGAACTGGAAGGGCAAATGTGCAGGGAAATAGGTGAGATGTGTGGTAGAAATAGGGTTGTGATAGTTGGGGATTTCAATTTTCCTAACATTGATTGGGAAACACAATCAGTGAGAGGGCAGGATGGTGGGTAATGTCTGTGCAAAAGTCAACCCCTTCTAAATTGGACCCAAAAAATTGTTCCCCAAAATTCAACTATTACACAAGTACAGACATGCATCACTCTGGTAAGGGACAAGGAGAAGGAGGAAGGATGAGTGAGGGCAGTTTTCTGCTCCCTTTGTCATGGAGTCTTCTAACCTCCCAGATGTCCATGTGTGCAATAAGTGTGCTGAGCTGAAATGTCTAAGGGACCGAGTCAGGGACCTTGAGCTGCAGCTCGATGACCTCGCTTTGGTCAGAGAGAGCGAAGCCATCATAGGTAGGAGTTGTAGTCAGGTGGTCACACCTGGCCCACGAGAGGAGGGGCAATGGGTTACTGTTAGGAGGAAGAAAGAGAAGGGTCGGGCTCCAGAAGGGGCACGCTAAGTACCCACATCGTGGGTACAATGTGTTCAGGATTGCTTTTTAAAGTGGTATGTTGAGATGCCTACCAGAGGAGAGGTAGTGTTAGATACATTGTTAGGGAACAGAATAGGGCAGGTGACAAAAGTGTGTGTTGGTGAGAACTTTGCATCCAGTGATCATGGGTCCATTAGCTTCAACTTAGATATGGAAAGGGATAGGTCAGGTCCGAGGTTGAAGGTCTTAGAGTGGAGGAAGGCCAGATTTGAAGAAATTAGAAGGGATTTGCAGAAAATTATATGGGCTGATCTTTTTCCTGGAAAGGATGTAGAGAAGATTTGGAGGGTATTTAAAGAGGAGATATTGAGAGTACAGGATCTTTACGTGCCAGTCAGATCGAAAGGCAAGGCCAAAAATTCAAGGGAACCATAGCTTTCTGGAAAAATTAGGAAGTTGGTTCAGGATAAGAGGGGGACATATGTTAATTTTAAGAAGCAAAAAAATGGATAAGATATATGATTATTACGTAGATTGCAGAAAAAACCTTAAGAAGGAAATTAGAAAGGCAAAAAGGTATGAGGTGTCAATAGCTGAAAAAGGTAAAAGAGAATCCTAAGGGTTTTTACAGATGTGAATAGTAAAAGGAGGGTAAAGGATAGAATAGGACTGCTGGAAAATGGGAGCGGTGAACTGTGCAAGGAACCGTATCAGATGGGAGAGATATTAAACAAATTTTTCTCATCTGTGTTCACGAAGGAAAAAGACTTATGTGAGATAAGTGAGGCAAATAGCTTAGTTATGGAAAAGATAGGGATTTGTAAAGAGAGGGTTTTGGAGCTTCTAGGGTCATTAAAAGTGGAGAAGTCTTCTGGTCCTGATGGGATTTCCCCCAGATGTTAAGGGAGGTCAGGGAGCAAATAGCGGAGGCACTGTCAGTGATTTTTCAAAGATCATTGGATGAGGGTCTGGTGCCGAGGGATTTGAGGGTTGCTAATGTAGTTCCGTTGTTTAAAAGAGGTGCGAGGTGTCTGCCGGGTAATTATAGGCCTGTAAATTTGACATCGGTGGTAGTGAAAGTTATGAAGGGTATTCTGAGAGATGGTGTGTATAAATATCTGAATAGGCAGGGATTGATCAGAAGCACCTAGCATGGGTTTGTGAAGGGGAAGTCATGTTTGACGAACTTTGTTGAGTTTTTCGAAGAAGTGACAAGAAAGGTGGATGAAGGTAGGGTAGTTGATGTAGTCTAACTGGATTTTAGCAAAGCTTCTGATAAAGTTCACATGAAAGGTTAGTAAGGAAGGTTCAGTCACTAGGGATTAATAGAGAAATAGTAAGATGGGTTCAGAGGTGGCTGGAGGAGAGACAGCAGAGGGTCATGGTGGACAACTGTCTGTCAGGATGGAAGCCTGTGATGGGCAGCGTGTCTCAAGGATTGGTGTTAGGTCCCCTGTTGTTCATAATTTATATTAATGATGGGGTGGTTAACTGGGTAAGTAAATATGCTGACGATACGAAAATAGGGGAAGCAGTGGATAGCAAGGAAGGTTTTCAGGGATTACAGAGGGATTTGGTTTGTCTGGAAAATTGGGCTGTAAGATGGCAGATGGAATTTAATGTTGAGAAGTGTGAGGTGCTTCATTTTTGAAATAATAATTAAAATAAGAGATATGTAGTAAAGGGGAGCACATTGGGGAATGTACAAGAACAAAGAGATCTTGGAGTTATGGTATAGTGTTCCTTGAAGGTAGATTGCCATGTTGACATGGTTGTTAAGAAGGCATTTGGTATGCTGGCCTTCATAAATCATAGCATAGAGTATAGAGCTGGGAAGTGATGCTGTGACTGTTTAAGGCGTTGTTGAGGCCACGTTTGGAGTATTGTGTTCAGTTCTGGTCTCTAAATTATAGGAAGGATATAGATAAGGTGGAGAGGGTGCAGAGAAGATTTACAAGGATGTTGCCTGGCTTAAAATACCTAGAGTAGAGAAAGATTGGTTAGGACTTTATTCATTGGAACATAGACAGTTGAGAGGGGATTTGAAAGCGGTGTTTAAAATTATGAAGGGAATAGATAGACGAGACACAAGTAGACTCTTCCCCGAGAGTAGGGGAGGTTGAAACAAGAGGACACAAGTTGAGGGTAAGGGGGAAAAATTTTAGAGGAAACATTAGAGGGTGCTTCTTCACTCAGAGAGTGGTGGCTGAATGGAATAATCTTCCTGAGGAAATAGTTGAGGCAGAGTCAATTCTTTCATTTAAGAAGAGGCTGGATATATAAATGGATAGGAGGGGGTTGGAGGGTTATGGGCGGAGAATAGGCGGGGGGGTGGGGGGAGGATCTAGCGGAGTGGTTCCATGCCATAAACTGTTATATGGTTATATGATTAATGTTCCATTTCACGTAACGTATTGTGAACGTTATGCGATTTTGACATTGCTAAGTATATAATATAGTGTTCACAGAAAGATATGGGATGCTGTAGTGTACCTGTATTGACTAAATAGCCAAGATACTATTACATACAGTACTGTATTTCAGGGAATATATACGAGTTAAGTAGATTAATACTGTACATTAATGTGTACATAATATAATGCATTGTAAATGTTCAAGACTGTAATCATAGGTTAATATTTAATCTGTACTTACCACAATTGGAGTGTGCAGGTCTAATGTTGGGTGAGTCTGGTGGCTATTACTGGTACAGTTCAGTAATGACCAGTTACTTCTGCTACGTCCCACTCTCTGATCAGGATTTCTGAACTCTATTATAACCTTATGGTTCCACGGACATATATGTAGTCGAACATTTCCCAAACAGACATTATGGGGTGCACAACTTTGTATACATTTGTGCTTGTTTACTCACTTTCTTTTGAACTTAGTTTCCCGATCTTTCATAGCCAATTGACAGCTCTTACTTTCATAATTTGAATTGTTTAGAATCTTCATTTCAAATGATCACTCTTCCTGATAGACTCCCTAACTCCTACCCTCATTGCATGACACTCAATCCAAGTTCACCTGAACCGTCTGTCCATATCGATACAGAAAACAGTAAGATCATAGGACTTGGAGCAGAATTAGCTATTCAGTCCATCGAGTGTGCTCCACCATTCAAATCATGGCTCATGTACATTTTCTCTCAACCCCATTCTCCTGCTTTCCCCATTTACCTTCGACATCCCAACTAATCAAGAGCCTATCAACCTCTGCTTTAAATATACTAAGTGACTTGGCCTCCACAGCCACCTCTAGCAACAAATTCTTTCACCCGACATTAACCATCCCTTACACACTCATGATGTCCTCAGGTCCCAGATTCATCCCATCTTAATTAACTCTTAGCATACCGTGCTATTGAATTCTTTGTTTGCTGCCTCCATGCCTAATTCTTTGGCCAAAATCCTTCAGTTCAGAAAATGGACCTGCTTAATGATTGCCAGAAATCTTGGACCCCTCCCTTCCGGTCCTGAGGATGCTTTTTTTTTTAAAGCTGCAGAGGGAGTGCAATGGGGATTCAGCTGACTTGTTCCTGCGATTGTCAGATTCATGCACGAGGTTGATTAGACTCTCTTCTTCCAATCTCCAGTGTAGTTCAAGAGGCTATTCCTTCAGCACCCAAGCAGCCAGTTCACTTTGGCCAAAATCTTTGTCCAACTGCTGAATTCAAGGGAATCTGCCCTCATCAGAGCAGCCTGCAAAGGTGCTCTCTGGAGAAATTTCCACTCAACAGCCCCAGCCCACACAATGTGGACCAACAACTAGTTACCTCTGCTGCCATCTTGTGCTATGCAGTTTCCAGGCCTCCCAGATTGGCCCCCACAAGGATCTCACATTTAACTCCAATCCAGAGTGCTATTGGGCTACCTTGTAGTCCTACAAAACTTTTGCAGCATAATTTTTGAACACTCAATACCATTTTAAACACCCATTGCTTAAGTCGATGTTTTATTAGTGATCACATTTATGTTAACATTTCCAGAGGCATGTCTATTACTTAAGATCAAATGATGAGATGGACAAGTACATACAATTGGAGAAAGTAGTAATTACTCTTGTTGCTTTCACTATATGGAGTATTTCATAATGAAGATGTGAATTTAGACAAGAAATATTGATTAATCACTCAAAAGTAAAAACACAATGTTTGCGAAACTCAGCAGGTCAAATGACGTACTTTATAGAGCAAAGATACATAAACCAACATTTTGGGCTTGAGCCTTTCATCGAGTTATGCCATTTTACCTTGATTAAAGGCTCAAGCCTGACACTTTGGTTATGTAACTTTATCTTTGTTCTATAAAGTACACTGTTGGACGTGCTGAGTTTCGCCAGCGTTGAGTTTTGACTTCACTCACAGTGCCTGCAGACTTTGGTGTTTTACTCTTGTAACTTCATGCACATCTCCCAGCTCATTATGTGAAGGAGCCACGTAATATATCAATGACAAACTAAAACATTCATGGGTGAAACAATATTCCATCTCTCCCTACCAATCACTGCAAATCTTCTTCTTGAGATATTTGCTTGGGGCAAGTTGTGCTCCCTCCATGGGACAAGGCCTGAGTCTTGTGTCTCCTTTGCACCATTAAGCAATTGAAGGCAACTTACTCAATTTTCAAGGAACTAGGTTTTTTTTAAATGAATATTGATATATAAGCACACCAGCATTTAAGGTCAATTACGATTGTTTGTAACACCAGGCGTGGGATTTAAATTCAAAACTTACTTTCGAGCATGCAGTGAAATTAATGGTCTGCGCATACATATTGTAGAAGTTGCAGGCATAGTCAAGTCCATTGAGTAAGATTGAACGATACTAGAAAGCATTTTCATTCACTTTGCATGCTCTAAAATTTATACATGACCTAAGTTACATTGAAATTTAAAATATACAAAGCTAACATATGGTTCAGGAGGAACTTATCACTTTACATATCCGGGATTTCCTTTATCAACCTCTCAGCATCTCTGCCTTTCCCATTTCCTTTAATCATTCAAGTCTTAATTTATTGACTAAGCTTTGCTTTGATCGTCACTTCCAATTCCACTTGGTATGAATCAAAGGCAAATCTCATTGACAATTGCTCATTAAATGTTGTTTTAATATGCCAGACACATGAATGCAGGTTTTTGTTGTTAATCTGATTTGAGGGTGAACTTTCTGAACGAATGCACCCAGCCCAAAATCTTGTCCATTGGCTACAGAGAGAGAGATTAGAGAGCCGCATATTTCTTTTGGATTAAGTGGAAACACACCTTTAAAACTTTAAAAATGGTTTTACTGACTCACAATCTATGTTAACTGACTGTGCCCACCATTTCAAAATGACATTTCTTTCAGGAATTGATTTCAAGAAATAATCAGTAGCATCTTTGTGTTCATTTTAGCCATACAGCATATAAACAGCCTTTTAGACCCTCCCCCTGTTGTTATCAACCATCACATTCCTACCATTCTATTTCCACCTCAGCATTTAGTCTGCATCTTTCTATGCCTTGGAAAGAATCTCCTTGTCCAGATATTTTTTAATTGTTGAGTTTATCTGCCTACACCATCAGATTTCAATTGATTTTTTTTTAGAGATACAGCTCAGTTATAGTCCTTTCTTACACCACTCAATACACCCATGTGACCAATGAACCTATCAACCATGTACGGTCTTTGGAATGCAAAATGAAACTGGAACACCTGGAGGAAATCCACGCAGACACGGGAGAACATACAAACTCCTTACAGACAGCGTCAGATTCGAACCAGGGCCACTTGCTCGGTAAAAACGTTGTGCTAACTGCTATATTAATCCTTTGGGTAGAAAAAAAACCTTCCCAGTGGGTGTCGGATGTGATGGCATGCCTGTTTCTAGAAAATAAATTAGGTGTCCTATGACTGCAAGGATCTATTTGGGGCCCTTTTCTCAATTACTTTCAAAACTTTAGATGAATTATTTTTGATTTTTTTTTCATTATTAGTAGTAGTGGACACCTTAACATGGCCAGTAGCTCCATAGGGTGGGGTTTGATTCTTAGTTTAAGAATATATCGGTTTCTTTTCTCTTTATCGTTTTCCCCATTTAATAACATGGGTTCATATACACCTTGTTCATTGTTATTTGATAATTGTAATTCATTATTAATTTAGTTTATCATTATTACCATATGAACCTATGTATTTTGCATTTGTTAAAACCAATAAAAAAAAAATTGAAAAAGAAGTTTTAAAAAAACCTTCCCCACATCTCTGGTGGTAGTCATTTGAGAAGACTACCAGCATGATTTAGAGGAGATAACCATTCATGTCCTTCAACTCATTCCACCAATCAGCGTGATGACGGGTAATAGTCAAGAGGTCAGGCAGCATCTAGAGAGAAAGTAGTACACTTCAGATCTTCCATTAGATCGAGGAAAAATAGGATAGAGGTAAAAAAAAGTTTTGAGATGCGAGTCAGAAGGGGGCAGGCAGGAGGCAAAGAAATGTCTGTGTGAGGGATGGGAGGGAGGGGTTGAATAACAAATGGAATGAAACAGGAAAGTCTGCAGACATGGTCATTGTAGTAAAAACACAAAATTGCTGGAGAAATTTCGTAGGTCCTGCAGCGTCCACACTGTGATTCTGTTACAGCACCAGCAACCTGGGTTCAAGTCCGGCGCTGTCTGTAAGGAGCTTGTACGTTCTCCCTTGTCTGTGCGGGTTTCCTCCATGATGTATGGGGGGGGGGGTTGTAGGTTAATTGGGGTATTTGAATGGCAAGGGCTCATGGGCCAGAAGGGCCTGTCACCATGCTGTAGGTTTAAAATGTATATATAACCAGCATTTAGGGCCTGAGCCCTATGTCGAGGTAGACCATGAGCAGAAATAGGCTATTCAACCCATCGAAACTGCCCGCCATTTAATCACAAGCTGATTCATTCACACTCCATCCTAATGCCCGGCCTTCTCCCCATAACCTTTGATGCTCTGGCTAATTAGCAACCTATCAATCTCTGCCTTAAATACACCCAGTGACCTGACCTCCAGAACCGCCTGTGGCAACAGATTCTACAGATTCACCACCTGGCTGAAGAAACTCCCCGCCCACCCCCCCCCCCCCCCCACCCCTCACATATCTCTGTCTAAGCAGAAACCCTTCAATACTGAAGTCATGTCCTCTTGTCCTAGACTCTCACACCATGGGAAAGAAAGGTATGGTCAGCTGGAGGGAGGTGAACCCAGGCAATGAAATAAATACAAGGCATTTCCAGCAGAATGAAAGAAAAAGAATGCTGAAGAAGAGAGGCAACAAGGGCACATTGTTGAACTCCATCACCTCGATCCAGCCCACTCATGCACTGAAGCAGTGGTTGAGTCCTTATCAGACTAGAGGTTCTCTGATGGGGGGGGGGGGGGAGGCGGGGGTGGCCAGGCTACAGTGAACTGGTCCTGAGGTATCCCTGTGATGGTCCTTTGATGCTGGGTTCCCCTTTAGATTGCACACCATCCTAATTTGGGCAGAAGTCACCTGCCCCCACATTGTGGCCTGGCCTAAATTAACAGCTAGCAGTACCACCCCCGTGAGCCCCTGCACCAGAAGGACTGCGAAACATTTAAGCCAGTAAATCACCACTACTTTCTCATTGGCAGTTGAGTGGCCAATTAATGAGGGTGATGTTGACATTCCAAAATATATTAATGAATAGAAAAAGTGAGAACTATTTCTATGCCTACCTACGCCAATTGTAAAATGTGCCATCTTCTCAAGGTTAAGGTTGAAGACTCTTTTATTGCCATGTACATAAATACGCACAAATTGTTGAAGCAAGAAAATCTGCAGATGCTGGGGTTGAGTGCAAGACAAGTGTGCAGCAGGTCACGCAGCCCCCATAGGAAGTAAAAGGTAAAACAACATTTCGGCACAGGGTCCTTTGTTGGACTATGGAAAATGGGTAGGAGGGGAGGGGTGTGGTGCAGGAGAGGTAGGGGAGGAGCAGAGGCCAACACGCAAGAGGAGGATGCTGTTAGGATGGTGGACAAGAAGGGAGCAGATAGAGGAGGGAGCAGAGGCCATGAAGGCGCATAAAGAGACACTATTTGCCCATATCAACTAGAACTGTGGGGGGGGGGGGGTGGGAGGTGCTTAGCCACAAGATTTAAGGAAATCAGCTTAGGATGCAGAGGAGGATGATTTCCCAAAGCATGGTGAATCTGTAGAATTCTCTGCCTGGGGAAGCAGCAGAGGATGTTTTAATTAATATATTTAAAATGCTGGGAAAAGGCAGGTAGGTGGAGCCGAGTCCAAGGCCAGATTATCCATGATCTTATTAAATGGCAGAGAAATCTCAATGACTCCAGCTCCTATTTCATATGTTCTTGTATCAAGAGAAGGAAAAGAGATCCCTTCAGCGACTGGTGGTCTGCGAATCCTGCCACATCCCCCAAAGCCGCTGCTTCCCTCTCTCCTGTAACCCGTGTGGCCACCTGGTCTACTGTCCATTTCAGCAATGAACTGAGCTCCATGCATCCAGGTTCCCCTCCTTGTCCCTGGTTCCAACCCCTCTATACAATTAGAAGGCAGTCAGATGCAGCTGTTGACTTCACTACTTTCTTTAGTCCTTCCTGACTGGGAAACAAATATTTTCAAAAGGTTTGCTTCCTGAAAAGAAATTGGGGATTATGATAGACAAAAATAATTTCAGGTGATCACATAGGAAGTTGGAGAAACATTAAATTAATGTTTTTTTTAATTTAGAATGTTTAACCTCAAAATGATATTGACACATTATGTTAGTTCAACTGACCAAAAAATGTTTTGCTGCCAATTTTTTATACTCATTTCATTTTTCATCTGAGGCCTCTCGTGCCAGTGACCAACAATAGTTGGACGGTGTTGATGGATTCCAGATGCCCCGACACTGCTTTTCCGCGGTCGCAATGTCCTGGTGAAACCTTTCACCGTGTCCATCACTGACGGCACCCAGATCAGCAGGGAAGGAGTCCAAGAGCGAATGCAGAAAATGAATTTTCAATGACATGTTGCACTTCATGGTTTTGTCTGCATGGTGTAGATTTATTCGACAGGAAATCACAAAAAGAGGTTTTATATATATATATCTATATATATAGATATATATATAGGTGATAAGGAAAATTTTCATGTTTAGCAGCCATACTCCCAAAAGTGTTCAGAAAGCAAAATTTTTGTTGTCCAGTGTAATCAGAGGTACTTACAAATTGAAATAATTCAACAATTAAAATAAATAATGTACTGGAAATTATTAAAAAGGTAATAAAAATATTATACACTTGCTTTCGTTTATTTGCGAGTTTGGCTTGGTAACCCCATTCATTACAAAAGCTGAAGGACTGAATGTCAGATAGATGTGCTCCATCAACAGACTCAGCAGATTGGGAGGAATATTTTGCCACCACCTCGTACCTAGCTCAAGAACAAACTTACCTGGAGACACAGGAGAGACTGCGGATGCTGGAATCCAAAGCAACATACAATGTGTCTGGAGAAACTCAACTCCAGGGTCGAGCAGCATCAGAGGGAGGAAAGGAATGGCCAAGGTTTTGGCTCAGAACCCTTCATTGAGATTGAAAGTGCAAGCAGGGAGAGGGCCAGTGCACTGAGGGCACAGTGGAGGGGGATTAGGGAACCAAAGATGGCTAGAGGAAGATGATAGGCAGGAGCCAGACAAAGGGAGAGAGTAAGGCAAGAGAAATAAGACTGGAGGAGTCATGTGGGAGAGGGGTGTGATAATTGGAGACAAAAACTGCAAATGATGGAATCTGATGTGGTTGACAACATTCCAGGGAGCGTAGGTCAACTGGGTGGCATAGGTTCGTGGGCCGAAAGGGCCTGTTACTGTGCTGAATGTCTAAATTTAACAAGAGTGATATAATGAAAGCTATTGGAGGGGAGGTGACGGACAGTTGGGACCAGATGAAACCGAAGGGTAGGAGATGAAGAGGGGGAAGAATCCTATGGGGAAAACGAGGGTGGAAGAGGATGGAATCAGTGAGGATGAGAATGGACAGAGCAATAAGTGGGGATGGAAAAAAGGACAAAAAAATAAATCAGTGGGGTGATTGAAGGGGGAAGAATGGAATGATGCGACTTAATATTCTTCTTTGTCCCATTGGATTTAGAGGACAGAAACTGTCCCGCCAGTGCCCATTGGTCCAATGGCTGTTTCTTCTGCAGGTGAGCTCAGTACCTTCACTTTTCAAAATCTGTCAACAAGGCAGTCAATTCCTCTCTCTCTCTCTCTCCCCTCTTCCTCCCCTCCCCTCTCCCTCCTCTCTCTCACTTATCCACTTTTCCACCAACATCACTTGTACAACCCATCTAATATCACCTGTTCATGGCCTCAGGCACTATCAAACCAAGGACACCCATAAATTGGAGGTGCTACACCTAATATTCCATCTGGGGACTCTCCAATGGAATGCCATTAACATCGACTTCTCTGGTTTCTGCTAAACCATTTCCTGTTCCCTTCCTCCAGCTCGCCACCCCTTCCCTCTCCATTCAGAGCCATCCCCCCCTCCCTTTGTTTGCTGGTGAGCCCTCCCTCCCTTATCCACCTATTACCTCCTGCCTGTGGGTCTGTGCTCCTCCCCCTCCACCATTTTATTCAGGTGCCTGTCTACATTTTTCCACACCTTGATGAAGGGCTCAAGCCCAAAGCGTTGGTTATGTGTCTTTATCTTTGCTACATAAAGTTCACTGTCTGATCTGTTGAGTTTCTCCAGCATTGTTTTTACTTCCTCTCTAATGCCCAATGTCTCTTGACCATATATGTAAACAAAGGTGTTGCTCTAAACATTTGAACATATCAGATCCTTGGCCTCTGCCACACTTAGGTCAATATTTGGTCTTGACTTGGGCCGGCTGAGTTTGTCATTGGAAGATTTCAGGTACTTCTTACTGTGAATGACCTGAATGTACTGGTCAGTGCTGCTGTTTTGATGATCGCTGCTCGAGTCTGATTCTGTCAGTGACTGATCTGCTCTCTGCTGGCCTTTCCATTTGACGCGAGCTCCGCTGCTCTGGCTGATGGCTCCCGGCTCTTGGCTGCTCGAAGTCCCAGGAGCAGCATCATCTTGTGGTGACTCGGCCTCCTCATTGCACGACTTGTATTGAACATGGGCCAGGTCCTTTCCGATCAACAAGCGGCTGTCCTTGCTGTCGCCAATGTAGAAGCGAGTTGGCTGGTGGAGATCAGACAGCGAATGGGGACGAGGTGACCCGATGAAGGACGTTTGTTCCATGTCCTCTTCGTCCTCCCCTTCACTGAAGTGGATCTGTGAACTTGCCCTTTGTGCATTATATGTTACATACTTCTTCACGTTTCTTGGCAACATTTGCACTATCTCCCTGGACTCAGCCACCTTGTAATGCTTCGGGACACGGCCAGTCGGATGCATTAATCTCTTCCTCGATTCGCGCTCGTTGACAAGAATGTAATGGGCTGTGTGAACCCTGCGGCCTAGAATAGTCTGCGGGGGACCTGCTGCAGGTGAGTAGCCCAGTGGTCTGACACATTTCCTGTATGGGACGTCCAAACGAATATGCTCGGGCAATTTGGACACTCGGCTGGAAGATGGTTTTGCTCTGTTGAAGCCACTTATGGCTCCTGGCACGGCATCCGGATGCCTAAAAGGAAAGATAAACAATGAAGTCAGAGCCACTGAGAGGTCACCAGTGGAGATTTCATCTCAAACATGTGATTTTGTTTATCATTAAACTATTTTAACGGTGTCATTCTCTCCAATAAATCTTCCAGGACTTGCCTTTTCTCAAGTAAAATTGCTAGTGAGCCTTGATTCCACAATGTCATTTAATGTTTGGAGACTGGTAAGAATTACAATGCAGACTATTTCGACAAGCGTATTTGAACTCTTATTCTTTCACAGGATGAGGCTGTAAATTACCCTTCCCTGTCTGTACTAAAACATAATCTTTTAGAGGAAAAAAAAGTGAATTGAAAGACAGATTCTCCGTCTTTACACCACTGCACTTACCTCCATAAAAAGGTCCAGAGGCAGATGGACTGCTGGAATACGCTCCAGTTTCCATCAGCTGGGGTGGGGTTGGGGCAGGGGGGGGGGGGACTTAAACGTGGCGTGTAGTTGCTTCATCTCCTCCCTGAAATGAATGCTGCTAAAAGCAGCTGCAAAGGGGAGGGCCAATGACATCACTATGATGTCGTCAGCCCTTTTCATTTTCTAAATTGAACACATAATCCAATAATGAGAATAAGATTGGGAATATGGGCTCAATTTAAAAAATGTTTTGGTTTTTCTCTGGCTACTCCTATTAAGGATAACAATCTATTCCCGCCTTCTGTTTTAGATAAACGCTTTCAGGAATGGTACAGATTAAAAATTTTAAAGCACTTGAAGTAATCTCTATGCCATCGGTGCTCTGTGATTAGCAAGAGATTGCTTAAGGTGGGATGTGGGTGGGAAGGGAAGGTTGAGAATGGCTGCTCTTGTCCCAATTGTTACTGAAATATTTGGCTTGAGAAAAATTGTCATTGGCCCATTTCTTTTGGAGTATGAAACCGTGCACATAACGAGTCAATGAGGGACGATTCAAACAATAGTTTTCAAACTTTTTCTTTCCACTCACATACCACCTTAAGCAATCCCTTACTAATGGCATAGGGATTACTTAAAGTGGGATATGAATGAAAAGAAAAAGGTTGAGAACCACTGCTCTAAAGGTTCATTAATCATAGGATGGCTAACGTTTTGCGTGGGAGGGAATGTCTATATTAATTTTTCATTTGCTGGTGCGCAAGCTTCACATCATGGTGATGGGCGGCGCCTCCCTCAGCTCTGGAAGATGACTCCTGTCTCTGCCCTCCATAAAGGCAATGCTGGAACCGCATTATAGGCCATCACCATAAAAGGTAAATTAGCCTTTTTCTTCTCCCCCCCCCCCCACCTTGAGCTGGCTTTCATGTGGGGTTGCACCATAAAAAGGGTTGATGTGAGCCAGTTAAACAAGAAAATCTGCAGAGGTGGTGGTCGAGGTTTCCCATACCGACACGTCTATCCACGGTCTCATGCACTGCCAAACCAAGACCAGCTGCAAATTGGACGGAGAACACCTTATGTTATATTCTGTCTGGGCACTCTCCAACCAAACGGCATTTAACATAGACCTCCAATTTCTGTTAACCCTCCCTCACCCTGTCTCCAAATCTCCACCCCCTTCTCTTCCTTCTCCTACCACAGAGCTATCCTTTGTCCTCTCCCCATCACTTCTCAGCTTTCTCTTCTTCCCTCCCACCTGAATCCACATATTATCTCTTATGCATGAGCCTGTCCCTGTCCCTTCCCCTTTCTTCCTCCCTCTCTTCTCTCCCCCCACCTTTTTACACTTCATTTACAACATGGTAGAAGCTGATTCCTGCCATTGAGACTCATGCCATCCAACTACACCCAATGTTTGTTTTTGGGAGGGAGTGAGGGAATGAGCGCCAGGGCAAAACATTCAAACTCCTGACAGACGGCACCAAGTTGGAACCTAAATCACTGGCCCTGTACTAGCGCCGTGCTCTCTGTGATGCTGCCTAAAGGAAACCCCTTCAAAGGAATTCAGCTCAAAACCCCAACCAATATTTTTCTCTGTTGATGTGGCTTGACCCGCTGAATTCTTCCAGCAGATCGTGTTTAGCTTCAGCTCCCAGTATCTGCAGTCTAACGGTGTGCCCACTGCCTCACTGCTCTCCAGCCTCATTTCATTTCTACCTCTCCGAGAAAGGGGCCAAAGATACCCAACAAAATCGGAGTTGAAGCCACAAGATTTCTCATCTCCTTGTGGCAAAATGCATTTTTTTTGGGGGGGGGATCTATAGTATTTCCAGCAGTTTAGAGAGGATGTTCTGACCTTTGGGGGCCGTGCTCTGTCCTGTGCTTCTGGGCAGCTGCAGCCGATGGGTTCTGTGCTGGATCAATAACCCGAGAAGAATTGGCGGGATGTGCCACCTGATGCGAAATGCTCTGGATGTGACTCCCCCCACTGAGTGGGGCGTCAATGTTCATGATGCTCCCATTCCTCCGGGGTGACGACTGAATGGAGGATTCCTGGCTGGTGACATCACTTTCATGTTCTGTTTTCTTGCTGCCTTCCTCCACATGCTGGAACCTTGCTGTTACACAACAACAAAAAAAATACTAATCCTCCAAGTGTGGTCAGTTTGATGAGAAATGATTTGTACTTGACACAATGCTGAAAAATGACAAACAATTCTCCTGCTCGCAGAAGCTTCAATCCCAAATCTAGTCAAAAACATGACACATTTCTCTGCTTTTGAAGAGTGTTCCTGGTGGGGAGGCTTGGAGCCGGAGCTGGTATCCACATGGTTCCCAGCTCTGTCTGTCTCTCCCCCTCTGTCACCTTTCACAGAGCCAAAATCAATTCTCACCTCTTCCCTTATCACATCCAATTAATACCTTTTGTGGGTCTGGACTCCTCCCCCCAGCCTGCATTATTCTCTCTCTTCTGACCTTTCTGGTCATTTGCTTATTCCTTGAAGAAGGGCTCAGGCCCGAAATGTCAGCAATATATCTTTATGGACACTCCAAGACCAGCCAGGTTCCTCCAGCATTTGTGTTTTTACTACATTTCTCTGCCTCTGTATTATTGAGTTACATTTAAACATGGTGGAAAATTTTACAACTTGACAAATGAATGAGTTCACTACGAAACTTGATTTCAGCTCAATTTTTACACTGGATATAATTCCCAGTAAAGGTATTTTTGCATTGGGTTTAGTAGAGTGTGACAGATTATGTTGTGTTTTATATTGTATGAAGATATATTTTTGGGAGGTAAATTGTGGCAGGTTTTTTAGTGTAGGTCACATACAAGCACTTCAAAACAGATCTCATTTAAAATACCATTAAAGCCAGACAGTCCCGCTCTGAGTGTCTTTGCAAAAGCTTTGGGGAGTACCCAAGAGACTTCACTAATGGATTGTTGTTTTGAAAAGCAACAGATGAAAGAATTCGGAGGATTAGGTCCAGAGCCGCAGGCTAACTGAGGGCAGTTTGCTGTTCCAAAGGGATCATGTGGTTTCGAGAGAGTAAAACAGGCTTTTCTTTGAGTGAGAGAGAGTTCTACAGTTTTACAGTCGGCAGCAGCAGCTGGGACTGGAAAAAGGCAAGCTGACAAGCTTGTGGAAAAACTCCATTTGAAGATGGGTTGTGAGTTCTTAGTTCAACCTGGTCAAAGCCCTTGTGGTCCATACAAGAGGAGAGAACTGGCTGTCTAATGTTTCACTTGAAATAAGGAAAACAAAAAGGAACTCTGTGGTGACCTGAAAGAAAGAGGTTATCATCTGGAAAACCCTAATGGGGCAAGTTTCTTCAGCAAGACACAGACGTGGCTGATTGGAAGGAATCAGTGTGTATCCAACTAACAACAAATCTCTCTCTCTGAAAACCAAGAAGAACCTTCCTGAGTGGTAACCAAGCACCAAAATGTGGTGAACTTTCTAAATGTTAAACTCTGTGCATAGTTTAAAAATTGCCTGCAACCAGTGAACTTGGAGGGAAGAGAAGTGAGATTGGACTGTGAACCAAAGAACTTTTCTAAACTTACACAAAATTACACACTTGTTTGCTTAGAATTAGAAAGGGGGTTAAGTAAGTTAATAGAAATAAGTTAAATTTTTTCGAATAATGTGACAATTTATCGGCGATAACAGAAGAGGTTTTCCTACCTGCTACCATCTGAAATACTTTCTTCTTATCCTCAGTCCTTTCCTGCCACAGAAAAAACCCCACCAGAATATTAATGATTCTTCTCTGTTGTTATGACAACAATCATATAAGTGCATGTCACACATTTCAATAATCAAATATATTGTACGCACGACTTGGAGCTGCATCCTGAGTTGATTGTTGGTAAACTTTAGTGAGCGGGCAATTGATTGGAGATAATAAATCAGCATACTAGAAGAAGAAAGGAACTATTCAATGAATCAAAATGGACATGTAGCAAAAGTTGACTGAAGTTACATCAAGTGTTACAAGTATTAACTCTTCCATAGATTTGTAGTATGGATACATTGCATGTACCAGTATTTGTCATAAGAAGTTCAAAGCGTGACTCAGTAATGGGTTGCATTAAATGGGTTCTGATCATATGGGACAGTGGGCGGTACAGTTGGCATAGCAGTTAGCACAACGCCTTTAGAGCACCAGCGATCGGGACTGGACTGGGGTTCGATTCCTGCGCCGTATGTAAGTTGCTTGTACGTCTCCACCCCCCCCCCCCCCCCACCACCCCGTGGGTTTTCCCCCGGGCTCCGGTTTTCTCCCACCATTCAAAAAGTACCGGGTGTGTAGGTTAATGGGGTGTAAATTGAGCGGCATGAACCCATGGGCCAAAATGGCCTGTTACCATGCTATATGTCTAAATTTAAACTTAAAATTGCTCATGGCTAGTTGTTGAGAATATTGGGCATACTTTGCTCTACTGAGCAATGGTAGTGAGTAGTTGGACGTTGGCATTAGGATATTTTTGCCCTTTACTGGACAAAGGAAATTTTTTTTAATGCATGACAATAAATCAAGACTTTTCATTGATTGAACAAATTTTTGGCATGAGGAGTGAAAGGCAAACCTGGTGAAGGGGAGCTTTGAGCTAGTCTTGGTTAAAAACGTTGGAAATATTGATCATGGAGCGATCAAGTGAGCCTCGGTCTTGGATTGGCATCAGCAACAAGTTGTATTGGTCTTGCTTTGAGTATGGATGTTAGGGATGAATTGGACTTGTATTTAGGGAAAGAGGCAAGAGATTTTGAGGATATTTGACCCTGGGGGTGGGGGGACATTTATACACAGAGAGTGAAATACACTGTCAGAGATAGTGGAGAGGCTATTATTGAATTGCTTGGACTTTGGGATACATTTTAAAAGAAGGGGTTAGTAAGATTGGCCTGGAGTTAATGGTCTGTTTCCATGGTAGATGAAACATTTTATTCATGCCTTGAGTAAATGGGGCAACAAACATTAATGTCCTGATGAAAAATTTAACAAAATGCTGGTTTAATTTTAATATACACACACAATCATGGCACTAATTAGTACTTCCTGTAATTAAAATTTAATTTGACCAAAATAAATCACATGAAATGCTGTAAAATGAGCTTCAGGGTCCTTGAGACCCAATCAGGAACTGACCTGAGTGTGCAATTCCATGGGCATGCTGTACTGTTGGCAATATTAGTTTGGGGCCCCCATCTCCCCTCTCATATCTTAGTCTATAATTATTCTACAAGTACACCTAACCATCTAAGTGCACCTCAACATCCATACCGTAGGTACTCTGTGATTAGTAAGGGATTACTTAAGGAGGTATGTGAGTGGAAAGCAGAGGTTTGAAAACCACTGATCTAAGTGACCTGGTTATTTGTTTTATTGCTATCTGTGGAACCTTACTGTGCATGAACTGCCCATTAGATTTCCTATGCTCAAAGGCTGCTGTATTTCACGATTATTGCACAAGTGTAAAATCCTTGGAACAGTCCAACCTACTGAACTTTTCACCAGCTTGATTAGGTTAATTCTAGAAATGAATTCGTTATAAGGAGAGAATGGAGTAGCCAAGGATTATATTCAATTGAGTTTAGAAGAATGAGAGACGATCTTACAGAAATGGACACAATTATGTAAGGAATAGATGCAGGGATTTCATTTTTACTGTGAGGCGAGTCTAGAACTAGGGAACATAGCCTCAGGATGCAGGGGAGTAGATTATAAATGGGAAAATCAGGGGGAAAATGCTTCTCCCAGAAAATGGTGATTCTGTAGAATTCTCTGCCCAAGGAGGCAGTAGAGACTGCTTCGCCGAACGCAAGAAGACAGATGAATTGAAATTGGAAGAATATGAAAATTAAGGGTTATGGGGAAATGGAGCTGAATCCACAGCCAGATCAGCCCTGATTTTATTGACTGGTGCAACAGGCTCAATGGGCCAGATGGCCTCCTCCTGCTCCTATTTTATATGTTATTACATACAAGAGAAAGCCAAGCATCTCCTACTCTTTTCCTGTCTATTGCTGGACAATTACATCATAGAAACTGCAAATGTTAAATTGTAATAGATTGCTTCCATTAATCCTCCCTTGGCGCTTGTTAATTCCACTTTTGCTTCATTACTCAATAAATTCAAGGAAGCTTAAAAATCCTGAGTGAGGCCCGGATACAGCAGGAATGGCTCTACTTACAAGAGCAGCAACAGAGCAGGTAGAACGACCACAGGACTGGTGACGTAACCCATCACAGTGTTGAACCAGCCGGGGAAGTCATTCACTATTGTCTCTGACACAATGTCATAAATTTTATCCTGGCCGCTGTTCAAAAATAAATTCCAAATCTGAATTAATAGGACCCTGAAAGGTATTCATTTTGGGAATGAGATGATTTTAAAGTATATTACCTGAAAGGCCCACAGCTCGGAGATGGTCTGTACCTTGCTATAGCGAAGACAGTGGGCAGCATACATAGGAACAGCATGAACAAGGTCATGGCAAGGTAGAAGTTGTTAGACCTGGTAGAAAAAAAACACCTCCTCAGTTTGCACGACTGATTGAATCTTGGGATAACAACATGCAGGCACTGCACGGAGTACCTCAATAGCAGTGCGCGTTGAACACAGTGCGCGTTGAACGACAGTGCGCGTTGAACGACAGTGCGCGTTGAACGACAGTGCGCGTTGAACGACAGTGCGCGTTGAACGACAGTGCGCGTTGAACGACAGTGCGCGTTGAACGACAGTGCGCGTTGAACGACAGTGCAAGGGGGCTCACATCAGTCTCAATTGACAGGTCATTCTGCATCCAGTTCTTCACTGAACAGGGCTGAGGCCTTCAAACTGGGAGGATGGTGTCAATGAACTCATCTCCACGAGCCTTGTCAGCAAGTGGGAAACAGTTAATACTTGTTTAATTACCTGGTCTTCAGTCTTCGTTCTGGTAAGAATTAGGAATGCTTGATATCAATACCGACTGTAGAACATTGTAGCCTATCTGTCTTGGACAAGAAGCTCAGAGTTGAAGGACAGAACAAAGGTTGATAGATTCTATGTCAAGTATAGGATTTTCTGTTGTCCAAAACCAATACACAGGGGACAATGATCCACAGTCAGTATTGATATCAATTTTGTTGTTTACCTACCCTTCAACAGCAGACATTTTTAAAGAGTCAGGCTTGGATGGATTAGATTCTCGATTTTTTTTCCCATGACTAATGACTAACCATGTGATTTTATTTTACCCCCACCAGCAGATGCCTTGATTCTGATAGGGGTGGAGGTAAAGAGATAAAATAATGAAATGAGGGGCAGCACGGTTGGTATAGCAGTCAGAGCTATTACAGGGTTGGCGATAGGGGTTCGAATCCGGCCCTGTCTGTAAGGAGATTGAATGCTCTCCCTCTATCTGCGTGGCTTTTCACCAGATGCTCTGGTTTCCTCCCATGATTTAAAGTTGTACGGGGGTTAGTAGGTGGTCATAAAGGTTTTTTTGGGCAGTACAGGCTCATGGGCTGCAAGGTGCTGTATCTCAGAATTTAAAATATGCAATCACAATAAAATGGGAGACTAAATGAGTGGGAAGGGAAGATTGAGAACAACTGCTCTCGACCCAATTGTTACTGAACTATTTGGCTTGAGAAAAATTGCCATTGGCCCATTTCCTTTGGAGTTCTGAAACTGTCCACATAACGAGTCAATTAGGTACAATTCAAACACTGGTTTTCAAACTTTTTTTCTTTCCATCCACATTCCACCTTAAGCAATCCCTTACTAATCACAGAGCATCTAAGCATAGGGAATACTTAAAGTGGGATGTGAGTGGAAAGAAAAAAGTTGTTCTCCACTGTTTTGCACCAATTGATTCCAGCAGTAAAATGTCACCAGAAAATGTTCATGAAGACTCAGGTGAATTGAATCACAAGCTTTCACTTCCACTCTTTTGATCAGAGGAGGAAGAAACACAGTTGAAAAATATTATGGAGATAATGAAAATAAAGTAATTTTAATGGGGGAGTTTACATTAACATTCATTGCAATCTGATTGATCACAAAGTGCCACAGTGTTGTGGTGTTTCCTGGATGCTTAAAATTCAACAGAATTAGGAGTAACTCCATATATCACAATGAACTTGCATTGATTGTGGAGCTACGTGCAAAGGACTGACCTTGAAGCGCGGAATACTTGCTGGTGTGGAACGTTGCACGTCAACACTGCCCAACTCCTTAAATACATCAGGCCAATCAGTTTGAGAACATTGAATGCCGGAAGGCATGGCGAGAAGAAAGCTCCCATCCTAATGATTGAATGTTTAAAAAAAAGAATAAAATCAAATGCTTGATATTGATGCTAGAAATTTACATGAGCTCAATCATTATCTGCAAAGAGAAATATTTTACAATTCATGATCATTGCTCAAGGAAGGGAGGGGGGAAAGGAATCATCTTTCTTTGAGATATTGCTGGTATCAAATTTCAGGAAATAATAAATTCAAGTTTATTGTCATCCGATTGTACAAGTACAACTCGATGGAACAGCGTTCTCCGGTCCTCAGTGCAAAACACACAGACAGACAACCAGACATAACACACAAACAGAAAAACAATACGCATATGCAGATAAATAAATTTTGTTTTGGAAATGTGAGAGACTCAGATAGGTAGTGTGAGAAGTCCCTTCAGTCTTTTGCCATTCTCGCTGCCTGTGTGAAGAAGCATTTCCTCAGCCAGGTGGTGCTGGCTCTGATCCTCCTGTACCTCTTTCCCACCGGAAGCAGTGTGCGTGCGGGCTGGTCAGTAATTTTTTAACACCCTCTTCAGACAATGATCTAGGTAGATCACGTCAATGGGAGGGGGAGGGAGACTCCAGTGATCCTCTCTGCCGCTTCTGGGGATTGACCTCCAATTCAGTAAAGTAGACTGAGAAGGGATCCATGAAAGAGAAATCTTGTTTGACAGACTTCAAGGAGGCCTTGAAGCACGTAATTAGAACAATAATCAATGAGGATCCAGAGAGTACATTTGGATTTCCAAAATGCATCTGAGAAGGTGCATGGTTATTGCACAAGGCTCATTATAATATATTAGTATGGATAGAAATTGGTTAATTGAGAGGAAGCAGGGAGGCGTAAATCTATCACTTCAGCTTGTCAAATGTGACGTGGGACATCATGGAGGAGAGTTCAGGAGTTTTAAGCTATTTATTATCCATATTAATGATGAATGAAAGTACTGAGTACATTATATCAAAGGATGCAGGAGATACACAAAAGCAGCAAGTCAAGAGGAAAACAACTTCTACCAAGGGATTAGGGGGGCACGGTTGGTGTAGCGGTTAACACAACGGCTTTACAGCACCAGCGATTGGGATCAGGGTTTGTATCCCATGATGTCTGTGAGGAGTTTCTCCCCGCACTTATGTGGGTTTTCCCCAGAGATTCTGGTTTCCTTCCACTGTTCTCAACATACTGGGAGGGCAGGTTAATTGGGTGTAAATGGGCAGAATGGAATCATGGGCCAAAGTGACCTGTTACCGTGCTGTATGTCTAAATTAAAAAAAAATCTCAGGTGAAGTTAGGGAAGGAAGCCTTAAAAGTGAAGCAAAGTCCCTTCGCTGATGGTCAATGATTCAATTGGCCGGGAACTGCTATCAGACACAAGGGATAGTTTGGGGACTGACCAAGAGCAGGAAGTACTTCATGGGGACTGACCAGAGCAGGAAGTACTTCATGGGGACTGACCAAGAGCAGGAAGTACTTCACGGGGACTGACCAAGAGCCGGAAGTACTTCACGGGGACTGACCAAGAGCCGGAAGTACTTCACGGGGACTGACCAAGAGCCGGAAGTACTTCACGGGGACTGACCAAGAGCCGGAAGTACTTCACGGGGACTGACCAAGAGCCGGAAGTACTTCACGGGGACTGACCAAGAGCCGGAAGTACTTCACGGGGACTGACCAAGAGCCGGAAGTACTTCACGGGGACTGACCAAGAGCCGGAAGTACTTCACGGGGACTGACCAAGAGCCGGAAGTACTTCACGGGGACTGACCAAGAGCCGGAAGTACTTCACGGGGACTGACCAAGAGCCGGAAGTACTTCACGGGGACTGACCAAGAGCCGGAAGTACTTCACGGGGACTGACCAAGAGCCGGAAGTACTTCACGGGGACTGACCAAGAGCAGGAAGTACTTCACGGGGACTGACCAAGAGCCGGAAGTACTTCACGGGGACTGAACAAGAGCCGGAAGTACTTCACGGGGAATGACCAAGAGCCGGAAGTACTTCACGGGGACTGACCAAGAGCCGGAAGTACTTCACGGGGACTGACCAAGAGCAGGAAGTACTTCACGGGGACTGACCAAGAGCAGGAAGTACTTCATGGGGACTGACCAAGAGCAGGAAGTACTTCACGGGGACTGACCAAGAGCAGGAAGTACTTCACGGGGACTGACCAAGAGCAGGAAGTACTTCACGGGGACTGACCAAGAGCAGGAAGTACTTCATGGGGACTGACCAAGAGCCGGAAGTACTTCAGCAGCACTTGACGACTATTCCACTACAACTTGGAGTTTGATATATTTTGGGCTCCTCATTTAAGAAAAGATGTATTGATGTTGGAGAGTGCTCGAAAGCAGTTCACTAGGATGATTCTGGCAATAAAAGGGCTATCAAATGGGCAAATTTGACAACTCTTGGACTGTATTCGTTGGAATTTAGGAGAATGAAGTGGGATCTCATTGAAACATTTTGAACGTTGAAAGGCATGGAGAGAGTCGATGTAGAAAGCCTTTTTTCCCATGGTAGGGGAGTCAAGAATAAGAGGGCTCAACTTCAGGATTGAATGCCATCCGCTTAGTACAGAGAAGTGTAGGAATTTATTCATCCAGAGGGTAGTAACTCTGTGAAATTGGTTGCCACAGGCGGTTGTAGAGGTCAGGTCACTGGGCATATTGAAGGCTGAGATTGATAGGTTCTTGACTAGCCAGGTCCCCACAGTTTATGGGGAGAAGGCCAGCCAGTGGGGTAGAGTGGGAAGATGGAATAGCTCATGATTAAATGGTGGGGCAGACTCGATGGGCTGAGTGGGCTATTTCTGCTCCTATGCCTTATGGTCTAATGGAAGGCAAAACTCAACATCATTTATTGGGGGGGAAAAAATTAACCTAAATGTTTTGGATGCACCTTCCATGTGGATGGAACCATTTCGAAGGATGCCTCTTTCTCTCAGGCAACACATTTAAAGTTCAGAAAGATCTCTGCTGCAGATGGCTTTCGAGAGCAGCCTGTGCCAAAGTGGAAGTGCTTTGCTGGTGTTGGCTTTGGCCAATTGCTGACCAAATGCAAACAGTTCCATGCCACCCAGATGCCAGAGCACGTCAGGACCCCATCATGAGTCCCGAGTTCTATTCCAACTCTAGTGGCTAAGTGCACAAAATCTTTTAAAAATGACTCATTCCACGTGATTTCATGACTGTTGATCAACTACATTGAACAGTACTGTTTGCTTAAGGGTGACATGGATCAGAGATGAAGATGGGTCAACCATCAACCTATTGAATGGGCAAAGTAAGGAAATGGTCTCTTGTTGATTAAATTCACTTAACTTATTCCCGTAAGCCTCCATTTCATTTTCCTTCTTCGACTTTCCAGACTCACACCAAGTTCTCAAGTTTTGACCCAACTTTTAAGCTCGGAAGTAAATGCTGATCATTATCAAAGAAGGAACATCTGTCCTTTTCTATCTAGGTGGCACAGTTGGTGCAACGCCTGCGATTGGAACCGGACCCAGGTTCGAATCCCATGTTGTCTGGAAGGAGTTTGTACGGTCTCCCCGCATCTGCATGGGTTTTCCCCTAGGGCTCCGGTTTCCTCCCACTATTCGAAAACGTAATGGTGTGTAGGAATGGGCGGCATGGACTCGTAGGGCTGAATTGGCCTGTTACAGTGCTGTATGTCTAAAAAATAAATGCCCAACATTTAATCATGAATCCACAATGACTAAAGATATAGAACAGAGATTCTCAACCTTCTTTCCACTCACTTACCACTTTAAGTATTTCCTATGCCATAGGTTCTCTCTGGGATTGCTTAAGGTGGTATGTGGGTGGAAAGAAAAAGTTTGAAAACCAGTGTTTTAATCGTACCTAATTGACTCGTTATGTGATAACTCCAAAGGAAATGGGCCAATGACAATTTTTCTCAAGCCAAATATTTCAGTAACAATTGGGTCTAGAGCAATGATTCTCAACATTCCCTCCCCACTCACATCCCACCTTAAGCATCCCCTTACTAATCACAGAGCACCGATGGCATAGGGATTACTTAAAGTGGGATGTTAGTGAAAAGAAGAACCACTGGATTAAATGATAGAGGAGACATCGGTGTTAGTAACCCTTTCCCATTCCTGAGTTTTGCTTTATTTATTTAACTAATAAATCATGGGAGTTTTACAACGTACCATATCATTCCCTGATTGTATATCAGATGCAGAACATTTTCAGCGATCTTGAACTCTCCATATTCCGGCTGTAAGAGATTGTTCGAAAGGAGGTGAGAAGGTGGTGCAGAAAAATCACAAACAGGGTGCAAGGTTTTTTCAACCGGTGCGATACTCACGAATTTATTCTCTAGATCCCAGCACCAACAATCACTCAAGTACCGAACGAAAAGCCCGCGAATGAAGTCAATGAGCAGGATGCTTCCGACAGTGAAAAGCATGTCAATAATGGACAGCTTCAGCATCTCCTGCAGACAGAAAAAGCCCTTCTCGTTAGGTCGTGCTTGACATAAGCTCAAACATAAAATATCAAACTCACTATAGAAAGGATTTGGCACCTATGGCCACATCCACTGATGTTATAGGATGGCAATTGTCTTTTCGGATGTTTGATATGATAAGAAGACAGGAGAGAGGAAAGGTGAGAACTGATTGGGGGGTGGGTTCTGACCTTAATTGGGGGGGGGGCGGCGGGGAGGGGTTCTGACCTTATCATATCCGATTAACGTCTTTTTTCTGTTGATCTGTACTCCTCCTCTTCACATTTTTCCCTTTTCTTCAGCCTTTTTAATATAGGCTTTTCACTCATTCCTTGAGGAAGGGCTCAGGCCTGAAACGTTGGGAATATATCTTTACCTCCCATGGACGCTGCGAGACCTGCCAAGTTCCACCAGCATTTCTGGGTTTTTGGATGGCCAGCAAGGTCACTGAGGTGCTCAATGTTCACTCGTTCACCCTATTGTTCTAATGCAAAACTGCGCAGAATAATGCAAAGCGTCATTTACCAACCTGGCCTACGTAGGTTTCCCAACACTGATCTTGTTGTGACAGAACGTTGTAATCATACATAGCCGTCTTATTAAATTTGGTGGGAGGATTTATTCTGTAGTCTCCTGAGCCGAGTGTGATATTCTGTCTCAGCCTGATCTCGGGTACAATGGTCGAGAGGTTCTCCTCTTCTGGAAGGGCTCTGGTTGCCAAAAATGATGTTCCTGTATCATTGACGTTATCCTGCAAAAAGCAACCAGACAGAAGGAAATTCTAAGGTTCGATTAAACATGACTGGTTCACAACCACATTTAAGGTTGAGTGTTAGATTTATTCCATTTTAAATTACAGCTAGTTCAAACAATTCTGACAGAACAAAGGGTAGGCATTTACAACAATTTCCCCAGTTGTAACAGCCTATTAATTACTGATTACATGCGGCCAATTTTTGCATAAAGAGCAAGGTGTTAAAGATCATGTCAGTGTATCCTCAGAAGGGCAGAGTTGTAAAATATTCTGGAGCATATTAATTAATCTGGGCTGAATCGTGAGACAACATTTTTTTAAGTGATACAGTAAGTTTTCCCATATCCAAAAAGCTTAGGACTGGACGTTTTTCAGATTAATGGCTTTAAGTAGCCCAATAGCATTAGCAGAATACTTGTATCTGCGGTTAAAAAACAAAAAAAAAATAATGGAACGTTTTTCAAGCATGAAATAATGTTTAATTTTTACCAAAACAAAATGCGATTACTGCTTACAAAATAAGAAATGGACAGCGCTATCTGCAGACCTTTTTGCCATTGTTCAATACACAAGAGCTCCATTGGCACCAATAGAGCATCAGAGCCCCACATGGGCACATCAGGTGAAGATTTTTTTCAACTTGTGCCATCATGTCGTCGCTGAGAAAAGTTCAGTTTAACAGAATTTCGGATATGGGGAAACGGACACGTTAATCAGTTCTTCTGCCCTACTTTGATTATGTATGGCCACTCGATGGGGTAGACAGTGCCTCAGTTTAATTTCTCATTTAAGAAAAGGCACAAAGATTTCAGGCCTGGGCCCTTCATCAGGAATTAGGCCCCAGGCCCCAAACGTTGGCTACCCTTTACTTTCTACGGATGCTGCGTGACCTTCTGAGATTCTCGAGCACATTTGTGCATTGCACTTGACCCAAATATCTGTAGACTTTCTTGTTTAAAACCCACATGAGACCTGCGCAGACACAGGAAGAACGTACAAACTCCTTCCAGACAGTGCCAGATTCGAATCCAGGGTCGCTGCTGCTACAAGAACATTGCACTAACTGCCTTGATAACGGTGCTGGCCTCAATGAATGGCTGCAATAACCCACCACTTTGAAAAACATACTCCTTGGATCCCTTTCAAATACTTCCCTTCCCACCATGAACTTTTGATTTCTACTTTGGGATTCCCCTTCCCTTTTGGACAAATTCTGTAACAAGCTTCCAGAGGAAGTGTAGAATTGGGAAGTAACAGTTAAAACAAACTTAGACAGGCACAAGGATAGGAAAGCCTGATCAGTATGGGAAGGTTGGGCTAAAGGGCCTGTGTACAGGGAATGGAACTCTATGATTGTAACTCCTGTGACAGAATATATAGATAGATTTTTGGGAGATAAATTGGGAAAGGTTTGTTAGAGTAGGTTACATACAAACACTTTAAAACAGATCTTATTTGAAATACTGGAGCTCTGCTAATGCTAGACATAGTGGCTTCTTTCTGCTTTTGCAAGAGCTTTGAAAAGTGTTCAAGAGACTTCACTAATGGATTGTTGTTTACCAAAGGCAATAGATGAAAGAGAATGGTGGAGCTACTGCTGGTCTGGAAGGAGAACGCTGTTCTAAGAGGGTCATGTGGATTTGCAAGCAGAGAGAGTCAAACAGGCTTTCTCTCAGAGAGAGAGAGAGAGAGAGAGAGAGAGAGAGAGAGAGAGTGAGAGAGATTGATCAATCACTTGATAGTGTTACAGCCAGCAGAAGTAGATGGGACAACGGCCTGGTCAAAGCTCTTGTGGTTCATGCAAGAGAAGAGGACTGGCTGTCTAATGTTTCACTTAGAATAAGTGAAACAAAAAGGAACTCTGTGGTTACCTGAAGAAAGAGGTTATCATCTGGAGAACCCCGAAGGGGCAAGTTTTGCCAGCAAGAAACTGGAGTGGCTGATGGATGTACATCAGTTGTGGGTGTCCTGGAACAGCAAATCTCTCTCTGAAAATCATCAAGAATCTTCTTGAGCAATAACCATTTACCTTTCAAGTACCAAAGCCTGGTGAACTTTATAAATGTGAAATTCTGTGCACAGTACTGTATAAGAATTGCCTTCAACCAGTGAACTTGGAGGAATGAGAAGTGAGATTGGACTGTGAATCAATTAACTTTTCTGAACTTACACACACATTACATACATGTGCCCTTAGAATTAGAAGAGGGTTAAGTTAGGTAAAGTAAGTTAATAGTGAGAAGTTAAAGTATGATTTTTCTGTTTTCATGTTTAAAGATAATTAAAAGCAACATTTGTTTAAGTAACCATTTGTCTTGGTGAATCGCTATTGCTGCTGGGTTTTGGGGTCCTCTGGCCTCGTAACACTCCATCTTCACAGCCATGCACAGACCAGGCTGTCCCCCTCACCTCAATAGACTGCTACTGCTACCTTCTCTTTTCTTTCTTTCCCCTGCAAATTTGTAATGAATAGAGAATGATTAATGAAGCCTGCGACCCTGGTTTATATCCAGCACTGCCTTGTACATTCTCCCCATGTCTAGGTGGATTTCTTCCACCCTCTGTGCATGTGAAGGGAGGAAATTTTAGGGGAGTTTTAAAAAAAAATATATATATATATGTGTATATATATATATATATATATATATATATGTGTATATATATATATATATATATATATATATATACAGAGTGAGTGTCTGGAACACCTTTCTGGGGGAGGGGGATAGTGAAGGAGGATGAAACATGAGTGGCATTTAAGAGATTCTTAGGCAGGCACATGGATGAAAGAAAAATAGAGAGTTACGAGGTAGGAAGGGCTTAGTGTTTTTTTTTGGTAGGAATACGTAGGTCAGCACAACATCGAAGGCTGACTGTGCTGCAGTGCTCTATGTCCAAAAATGTTTGTGTGTTAATTGGTGTATTTGGGTGGTACAGGTTCATGGGCCGGAAGGGCCTGTTACTGTGCAAGTCTGAAAGCAAAAAGCTGTAGTTATTGGGAACAGTGTACAGATCATGTTCTTGATGCATCAATGAGGTAAGGAAAGGGTGCGTGAGAATTAGCTCGACTGAAGATGGTCTTTCACTTAGTACTGTGAGGACCCTGTAGTTCTCTCAGGGTTTACTCACTGCTCCCCTGAGTCCAGTAACATTTTGGAAACGTGAGCGTTCTTTTTAAGTTTAAATGCTTACTGTCATGCTCATACTGTTCACTTTGTCAAGCAGGGCGATGATTAAACTGTAGAGATTGCCCAAGTACAACACGAGGACCCTACAGTGGAAACAGACAGGAATCAATACCACATCAAATCATGCCAAATTTCTTTCATTTCGCACCATCAAAAAAATATAAATTGTAACATAAGAAATTAGTAATTCTGTTTCTAGGTGGTCTTTTTCTAGAAAGTAACAAGAACTTTTCATCCAAAAGTAATGTACACTTGCTGGAAATCTGAAAATGCTGGAAATATTCATCAGAGAGAAAGAGAATCAACTACCCTGTACAATATCTCAGCCAACTCTCTTTCATGTTGAACAATATTTCACTTTGGTTCTCTAGGCCTTTTCAGATAGGGCAAAAGTCCAAATGTAAAGGCAGAGGACCTCTGCCAAAACGCATAATCACATAGAACTTTGAAGGTGTGGAGGCCGTCTCCGAGCCAACCGAGCTGAATGTTAATAGTGAGATGTTGTTCAACGCAGCTGTTTAAGGGTGAGCTGATGATGCTATTAGCCCGTCACCCATCTCCCCACTCATCCCTCTCCCTCCAAGTCAGGGGTGGCGAGAGCCCTCAGGCGGCGGGAGCTGTCGGTGGGGGCCGTCGGCTGGGGCCATCAGGGGGTGGTCGGTATGGGCTATGACAGCCACACTGTGCTGCAGGGAGTTGTGAGCACCGCTCAGGCCAATCTCCCCTCTGTTGTCCAAATCTTCACCTGCCGATGCCTTGGGAAATCAGCCAACATGTTAAAAAAGACATCCCATCCTGGTTACACTCTCTCCAACCCCACCCCTCCTGTCAGACGCACAACTCAAAATTCAAGGACAGTTTCTTTCCTGCTGACGTTAGACCGTTGAACGGACCCTCTCATGAAAGTTGGTGCATCGGTTTACTGTATTTTTTCCTCTTTAACACTGTGGCTGAACTTGTATTTTATCGGAGCACAATACCTCGCGCATCTCTGATTCTTGCCTTATCTGTTATACAATGTATGGGTTGATTTTTTTTGGTATAGCACATAAAACAAAGTTTTTCACTATGTCTTGATACATGTTTCAATGAACAATTCCATTCAAATTTTGTGCTCAGGACTAAATCTCACAAGTGCCACGTGTAAACTCGCATGGGAAGGAGGAAGGGAGAATGCCTTTTCATGACAGGCCTCCGCGGGTGGAAAACTAAGAACTTATCTTTCAGACAGCAGCCCTAAAAGACTACTCCAGTGTACCATTCATATCCAGAGGCGCCTCGTAGCGCCCTCTGGATCCGACGGAGGTGGGGGGGGGCGGGGCGAATGGAGCTGTAGCATCACCCATCATAAATACGTGGCAGAGCAATGGTCATCTTCCCTACCCATAATTCCCCAGGCAGCTGGAACCGCTCTGTGGGGGATTATGGGTAGGGAAGATGGCCATTGGTCTGCCACGTTTTGAGCCGCAGAGAGCGGCCACAAATGCCGAAGTGGTCCATGTGGCTGTCATAGCCCATACCGGCCACCCCCTGATGGCCCCAGCCAACGGCACCCACTGACAGCTCCCGCCGCCTGAGGGCTCTCGCCACCCCTGACTTGGAGGGAGAGGGATGAGTGGGGAGGTGGGTTGCGGGCTGATAGCATCATCAGCTCGCCCTTAAACAGCTGCGTTGAACAACATCTCACTATTAACATTCCTGCCCCACTCTGTGATGCTTCAGAACAGAATATTTTCTATGGTGCAGGAACATGAATTGTTTATTGAAATGTGTATCTGTCGCTGTCTGCAAGGAGTTTGTACCTTTTGCCTGTGCCTGTGTGGGTTTCCTCAGGGTGCTCCGGTTTTCTCCCACCTTTCAAAACATAGAAGGGGTTGTAGGTCACGAGGGTAGTTGGGCAGCACGGTGCTCATGGGCCGAAAGGGCCTGTCTAAATTAAATTTAAAATAGTGAAACACTTAGTTTTACATGCTCTCCAAAAAAAAACATTTTCTATGGGTCGGGGGACATGACTGAATTACCTCCATGTTTCCTGGCCGTGGCATCAATGTTGTTGGGCCAGGATAGGATGTTAGTGATACACAAAATGTTCTCCCACATCTCCACTTCACCTCCCTGGACGTCCCAAACTGATGACTTTGGGACATTTGGAAGTGGCTGTGGCTCTTGAACTTACCCTGAACTGGCCTCATTCAATAGCAGCAACAATATGATCCAGCTGGATCCTGGTCAATGACCTGTTCCTTCAGAAGACCGTCAGAATTAAGAGCAGAAATAGGCCATTTAGCCCATCGAGTCTGCTCCAACATTCAGTCATGAGATGATCCATTCTCCACTCAGCCCCACTGCCTGACCTTCTCCCAATAACCTTTGATGCCCTGGCTAATCGTCATCATCATGGCCCATCCCTTCATGAGCGAAGATGAACACAGTGCCTTGTAGCTGTTCTGCCCTTGTGATGTGCCACTGCGAATCGCGGAATGCCACGCCGTGCAATTTTTTTTTTGCGAGGCCCTCCCAGTCAGTACAGTTGACATGGAATGACTGGAGATCACTCTTGATTATGTCTTTGTAGCGAAGATGTGGGCGGTCAACAGGGTGGGGAGTATCTGGTAGCCCACCATAGAGGATATCTTTGGGCAATTGGCCGTCCTCCAATATGGACAATGTGGCCAGCCCACCACAGACGGCGAGCGCGGATGAGGTCCGTACTTCCAGTCTTCTTCAGGACTTGGACGTTTGTAACTCTGTTGCGCCATGAGTAGCCTAGGATGGATCTGAGGCAGCAGAAATGGAATGCATTAAGGTGGTGTTCTTGCTTTCTGTATGTGACCCAGGATTCACAGCCGTAGAGAAGAGTACTTAGCACGCAGGCCTCATAGACTCAGATCTTCAACTTGGTGGAGAGGTGGCAGTTATCCCACATGTGGGCATGGAGGTGTCTGAAGGTCGTGGATACTTTTCAAGAACCAATCAATCTCTGCCTTAAATGCACCAATGACCTGGCCTCCACAACTACGTGTGGCAATAAATTCTACAGATTCGCCACCCTTCATCTTACTGACATCGAGGGAGAGGTTGTTTTCCCGATGTACTCTCTACCACCTATCTTAACGTGTCAGTTCACGATAGCATAAGGAGTATTAGATTTCACTCCTTGCACCCTATTGGCCTGGCATGTACTGGGTTCACATCAGCAAGCAGTTCAGATAACAGCATGCGGGGTTAGGAAGCGAGAGCCCTACCTGCCGAGCTGGAAGCGAAGCGTAGTTCTGGGGTGCAGCATCTCAAGCTGAGCCACCAACTCAAACACAGAAGGGGCGATCATTGTAATGAGGGAAACAACAACGCTCACCTAAACACAAACCAGACAGGGAGTGAGTTATACAGTACGGACGGAAACAGGGAGTGAGTTATACAGTGCAGACGGAAACAGGGAGTGAGTTATACAGTGCGGAAGGAAACAGGCCTTCGCCCCAACCAAAATGTCTCACCCGCACCTGTGTCCCACCTGCCTGTATTCGTCTCATGTTCCTCTACACCAGCCAGTCTCAACCTTTTTTTGGGGGCAATGGCCTCCTTAGAGAACTCTGTTCATAGGCCCCCTACCCTGTGAAGCAGAGTCAAGTTCATCTGGTTACATTTGTACTTCCCTCCTACCGATGACATCAAAAACATAAACATATTTGATAATTTAAGTCCATGACCCCCCCCCCCCCACCCAAATGTGCTGTGGCCCCTGAGAAGAGCACGTTATGGCTCCCATTGAGAATGGCTGCGAAACCATCCATGTACCTGTCCGATTGTTTCTCTTAAACTTTACAGTAGTACCTGCCTCAACCACCTCCTCCATTCTGTACCCACGCCACCTCCCAAAAAGGTTCTTGTTAAATCTCTCCCATCCCCACCTATGTCCTCTGGTTACCGATTCCCCTGCTCTGGGCAAAAGACTCTGTGCAAACATCTGATCTATTCCTTTCATGATTTTGTACATCTAAATTTTTTTTTAATCGAAAAAAATGTTTAATTTTTGACATTCAGCACAGCAACAGGCCCTTCCAGCTCATGCCCCCAAATACACCAATGAACCTATAACCCACATATGTTTCGAATGGACAGAGGAAACCCATATAGACAAAGGAAGAACCTATGAACTCCTTACAGACAGCGCCAGGTTCAAAACCGGATCGCTGGCCCTGCAACAGCATTACGCTAACCGTGCAGCCCACCTCTAGGATATCACTCATCATTCTACACTCCAAAGAATAAAGCCCCAGCCTCCTCACCCGCTGGCCCACAAGTCCTGGCAACATCCTTGTAAATCTCTGCACCCTCGCAACCTTGTGTCTAGAACAGCCTCAAAAGCATACCTCGTTCTTCTCCCAGAGCGTCAACTCAGTCTTGGTGCGCTCCAATTCCTGTGAGCGATCGACAACGAAGTAAATGATGTAAATACTGCCGGCCAGTGAGAGAAGCACCAGAATATTGGCAAGGATCCTTAAACTTATAACCACTGCCCTATGAAAACATTAGGAAGACACCTGTCACTTTTGACTGAATGACCTCTGGGTTCTGGGATCACTCATGTTTGGGATCCACGCCACCCTACAGCCAATACTTACAGGCTTCTGTCCTTTCTCTTCACTTGCTCCTCTAGAATCGCTTCCTACAAACAAAAGAACACAAGAACATAAGAAATAGGAGCAGAATTCAGCCATCCGGTCCGTTGAACCTGCTCCGCCATTCAATGAGATCATGGCTGATAGGATGATGGGTTCATCTCCACCGACCTGCCTTTCCCCCATATCCCTCAATTCCCCTACTATGTAAAAATCTATCCAACCTAGTCTTAAATATATTTTACTGAGGTTGCCTCCACTGCTTCAATGGGCAGAGAATTTCCCTTTGGGAAAAGCAGTTCCTCCTCATCTCCGCTCTAAATCTACTACACAGCATCTGAAAGCTATGTCCCTTAGTTCTTTTCTTCCCCACCAACGGAAACAACTTACCCAACTCTTTCTTATCAATGCCTTTCACAATTTTATACAATTTTTTAAGGATCCCTCTCATTCTTCTAAATGATCATTTCTAAAGAAGAAATGGGAATTTGCCGTCATCCGCTTACCGGTCAACAGAGTCTTCCTCAAACATGAAAACCTTCTGAGATCTCCTCAAGTAAACAAGGTGGGGTGTTCATTTACTTACCACAGGTTACCTATAACCAACCCTCGGACCACCAGTGGGAGCAAGGGGGTGGGAAACCTGAGCCATTTCCCAGACAAGCGATGGAATTTTTGTTTAGATGGAAAATATCTTCTGAGAGCCTTGTTCTTAGTCATAAAATTAACAGGTAGTCCTTGACTTACGGCCTTAATAAGTCTGAAGGATTGGTCGCAAGCCGGGGAAACAGGGACCTCAGGCTGCCGGGGGGGGGGGGGGGGGGGGAAAGTCAACAGGGACCTCGGGCTTCAGGGTGCCTCCAGGGAAAGGGGATCACTGTAGATAGTACTTTTAATACAAAATATGAACTTGCACAGTAGTTTTAATAAAGATTTTAAAATATTTTTGGTCATTACGTGTGGGTAGACATTACTCACGTAGCTCGGAGGTCAAGGACTCCCTATACATAGAAAGTTTTTTACGTCAGTTATATTACTTCAGCTTTTGGGTAGAGACCATCTTCAACAAGGGTGGCCAAACTTGTTTAACGTAACCAGATGTTTGAGAGCCACAATACTTGAAAAAATATTATGTACACATTTTTAATCTTCCCTGTACATTTTATTGTTACAAAAATTTATATAAATATTAACAAATACAGGAACATAATAACATTTATTCATGTATGTAGTTTTTTAAACTGCTAATTTGCATTAGTTTCAATATATACTTGCGTTATTAGTTGAATTCTGTGGAAAAATTTTCAGGGTAAAATTTAGGGGGTCGACTATTACACGCAGTCTACTTTTGACCATTGGGAGTACCTGCATTGTTTGGGGCGTTGGAAGCTCAGATGGGAGGCCAGCGGGGACTAGGTAGTAAGTCAGAGTTTGGGGCATCGGGAGCTCTGGAGGGCAGGCTGGTGACCTGAGTCAGGGTGTCGGGAACTCCAGAGGGTGGGCAGCCTGGATCCCATCAACACTTCGCTAATTAAACTGCCCGCAACACAGCCGCAATCATGCAATCGCAAGTCACGTCAACAAAAACTATCATCGTGAGGACTGGCTTGCACGATTCCAGTGACAGCCAATATATTTCAACAAGCCGTACATTATAGCTCCTTTTCCACTGGGATCCCAGTTAATTGGCCATGCAATGTCCCGGGATTGGAAGTCCTTTGTGCCATTTCCACGGGCCACCCTTCACTGGGATACAACTCATCCCTGGGGATTGGAGTCTTCTACCTTCAACTGGAAATGGGTGACTTTCTGCTGACCCTTTCCAACTGGTTTTATCAGCACGCGAGGATGTGAGGGGGTAAGAGGCAGTTAATCCCCACCGTGAAATGACATCATCTGACGCCGGCGTTCGGACAATGTTCCTTTTCCACTGGACCCTGTCCCAGTAAAATTCCCAGTTAATTCCTGGGACAGGGTGCCAGTGGAATAGTGGCTTATAGGTCAAAGAACAACATATGCACCCCATGAGCCGCAGTTCGATCACCCCTGACCTACAATAAGCTCACGTACCACTGTGGATCACAGGTCGTGAGATAATGCTCTGGAGTAAGTTAGCTGAAACCAGTGAAAATGCTGAACGTTCAAAGAAGATGAACTTATAAAGATTCCCAGAACTATCAAAGCAGGACATAGAGAAAAAATATTTCACGAGTTTGTGTTTTGGGCTGCCTTAAGCAGATGTAAAAATCTGCCGAGATGCGGAGGTGGGATAAGTTAAAATGTAGGCAAGATCTAAAAGTTCCACAAGGTAATTCTACATTGTTAGATTTATTAAGAGGTGCTTACCCTGATACTGTTGATTACCGCGGCCGTCTTGCTCTCTGCAGCCTCTGGATTGCCGATCAGATAATCCCAAGCACAGAAGACCTTCCAGCAGAAGGTATAGTTTTCATCGGAGGCACTGGCCATGCTTAGCCTGGAGTTCTTTGCCATTCTAAAAGGCAGAGTTAGAGAACAATTGGACATCTTGATTCAAGCATGTATTATCCTCCAATAATTCACAAACTGGTGGGCGTACCAACCCTCCATAACCTATCAACACTCAGGCATACACTGGCACATTCCCAGACGTCCCGAGAAGTTAAAGAGATACCTGCACTCCTGAACATTGAGGTCCTAGACCACCCGAGTATAGAGCCTTATGCCTCCACTTCTATCAGGCTGAGGAATGAGCACCTCCTTAAATGAGGGTGGCACAGTTAGCACGACTATTATAGCATTAACGACCCAGGTTCGAATCCACTGCTGCCTGGAAGAAGTTTGTACATTTTCCCTGCAGGTGGGTTTCCTCCCACTTTCAAAAGATGTACGGGGTGAGTGGGTTAATTGGTTGCATGGGTGAATTTGGGTGCCATGGGCTCGTGGGCCGAACGGGCCTGTTACTGTACTGTGCTGAAAATTGGAAGATAAGACTGCAGTCAACAGTATGCAGTGAGGAAGAGTGGGATTCGAGGTTTCAGCTCAGAGGTGTCCGATGGTGTTGAAGTGGGAATGGGAAGCAAACCCTTGATTCTTCCACATCCATTTTCAGTGAATTATTTTTTTTTAGCCCCAAAGGTTGCAGTGGTCCCATTGACATCTGTGAGTTGGGTTGCCGCCAGCTCTGGTTCGAACTGCCATGGGTACGGATTACCCAGCCAAAATCACCACCAGGCCTCTCAATTGCATTTGCAGTGAGTCGGTTACCCAAGCCAAGCACAAGCCCAGCACACGGACTATTCACCTCCTTCCTGTTCACCATACTGGAAGCTTGGGAAGCCATTTACTACAGGCTCCAAGTGGCTAAACTTACAGGCCAGATAGCGAGTGAAATGCAAGTTTACTCACTTACAGCATAGAACTAGCCAGTTCGGCCCTACTAGTCCCACTGACCAGCACCCGGTCCATACCCCTCCAGTCCGCTCCTATCCATGTAACTATCTAGTCTTTCCTTAAATGTAACCAATGATCCCGCCTCGACCACGTCTGTCGGAAGCTCATTCCACATCCCCACCACCCTTTGCGTAAAGAAATTTCCCCTCATGTTCCCCTTATAATTTCCCCCCTTCAATCTTAAACCATGCCCTCTAGTTTGAATCTCCCCCACTCTTAATTGAAAAAGCCTATCCACGTTTACTCTGTCTGTCCCTTTTAAAATCTTAAACACCTCTATCAAGTCCCCTCTCAATCTTCTACACTCCAGAGAAAAAAGCCCCAGTCTGCACAACCTTTCCCTATAACTCAAACCTTGAAATCCTGTCAACATTCTTGTGAACCTTCTCTGCACTCTCTCTATTTTGTTTATATCTTTCCTATAATTTGGTGACCAAAACTGTACACAGTACTCCAAATTTGGCCTCACCAATGCCTTGTACAATTTCATCATAACCTCCCTACTCTTGAATTCAATACTCCGATTTATGAAGGCCAACATTCCAAATGCCTTCTTCACCACACCACCTACCTGAGTATCAGCCTTGAGGGTACTATTTACCATAACTCCTAAATCCCTTTGTTGCTCTGCACATCTCAATAGCCTACCATTTAATGCATATGACCTATTTAGATTTGCCTTTCCAAAATGTTACACCTCACACTTATCTGTATTAAGTTCCATCAGCCATTTCTCAGCCCACACCTCCAGCCTTCCTAAATCATCTTTTAATCTATGGTAATCTTCCTCACTGTCCACAACACCACCAATCTTTGTATCATCCGCAAACTTGCTTATCCAATTCTCCACCCCTACTTCCAAATCGTTAATATATATAACAAACAATAGTGGACCGAGGACTGATCCCTGAGGAACTCCACTAGTCACTGGCCTCCAACTGGACAAACAATTTTCTACCACTACTCTCTGACACCTCCCATCCAACCATTGCTGAATCCATTTCACTACCTCCTCATTTACACCTAATGCCTCCACCTTTTTTCCTAACCTCCTGTGGGGAACTTTGTCAAAAGCTTTACTAAAGTCTAAATAGACAACATCCACAGCTTTCCCTTCATCAACCTTTTTTGTAACCCCCTCGAAGAACTCAATCAGGTTTGTCAAGCATGATGTACCCCTGACAAAACCATGCTGATTACTCCCTAGCAATCCCTGTACCTCCAAATAATTGTAAATACAATTGTATATCACAGAAAACAGTTAAACAGGAATGTCTACAGATGTTGTTGTTGTAGTACAACGCACAAACATGCTACAGAAACTCAGCAGGTCATGCAGCATCCATAGAAAGCAAAGGGATAGACCCAGACTTTCAATGGGGTTCAGTTCCAGGACTTGCATCGTAAGTCAACACTATCATGTCGCAGGGTCTACCTGTACAGGCAGTTTTCTGCTTTGTTCCTGCCAGGATCCCGATGTCCCATTCCTGCCGGGAGCCCGAGGTGGTACCGGGTAACTAGGGGCAACGGAGTCACCTCGCAACCCACGTTGTGATTTGGAACGCATGCGCAGATTGCCATTGCTGTCTCTCCCTCCCCAGCGATGGCAATCTGTGCATGAGATCCAAATTACCATTTTTTAAAAATTGCATTGGGTCCGACAAAGCGTGTTTCCTTGATGTCACTACAAGAGGAGCACAGAAATTATGATGTTGAGGGGTGGTTGGGCGGGGTGGGGGGGGGGGCAGTGGTGGTGGTAGGAAATGATCTGCGTGCGCTGATTGGACTGAAGCATTTCGCTCAGAGGAAAAGCAACCTCGTTGAGACAGGTCGACCCTGACTTACCTTTATACAAAAAGGATTCTGGTCATAACTTTGAAATATCTTAAATCGGAACATTGTAAGTCAGGGTCTATCTGTACAGTAAAAGCCCTAAAATCCAGATTGCTCTGGGATGGGGTCAGTCTGGATTTTCAGATATTCCACATACTTGGACAGCACTTTTAAAATTCTGATAGTTTATTATGAAACATTTTTCAGACAAAGTAAAAGTTAAAAAAAATAATTTTCTTACATTTCTGCAATTTCCGCAAGGTCGCTTGTTGCTGTTGCGAATCTGCGGTGCATAAATGTGCTCGCATGCAAGCAAAAGCCAAGAGTTTTTGAGGTCTGAATCCTCAGGTGGTCCAGATTTCAGGCGAGAGTTTCCAAGAAGTCCGTATTCTTGGGGCGGTCTGGATTTCCGCCTTCTGGATTTTCGGATTATTACTGTAACCAACTTTTCGGGACTGACCAAGGGCTCAGGCCTGAAACATTGGTTACTCTTTGCTTTCGAGAGAAGGTGCATGTCCAGCTGAGTGTCTCCAGCATTTTGGGAATTGTATCAGATAAAACAGCTGGTGTGCTGGTCCAGAGGGCCAGCATTTAAGAAGTATGCTCTCCAAAACCCTGTGCAAATGACCAACTGCTTTGAGCCTGAAAAGCAGGTCAGGAAGAGGAGAGAGCACCTCAACATCTCACAGGGAAATCTACGACCCTCACCATCCCTCCTTCCATTGACCAATGCTGGGCATGCAGCTCCTCATTGGCTCGTTCAGATTGTCAATCACGTTGAATGCAGGGTGGGAGTCTGCATCGGATGAGGCAAAAGAGGTACAATCCACCTCACCTTCCCAGCAGAGTTCAGGAAGTGGTGTCACAGCCATCAGACAGTGGGGCTGCTGCCCCACAGCTCCAGTGGCCTGGGTTTAATCCCAACCCCGGGCATTGCCTCTGTGGAGTTTCCACATCCACCCTGTGACCAATTCCAGGTGTTGCTTTTCAAGTCAAGTTTATTGTCATCTAATTGCACAAGTACAACCTGACGCGCTCCAGTCCTTAGTGCAAAACATGCAGACACACAACCAGACATGACACACATAAAGGCAAACAGAACAAGTATTCATATATACAAATAAATGGTGTTTCCTGGGTGAGAGTCTCGGAGGGTGAGTGTGAGCAGTTCCTTTGGTCATTCAGCTTTCTCACTGCCTGTGGGAAGAAGCTGTCTCTCGGCCTAGTGTGCTGCCTTTGACTTTCCTTCCCAAGATACTGTGTGCAGGGTGAAAGGGGTCCTCAATGATTTTGTGTGCCCTCTTCAGACAACAATCCCAATAGATCACGTTGATGGCCGGGGGTGGGGGGGGGGGAGGGAGACTCCAGTGATTCCCTCTGCCGCTGTTATGGTCCTGTGGATTGACCTCCGATTTATTTCTCTGCGACAACTATTCTCTCCTTCCCCACATTTTCCTTCCTACATTCCAAAATGCATTGGTTGGTAGGTTAATTGGCCACTTTATATTGTCCCTAGATTGTAGGTGAGTGTTAGAAACCAGGGGGAGTTGTTAGGAATGGGGGGGGTGGGGAGAATAACCTGCAGTTAGTGTAACTCAGTGATTCTCAACCCTTTTCTTTCCACTCACATCCCACCTTAAGTAATCCCTAAGCCATCGGTGCTCTGTGATTAGTAAGGGATTGCTTAAGGTGGGATGTGCATGGGAAAGGAAGGTTGAGAATTACTGCTCTAGACCCAATTGTTACGGAAATATTTTGCGTGAGAAAGTTTGTCATTGACTCATTTCCTTCGGAGTTTTGAAACCATGCACATAACGAGTCAATTAGGTACAATTTCAAACTTTTTCTTTCCACCCACATTCTATCTTAAGCAATCCCTTACTAATCACAGAGCACCTATGGTATAGGGAATACTTAAAGTGGTATGTGAGTGGAAAAGAAAAGATTGAGAACCACTGGTGGAACTGGTAGCTTAGTGGTTTGCAAGGATTCAATGAACTGAAAGACCGGTTTCCATGCTGCATGAACCAATGACATTGTAGGACCAGCAGGAAACACACCAAATAGCTCTGAATTCATCTTGGCGCTGTCAATAAAGGTGGGCTTGAGAATAATTACTTCCGCAGCAGTATGATGAAGCTGTAGGCAAACACCGCCATTCCAACCATAAAATAAGCCAGTGGCAAATGGTAGCCTGCCCTTCCAATCTTCCTCTTGTTGCCATAGTAGCCATAGAACATCATGGAATACTGGAGGTAGCCCTGCGTGAGGGACAGAATCAAAGTCAGAACAGACTCCGGCATAGTTCAATGCCTGCACAATTCACTGAGCATTAATATTGGCAGTGCGATAAAAGAAGGTGAGATGCTTGCCCCAAGTGACCAGATGGTGTCCAGATCTTGTGCGGTCCCAACGTATCCTGCGGGAATAGTTTTGCTTGGAATACTTCCGAACGGAGCTCCGGCTAAAAGCTTGAAAAAAACAAAAATCGACATCAATTTCATTGTCAACATCACTGGGACCCAATGTTACCAGATAACAAACTAAATGGAAAAGGGATTGAATATGGGGATAATTGTAAACTCAGAACACACCAATAAAATTGGAGAAATGTTGTAAGTGAAGGATTTGCCTTTTAGTTGCAATGGATAATACATTATTTCACTTATTCACAACTCTTACGACAAACAACTCAGGAACCCAACTATTCAAGCAGCATCCGTGGGAGAAGAGAATGGTCATTGTCTCCAACACCTCCCATGAACCATCTTTCAGTTCAACTTACTGCAACAAGTTGACACTGAATGATAACTTGGAAAACAAAACTATTTATTTATTCATTCATGGAGAGTCAGTCTCGCGAACCAGTTCAGGATTTACTGACCATCCTTCAACTGACACTTGAGCACTTGGGTGGGGGGAGGGGGAAGGGGGAGGGCAGCAGTTAACAATCCTTTACATTTCCTTGTCTGAAAGACACAAGAGAGTCAGATGTGTTTTTAACCACAATCTAGTAGGTGGCTTTTATCACTATTGACAACAGCCCTTTATTGAGGTATCCAAACTTAAATTCCCCAGCTGCTGGGATTTAAACCTGGACCTTAATTCAAGTGCCACAGTGTCATTCCCCCTTGTCTCACAGTTCTTTGTGGAAGGTGGAGGAAGTGGAGAGTATCTCTTCACGTGGGGCAGCAGGGTTAGTGCAGCACACTATTACCGCGTCATCGACCCGGGTTCAAATTTGGTTATGTAAGGAGTTTGTACGTTCTCATTGTGTCTGCGTGGGTTTCCTCCGGGCGCTCCAGTTTCCTCCCAGCCCCCAAAAATGTATGGGGTACGTAGGCCAATTGGTGTATTTGGGAAGAGCTCATGGGCTAGTAAGGTCTGTTACCACATTGCATTCTCTTAAATAAATAAAAAAAATGACATCTTTGAAGTGTCCGGAAAGGATTAAGAAAAAGTGGAACAAAGCAATTATGGGATGGCGGTATCTAGGAAGAGACTTGTCCCAGCAGCCACTTCCAGGTAGGCAAACCGCATGGAAGTTGTGATGGGTGAGCGAGAATTGGGCTGCAAGGCTGAGTTGGCCAAGGGAGAGAAGAGTGGTCAGTTGTCCTGGATTGCCCCGTGACCCAGCAATTCGTCTCTGGATTAACCACGGAAACTACCTGACTGCAATAAAGCTCTCCACAAAACTCCCTTCCCTTCTGGGCCGAGAAGTAAATCATGAAAGTCTATGGTCACCGTGGATGAAGTAAAAGTTCAAGATGCTGGAGAAGTTCAACAGTGTCCTTTATATAGCAAAGGTAGAAATACATTACCAACGAAGGGCTCAAGGCCAAAATGTCGGTTCTGTATCTTTCCCTTCGCTACATAAAGGACACTGTTTGACCTGCTGAGTTTCTCCAGCATTTTGTGTTTTCACCTCTGCAGCACACCTTCTCTTTACCCATTCCCACTGCATGCTGTCAGTTCCAATACATGACACAAGAGAGATGGGAAGCACAGGCTTCAATTATGTTATTAAATATGAATTAACGGGCCAATGAAAGATTGGAATAAATTTATTAAAATTTTTAAACTTAGACATACAGCAAGGTAGCAGGCCCTTCAGGCAGAAGAACCCATGCTGTCCAATTACCCCAATTAAACTAGAATCCCCTCCCAACTAATATGGTTTGAATCAGTGGTTCTCAACCTTTTTCCACTCACATTCCACTTTAAATAATCCCTATGCCATCGGTGCTGTGATTAGTAAGGGATTGCTTAAGCTGGGATGTGAGTGAAAAGGGCAAGGTTGAGAACCACTGGTTTGAAGGGTGGAGGAAACTCACATCGATTCAAGGAGAGAATATACAAACTGGATTGTTGCGTTGTAATAACATGGCAATAACTGCTACACTAAAGTCTTATCATTAAAATAAACAGGAAAAAAATTATAAGCTTCCTGTCTAACATTAATACTCCTTATTTTTCAACAGAGAAATTGATGTAACATTTGAGGCCAGTTTGCTCAGCAATTTCTAACCAAGTGTAACATTTTACAATATTTTATAAATGGACACACCACATCTTGTGATTTCATGGGTGTCAGGGAGAAGACTGTGGAGGAGTGCAAAGCCACTAAAAGACCCTTTATAAAATCCCAATGTTGCTGTCAATCAGACTGTGTGATAGCAGAGGACAAGATGGCTGCCATCTTTACTTCTCCTGCAAGATCCAGGGCAAAGAATAACCTGTGTCCAAAACTTAGGGGGGGAAATAAAGCCTGACGTTCCCTCCAAACATTGGCAAATTTGTCACAGAAACGTTAAGGATGGGAAAGGGTGTTAGCCAGACAGCCTAGCAGCATGCACTCAGGTCTCAGAATGCATTGCTTTCTATCTGTCCAGGGTGAAGTGGACCAGGGTGAGGATAACTGCATCAGATCCCCTGCAGCAGTGCTGTTGGGGGTGGGGTGGTCAAGTGTCATCACCTCAAGGAACCTGAGCAGTGGTTTTCAAACTGCCCCTCTAAACTCACATTCCACCTTAAGCAATCACTACGCCATTAGTACTAATCACTGCGATTAGTAAGGGATTGCTTAAGGTGGTATGTGAGTGGGAAGGGAAGGATGAGAATCACTGCTCTAGACCCAATTGTCACTGAAATATTTGGCTTGAGAAAAATTGTCATTGGCCCATTTCCTTTGGAGTTCTGAAACCGTGCACATAACGAGTGAATTAAGTACGATTAAAACTGTGGTTTTCAAACTTTTTTCCTTTCTACCCACATACCACTTTATGCAATGCCTTACTAATCACAGAGCGCATATGGCATAGGGAATACTTAAGATGGAATGTGAGTTTGGGGGGGGGGAAGGGGAGCAGTTTGAAAACCACTACATCTCCAGGCCACAGTGAAATTTGCTTGGGGATGATGATTTTGAATTCAGTGGAGCCAATATTCAATTTGGTGGAGCAAAACTTGGCATTAGCCTTATAACACCAATGGATAGGGCAGTTGACAGGCTGTATAATGGTTGGACAATTTTCCAAGCAGTGGTGCAAACCAACCAACATTAACGCTGAACGTAGTACATTGACAGTAGGATAGAAGAACAGTTTGTACATCAGTGTGGACGGGGACTACCATGGTGAACAGCACTTGGTATGGAGAAAAAGCACACTGTTTTTGCATCGATGAATAGGAGACCAAACATTTGTGAGCAGCGTGGTTAGTGCAATATTATTACAGCACGAACAACACAGGTTTAATTCCAGCACTGCCTGTAAGGAGTCTGTGTGTTCTCCCCGTAACCTGCCGGGGCTTCCCCAGAAGCACCGGTTTCCTCCCACCCTCCAAAACGTATGGGGTGGGTCAGTTAATTGGGTAGAACTAGTTTCATGGGCCGGAAGGGCCTTCTGATGTATCTTTAAAAGTAAAATAAATGAAAATATTCCGTGCCATACACACCTACCTCTGGTAATATGACAAATGCTCCAGTCATTATCGTCAGCACAATGTTGATGCCAAACATCCATCTCAAAAAGATAAAGTAAGAAGCGACACCAGAGCCAAAGTGACCTAACAGTGACAGAACAATTCAATGTTGCGCTATAGTAGTTCAATCCCAGTGGCACAATGTCTGAAGAGGAAACATAGGAATTCACGCACTTGATAAATTAAATGGATGTCTGAGGAATAGTGTGAAACATGAAAATATGCAGATGCTGTGATGGTAGAAAACAGAGAGGTGCTGAAGAAACCCAGCTGGTCTCACAGAGCCCATAGGAGGCAAAGATATATTACTGTCATTTTGAGCCTGAGCTCTTCTTCAAGTGTCTGTGTTAAAAGCTGGGGGGGTGGGGGAGAGGAATAGAGATGAACAGGCAAAAGATGTTAATTGATATGTTAAGACGACAGGAGAGACTGAGTTTGACTCTGTGAAAGGAGACAGAAGGTAAAGGGTGGGGGAGAGGAAAGAGAGAGAGGGGGAGGGGGATCAGAGAAAGGAGACACAGGGAAAGATGGTGGGGATAGTTTTCTAATGGAATCCAGAGAAACTGATATTAATGTAATCCGGTTGGAGGGTGTTCAGACAGAAGACGAGGGGTGGTTCCTCTAAATTTTGGGTGATCTCTGTCTGGCGGTACATGAGATCATGGACAGACACGCCAGCAAGGAAATGGAATGGGGAATTAAAGTGGGTGGCCACTGAGAGATCCGCGCTGTTGTGGCGGACAGAGCTGAGGCGTTCAACAAAGGGATCTCCCAGTCTCTTGTCAGAGTTCCTCTAGCATCTCTGTTTTGTCTGAGGAATGGAAACCATGTCAGGAACTTCCAGACGAAGCACGCAGCAGAAACCTCTCCCTCTTCTCACTGATGAATGAGTCTTGCCTGAAAAAGCTGCCATGATGTCTGGACTGCTGCTCACACTGAGGTACTGGATTACAGGGAGGGAGAACGTCCTCATTTATCTCATGTCTAAGAGCTATGTGAATGGATTCGGTGTGAGCCAAGATACCCCTGAATTTCCCATTTCCTATCGTGGTAGACTCGTTCATCATTAATGGTTTACAATTTCGTCAGTGCCACAGGGGGGGGTGAGAAGTTTCCAACGTAAAGCAGAGGAAGTCGTGTAAAGCAACAAACCAGTCCAGTTAGCTTCCCTCAGCATTTACTTACTTTCGATTTTCTTGATTCTCATTTCCCAGGGGATGAAGAGTACCAGGATATTGTACACCAGTCTCCCAAATTTCTTCCACATCTGGATTTTTTTTTAAAAAGCAAAGATTGAGAGTGAATCACAATCCGGCCAACGCTGAGTTAACACTCCTCTAAACTCCCCAGAAGGCGAGAGAAGAGGCAAAATCAACAATGCCACTATGCTGCGGTGGATCCTGGAAACTGGAGGTGCAGTTGGAAATACTCAGTGGGCCAGCTTCTATTTAAGGAGAGCAAGAGAGTTACTGCTTTCAAGATGAAAGTCATTGTCTGGAAGCATAAGGTTTGCTCACTCTCCACAATATGTTGCTTGCCTGCCCACATGGTTAAAAACCCCTGGTATCCAGCAGCTCTGGGGAATGGTAGATACCGGGTCAATGAATTTTCCGGTTGCTTGAGATTGAGTGTGGCGCGATTGGTGAACTAATGGCGAGGTGCGCCAAATTTAATTCTTCTGTATTTTGTACCTGATTATTTTCCTCAATTGTTCTGTATTTTAATTCTTCTGTATTTTGTACCTGATTATTTTCCTCAATGCTTCTGTATTTTAATTCTTCTGTATTTTGTACCTGATTATTTTCCTCAATGGTTCTGTATTTTAATTCTTCTGTATTTTGTACCTGATTATTTTCCTCAATTGTTCTGTATTTTAATTCTTCTGTATTTTGTACCTGATTATTTTCCTCAATTGTTCTGTATTTTAATTCTTCTGTATTTTGTACCTGATTATTTTCCTCAATTGTTCTGTATTTTAATTCTTCTGTATTTTGTACCTGATTATTTTCCTCAATGGTTCTGTATTTTGTACCTGATTATTTTCCTCAATGGTTCTGTATTTTAATTCTTCTGTATTTTGTACCTGATTATTTTCCTCAATTGTTCTGTATTTTAATTCTTCTGTATTTTGTACCTGATTATTTTCCTCAATGGTTCTGTATTTTAATTCTTCTGTATTTTGTACCTGATTATTTTCCTCAATGGTTCTGTATTTTGTACCTGATTATTTTCCTCAATGGTTCTGTATTTTAATTCTTCTGTATTTTGTACCTGAATATTTTCCTCAATTGTTCTGTATTTTAATTCTTCTGTATTTTGTACCTGATTATTTTCCTCAATGCTTCTGTATTTTAATTCTTCTGTATTTTGTACCTGATTATTTTCCTCAATGGTTCTGTATTTTAATTCTTCTGTATTTTGTACCTGATTATTTTCCTCAATTGTTCTGTATTTTAATTCTTCTGTATTTTGTACCTGATTATTTTCCTCAATTGTTCTGTATTTTAATTCTTCTGTATTTTGTACCTGATTATTTTCCTCAATTGTTCTGTATTTTAATTCTTCTGTATTTTGTACCTGATTATTTTCCTCAATGGTTCTGTATTTTAATTCTTCTGTATTTTGTACCTGATTATTTTCCTCAATTGTTCTGTATTTTAATTCTTCTGTATTTTGTACCTGATTATTTTCCTCAATGGTTCTGTATTTTAATTCTTCTGTATTTTGTACCTGATTATTTTCCTCAATGGTTCTGTATTTTGTACCTGATTATTTTCCTCAATTGTTCTGTATTTTGTACCTGATTATTTTCCTCAATGGTTCTGTATTTTAATTCTTCTGTATTTTGTACCTGATTATTTTCCTCAATTGTTCTGTATTTTAATTCTTCTGTATTTTGTACCTGATTATTTTCCTCAATTGTTCTGTATTTTAATTCTTCTGTATTTTGTACCTGATTATTTTCCTCAATTGTTCTGTATTTTAATTCTTCTGTATTTTGTACCTGATTATTTTCCTCAATGGTTCTGTATTTTGTACCTGATTATTTTCCTCAATGGTTCTGTATTTTAATTCTTCTGTATTTTGTACCTGATTATTTTCCTCAATTGTTCTGTATTTTAATTCTTCTGTATTTTGTACCTGATTATTTTCCTCAATGGTTCTGTATTTTAATTCTTCTGTATTTTGTACCTGATTATTTTCCTCAATGGTTCTGTATTTTAATTCTTCTGTATTTTGTACCTGATTATTTTCCTCAATTGTTTTGCCAGTTGCTCGGATTCTGGATAACAGGGGTTTTATTGGACTTATTTATTTCCAGGATGTTGGCATCACTAGCAAGACCAGTGTTTGCTCTCATAATTAATCGTCCTCGAGAAGGCGATGGTCAGCTACTCAGTTCAAGGTTCCTTTTATTGTCACATAATAACACATAAAAACATCATATTTTAGTGGCTCATCATCACGACAAGTGAACCAGCGCCAGCAGCCGTGAGTAAGTCCGCAGACAGCGGCATCCATGGAGACGCTCAGCGTGGGGCAAAGCCACGGCCTGGAAGCTGACCACCTCTGCCTCGTTAGGGCGCTAAGGACTCTTGGGACCAGGTGAGCCTCTTTAAGCGCACAATTTCAAGCCAGTGAAGCAGTTACTCCAGATTTCTGCAAGATTCAGTGCATTCCTTTCGATTTAGTGGCTTAGTAGCCACATTGGTGACTCCGAAAGTCAAGTACAGCGCATTTGACAGGGAGCTACTAGCCCTGTACTCGACCATTCAGCACTTCAAGTATTTCCTAGAAGGGAGAGAATTCACGATCTTCACAGATCATAAGCCCCCCACCTTTGCTTTTGCCTTCAGTGTCCGACCCTTGGTCAACCCGCCAACAGTGCCACCTGTCCTACATATCAGAATTCACCACCACGATCAAACATGGGAAGAACAATGTGGTGGAGGATGCGCTGTCAAGAACATCCATCCAGTCGGTGTAAGTCCTGGCCCCAGGAGTGGATTACGTAGCACTAGCAGAAGTACAGGAGGACAGTGAAATATCGGCATTCCAAAATGCGTTCACCGGCCTTCACCCAGCGGTATCAAACTCCTCTGCAACACCTCCACAGGGCAACCACAGTCCATCGCACCGGCTGCCTGGAGGCACTGAGAGTTCAACGCCTTACACAGGATGGACCACCCTTCCTTCTGTGTGAATGCCCAGCTAATTGAAGACCAATTCATGTGGCATGGCCTACACAAACAGGGAGGACACTGGGCCAGGACATGCACCCATTGCCAAACCACCAAGGTCCCGAGACACATGAAGGTACCGATGCAAATCTTCCAGCTAACACACAGGAGGTTCAAACATGCACGTGGACATTGTTGACTCACTACCTGTTTCAACAGGGACGAGATGATGGACAGATTCACGAGGTGGCTGGAAGCTGTTCCAATCAGTGACACGACAACATAGACATGTGGCAAGACCCTGATCACAGCCTGGATGGGGAGATTTGGCCTCTTTGGCCACATCACTTCAGAGGGGCGCAGTTCACCTCAACTCTATGGTCTGTGATGGTGCAGCTCCTGATAACCCAGCTAAACCGAACAACTGTGTACCACCCCCAATCGAACGGCCTGGTGGAGCATTTCCATAGGCCCCTAAAATCGGCCCCAATGGCACAACTCAGAGGACCCAGCTGGGTAGACGAGCTCCCCTGGGTGCTTCTGGACATTCGCACAGCACCCAAAGACAACCTAGCCGCGTCATCAGCTGAGTTGGTTCGCTGCTCACACTGCCTGCCGAGTTCAGGCCCGCACCTCGTGGCCAAGGAGACACACCGACAGAGGTGCTGACCAAGCTCCGGGGGAGACTAGGGACACCGGCCTTAGGCAACGAAGGCTTCCTGATCGCCTTATGGCTGATAGAAGGCAATTACTATTAAATGACAATAAAGGACTATCTCTCTCTTGAATTTCTTTAACCTAGCTGTGCCATTTACTTCATTATACACCTCCTTCTGAACTTCATTAAATCTACTGAGCCACAGTGCAACAAAGGTTGAAAAAAAATGCAAGTTCAATTAGTGTAGGTGGAACCACCTTCAGAAGACTTGGTTTTAATTATTTCCACCCACAATCTGCTCTGGTTGATGGATGGTTTGCCAACTTACTTCTGCCCCAGCTGCCTGATAGCCTCTCGTCCTGGTCAACCTGCCTTCATACTTCAGCACGATTTCTTTGGCTTCCCTGTAACACAAGTATCAACATCATTTCAGACTGAACCACCATTCTGTAATTTCTAATACACCATCACTCACACTACCCATAGCACCAGCATGCCAACATTTCTCAATGGCCTCATTTCATACAGCGCAATTTGAACACAATCTCTGGGCACCAATGCTATTACTGCACCTGGGTTCCCTGATATCCAGTCATGCCCGGGGGAAAAAGGTATTCTGTTCATTGCCTCTCATAATCTTACATACCTCATTCAGTCGCCTCTTACCCTCTGTCGCTTCCAAGAGAAAAACCCTAGTGTTACGAGCCCAGAGGACCCCAAAATCCAGCAGCAATAGATATTCACCAAGACAAATGGTTACTTAAACAAAAGTTGCTTTTAATTATCTTTAAACATGAATATAGAATTAAACTTTAACTTATCTCTATTGACTAACTTATCCTAACTTAACCCCCTTCTAATTCTAAGCGCACGTGTATGCAATGTGTGTGCAAGTTCTTTGGTTCACAGTCCAATCTCACTGCTCATTCCTCCAAGTTCACTGGTTGCAGACAATTCTTATACCGTGCACAGAATTTAACATTTATAAAGTTCACCAGGCTTTGGTGCTTGGAAGGAAAGTGGTTACTACTCAGGAAGGCTCTTGTCGGTTTTCAGAGAGAAATTTGTTATTCTAGGACATCCACAACTGATGTACTTCCACAGCCACTCCAGTGTCTTTCTGATGAAACTTGCCCCTTCAGGGTTCTCCAGATGATACCCTCTTTCTTTCAGGTCACCACAAAGTTTCTTTTTGTTTCACTTATTCCAAGTGAAACATTAGACAGCTAGTCCTCTCCTCTTGCATGAAGCACAAGGGCTTTGACCAGGCCATCTTCCAAATGGGCTTGCCAGCTTATTTGTTCAGTCTTTCCTCATACGATAGCTTCTCCAAGCCATTGTTAACTCTCCTCTGCACTCTAAAGCTTCCACGTTCTTCCTATAATGAGGCAACCAGAACTGGACACAATACTCTAAATGTGGTCGAACTAGCATTTTATAGAGTTGCAACATCATCTCGTGGCTCTTGAACTCATTCCCCCTGTTGATGACACTTCCCAGCTTCTAATATTTCCCAATCTCAAAACATGTCACTCTCCAAGAGGAGTAAGCCTCGATATTCCAAATTGTATCTTATTCATCCAAATAAATCAAATTTCATAATTGCATCTGTAAATAGCTTTAATTTGTCATTGATAAAAGTAAATAATCATTTTCATAGCTTCGCACTTCATAACGATGAGTAAAACAAAGCATATTGTAAATGATAACTCAACTTCAAACAAATTAAAATGATTAACACAAATAATAATGATAAATTCAAAGAAAAGTTTATCTCCTTCCACGGTTCTTTGTCCGCTCGGATGCAACTACGTAGGAAGTCATAGAAACTATGGTAACTCTACAAAAACAATTAATCCTGAAAGGGAAAGTCATAAAACAACCATAATTCATAAACACAAGGTTTTAACCTCTACACCCACTACTCATGAACTTTATTTAAGTTATCCTATACAATATTTCCATACGATAAGTTTAAATGGTAAGAATTGACTGCAAACCAATACACAAATTCACAGCAGCAATTTTACAAATAACTTCCATACTTCAGTTCACCTGAAATTCAGAACCAGATGGGATTTTTAAATACCTCTCCCATTCGTGACAAGCACCATCAGCCATTCATTCCTTTAAGAACCTCTAAACCAATGTTATTCTTTTACATATCGGCTATAGAATGCAAAAAAGTAAAATTTCTCTGTAAAAAAAAAATCAAAAAGTTCAATTTAATTATGTAATCTTCTCTACCCAGCCTTGTATTTTGTGCAATGATTTTACTTCACGTGGCAAAACTATGACCTGATAAAACTGTTTTCAGCTTGACTGTTCAACTGATCAAATCTGGATATTGTTTGAAGCTTTAAGCAGATGCGTTGAAACAATATTAACAATTAAAAGAATTGTCAGCTCTTCTGACATTAAAAAAAAAACTTAAAAAAAATACACTCTGCTTTCATTTGAAGATTGACAGACTCACTGACTACATTATCCCATTTTTCATTCCACATTCAGTTTTAACCTTGCAAACTTAAATTTGCCTTCTCCATCCTTAGCTAGTTTTTCTCATGTACCGCTGCCCTGGTAGTGCGTTTCAATAACACCATTTCTTTCTCATGGGCACTCTCCAGCCTTCTGGCCTGAGCAGTGACTCTGGGGGGGGGGAAAGAGATACCACTGACGTGGGGCAGGGGCGAGGAGGGGCATGAACTGCAGAACCCTCCTTAGAATTGACACAGCCAGAACTTGCACCCTTGGTACTGGCAATTTTTATACCCCCCCCAAACTCTCTGAATGTTGCCTATTTATCTCCTGCTCTGCATTCACAAAGCGACACCCCTTCTCTGATCAATTCTCACCTTTCCTCCTATCCATGTCCACTTTTGCCATTTGTGCTCCTCCTCTGCCAACCTTTTCTGCCCGCTTTTTTTGCACATATCTTGACGAAGGGCTCAGGCCTGAAATGTTAGTTATTACTGGGCATCGAAGGGCTGAGACAGAGAGGAAGCACCTCAAGCAACGGGTGGGAGTGGGGGAGAGAAGTGACAGGCTGCCACAGGGGTGGTAATGGTGTAAATAGAATTGAATGTAACAACGGTCAGTGCCGGGAATGTATGGACATGAAACTAGGGGTGGGAACAGACTTTGAATGGTTTACCTTCTGTAAATAATTTATAGTGAATAAAGTCTATTTTTGGTAAGTTCCTGTGGATGCTGCAAGACCTGCTGAATTCATTCAGCATTTCTGTGTTTTCACTGCAATCTGTAGACTTTCGCCTTTCACAACTTTGTCTATTTATGTTGAGATCAAACCTGTCACCTACAATGTCCATACACATATTCGGTCTTCTCATTTCTGCTCTCCCCTCCCTCTACTCATCCACCTATCATCTCCTGCCATTGCCACCCTCCTCTCCTTTTGTTCGGATGCCTGCCGGCATTCTCTCATACCTTGATGGGCTCAAGCCCAAAACGTCGGTCATGTATCTCTCCCTTTGCTACATGAAGGACATTGCTAAGTCTCTCTAGTATATTGGTTTTTTAAAAATCTGTCTTATCTTTTCCTTACATCGTCACTCAAGCCTTTTCCATATTTATTTTTCCAGATAATTTATTAGCTGGATACAAGGATTGCTTAATCTCTGGATTACTCCAGGCACAATACACAGATGAGTATAGAATCGGAAAATAGTGCAGTCAAATACTGGTCTGGACACGAGGGAAGAGGAGGGAGGTGGTCATTGGATTCTTGGGAGGTTGGGACTGATTTTTTTGGGAAGATGTACAGACTGGCTGGGCTGCACCTCCATCTTTTATATCTCCAAAGATAAGACTCTGAAACTTCGACTGCCTTCGCTGCAGCATGCTCGCCTACCGCCTCGTCCTGATACAGCCAAATGCCACCCAGGGTCCCGGGCAGCCCTAATGCCTACCAGACACCTCATCGGACACCCCCGAGGGCGGACGTTTCAAAGGCGCCACCGGTGTCCCACTTCACGCCCAGGTGACAGCCCGAGACCTACCTCAGCACCTTCAACTTCTGGTCCATTGGCCACGGCCGGAGTCGAATATTGGAGATGAGCTCCTTCTGAATCTGTATGTTCTGAAAGATTTCCTCGGGATCCTTGCAATCCGCCTTTTCCTCATCTTGCGTGTCCTCCTCCGAATTACTGATGGAAAAACACAGAGAGAACCCTACCATCTGAGAACCAGATAACACCATCACCGACTGAACGCCCCCCCCCCCCTCAACTCCTCCAAGGAGATAAATAATAGACCATGTTAAATTTCGGTCTAATGCCTCCCAGCAGTTTTAAAATGCAAATTATGGAAAAGATTAGTCCCCACCTCAAAACTTATATTACAAAGAGGGCATGGAGACAAATAATTAACTAATTCATAATAATTATTCTTATCCTAGATTTCCTCTATACACTTATATACCTTACATAAATTTTCATCCATATACATTCACAAACACATTTCAGATGCACATTTTAAATGTTACTATCAGTCACCAAGATTGTGCCCATGTTTGGACTGAAATAGGCTGGTCATCTGAGACGAGATTTAAAGTAAAATTTTAAGTTACCCCCCACCCCCTGTGGTTTGGTGAAGTTCCCCAGCCCTTTGCGTCTCTTCACCTGTTCTCATGCTCCTGGTAAGACGCCGAGAAGATCTTGCGGTTGATGGAGTTTTTGCCAATGTTCTGCAGCCGTTGCGATGTTTTCGAGGGGTTGTTCCTCGCTGTCTCGTTCATTGAAGGTGCCCCCGCTCCGCTGGTCCCGGACGTCTCCGCCGGTCCCTGCACTGGCCGCTCCAAAGAGCCGCTGCTTCCCCAACTGGACCAAGCCGCGGTCTCGCCTCTTCAAGAGAAACCTCCAACCCCCCTTCCCACTTCAAGGTTGGTTCCCCGCTGCCAAGCAAGGGTCGGAAACGGCGCTTCCCAGCCACACGACACGGACACGCTTGGCCGCCCAGAGGGGCTGATTCCAGTGTGCCTCAGCGCACAGAAGTAAATACCGGCAGCGCTTTGTTCGCCGTTTAAATAGAAGGGGAGCCGGCAGCGCTTTGTTCGCCGTTTAAATAGAAGGGGAACCCGGGGGTGGGGGGGGAGGAGAGAGGGAGGGGGAGGGAGGGGAGAGGGAGGGGAGAGGGAGGGGAGAGGGAGGGGAGAGGGAGGGGGAGGGAGGGGGGGGAGGGAGGGGGAGGGAGGGGAGAGGGGGAGGGAGGGGAGAGGGGGAGGGAGGGGAGAGAGGGGGAGGGAGGGGAGAGAGGGGGAGGGAGGGGAGAGAGTGGGGAGGGGGAGGGGGGAGGGGGGAGAGAGGGGAGGGGGGAGGGGAGAGAGAGGGGGAGGGGGAAAGAGAGGAGGGGAGAGAGAGGGGGAGGGGGAGAGAGAGGGGGAGGGGGAAAGAGAGGAGGGTAGGGAGGGGAGAGAGAGGGGTGGGAGGGAGGAGAGAGGGGGGTGGGAGGGGGGAGAGAGGGGGGTGGGAGGGGAGAGAGAGGGGAGGGAAGGGTGAGAGAGGGGAGGGAGGGAAGAGAGAGAGAGGGTGGAGGGAGGGGGAGGGATGGTTTAATGGGAAATTAATCTGAGAACAAAATTCAAAGTTCATTCAAATTACTTGATCATTCAGGTTTTAGCGAGACATTCTCGTTTGATTAAAATGATATGTATGGATATTTTAATATCCAATTATTGTATATGTTGACATTATTTTAGTTAAAAAACAGAAGTTTTAAAGCAATTCAAAATTCCTAATTTATATAGAGCCTTGAAATCCTGAATTTATACAGTGCCCTGAAACCCTGAATTCATACAGAGCTCTGAAATCTTGAATTTATACAGAGCCCTGAAATCCTGAATTTATACAGAGCCCGGAAATCCTGAATTTATACAGAGCCCTGAAATCCTGAATTTATACAGTCTTGAAATCCTGAATTTATACAGAGCCTTGAAATCCTGAATTTATACAGAGCCCTGAAATCCTGAATTTATATAGAGCCCTGAAATCCTGAATTTATATAGAGCCCTGAAATCCTGAATTTATACAGAGTCTTGAAATCCTGAATTTATACAGAGTCTTGAAATCCTGAATTTATACAGCCCTGAAATCCTGAATTTATACGGAGCCCTGAAATCCTGAATTTATACAGTGCCCTGAAACCCTGAATTTATGCAGTGCCCTGAAATCCTGAATTTATACAGAGCCCTGAAATCCTGAATTTATACAGAGCCCTGAAATCTGAATTTATACAGAGTCCTGAAATCCTGAATTTATACAGAGTCTTGAAATCCTGAATTTATACAGCCCTGAAATCCTGAATTTATACAGAGCCCTGAAATCCTGAATTTATACAGAGCCCTGAAATCCTGAATTTATACAGAGCCCTGAAATCCTGAATTTATACAGAGCCCTGAAATCCTGAATTTATACGGAGCCCTGAAATCCTGAATTTATACAGAGCCCTGAAATCCTGAATTTATACAGCCCTGAAATCCTGAATTTATACAGAGCCCTGAAATCCTGAATTTATACAGAGTTTTGAAATCCTGAATTTATACGGAGCCTTGAAATCCTTAATTTATACAGAGCCCTGAAATCCTGAATTTATACAGAACCCTGAAATCCTGAATTTATACAGAGCCCTGAAATCCTGAATTTATACGGAGCCCTGAAATCCTGAATTTATACAGAGCCTTGAAATCCTGAATTTATACAGAGCCCTGAATACCTCAATTTATACAGCCCTGAAATCCTGAATTTATACAGAGCCCTGAAATCCTGAATTTATACGGAGCCCTGAAATCCTGAATTTATACGGAGCCCTGAAATCCTGAATTTATACAGCCCTGAAATCCTGAATTTATACGGAGTCCTGAAATCCTGAATTTATACAGCCCTGTAATCCTGAATTTATACAGAGTTTTGAAATCCTGAATTTATACACAGCCCTGAAATTTTGAATTTATACAGAGCCCTGAAATCCTGAATTTATACAGAGCCCTGAAATCCTGAATTTATACGGAGCCCTGAAATCCTGAATTTATACAGCCCTGAAATCCTGAATTTATACAGAGCCTTGAAATCCTGAATTTATATGGAGCCCTGAAATCCTGAATTTATACAGCCCTGAAATCCTGAATTTATACAGAGCCCTGAAAACCTCAATTTATACAGCCCTGAAATCCTGAATTTATACAGAGCCTTGAAATCTTCTATTTATACAGAGCATTGAAATCTTGTATTTATACAGTGCATTGAAATGTCCTGAGCCCTTTCATGAGAGCAGAACTGAGGAAAAAAATGGTGGGGGCATTTATTGTCTCTTTTTAATTCAATTAAGTCAATTATTATAGTTGACTTTGTAGGTTTTTTTTCCAAAAAGGGTACCTGTTGGGTGCATCAAGTAAACATTTTGGTGCGTATCTACTTTGTACAATGAAAATAAACTAATTGTCATTATCTTAGCACAGTTCTTTCAACTCAAGAGTCATCTGGGCCCTTTGTGAATGAACCTACAGGACTCCTCTCTTCTACTCAAATCCTCTTGCAATAAAAGGGCAATATACAATTTGTCTTAATATATATCAAGAGCAAAATGTCAGCTTACAGTAAAGAAGCTTCCTTTACTATCATGTAATAGGTCATAACATGTAATATTACACAAAAAAGTCTCCAGACTTCCGTAAGGCTGACAAAGTCACTATTAGTGTCTCCTGGCACCCCTTACAATAACAATACAGTGATCTGTGTACTACAAGGACACCTGCGTAGGTCTCTCTGAATATTCAATCTCTTGCTATTTGTTTTTTTTTTCCTTTTTCTTCGCATGATTAGCATAGCTATTCGTGCAATGTTATTACAGCGCCAACAGGCCTTCGACTGTCTGTAAGGAGTTTGTATGTTCTCCCTGTGCTTACGTGGGTTTTTTCCTGGTGCTTTGGCTTTCCTCCCACCCTTCAAACATATGGGAATTGTAGGTTAATTGGTGTATTTGGGCGGCACGGGCCTGTGGGCTGGAAGGGCCTATTACCCTGTCTAAGTTGGAAAAGAAAGTAAATTTAAAGAAAGTGGACAATCCAATTTTTACGCCATTCCATCTGTCACGTAAAGTATAACCTCGTTAGAACACGACAGTCGGGGTCCAAGTTTTCATACCACGTTACAGCCGAGTCGTGATTCAGGAAGCAGGAAAACAGAATACTGTGACTCAAACCCTATAATAAGACCTTTAAACTCCACATGTTAACATGCACATCTTGTAAATGAGTCCTAAGAGTCCATTTTTGAGTTTCTGGCTGTTAGCCTGGTATCCTAAAATCAATGTTTGGAGTCCACAGACACCTGCGCTATAAGCGGTTCCATGGATTAACAAATCGCATTCTAACGAGGTTTCACTGTACTTGCCTATTGTAATTTCATATTTCGGCATCAGTGGTACTGAGCAAAGGTGACATCCAGAAGGTCAATTACTGTCCTAGCCCCTGAGCAGCACAGAGACAGCAGACAGAAAGTCTGAGGAAGGAAAGAAATGTGTGATGAACTGTAAAATATATGGACACAGCTCAATAGATGGTCAGGACCCTTTAGGTGCTCTGTGATTTCCAATTCTAAAATAAACTGTGTGCATGTCAGGATGCAACTATTTTTTGAGAAGCAGGGCTTTGTTAATTAGTTAATCAAAGGGTCATAAAATGTAGCAGAGAAAAAAGGCTACTTGTTATTCTTTACCACGTTCTGCATTTTTCATTACCTCCTAATCTCATCAACAGGCATCCGTGAACTAGCACATCTCATTGGACTATAAATCCAAGAGAATTGCTCTCATTCTCAAAGACAGGACAAAACTGCATTCATTATTTGAAATAGATATGATCCAGTTGTTTAATCTGCTATGGTTCATGAAAGGAAAAAAAAATCACTTTGCAACAGACATGGCTGATATCTTCAGCAGAGAGATCGCAAGCTGTACTCTGCATTAGGAGAATCGGGGAGAGAAGCTTTGTCTCCACGCCTATGAATCAAAACTAAATTCAGTTCATAGAAGGAGGGTTAATTACATTATTACAGAACTCCAGATAAAATGGAGTGTAATTAATCGTTTAAAATGGAATATAAATTTAGACTGGCTCCGCAAGTGTTTTGCTTTGAGGTACAAGATAAATCATTGTTTCCAATGTGACAATTGGATGCTTTGATTCATTCTCTGAATGTTTGGGTGAGTTTACGCGGAGGTAGGAAATCGTGGTGATTTAATGCCATTAACATCACCCTGGAGTTCAGGGCTCAAGCTAACCTGCTTTTCACCTAGTTCGACAGCAGGAAGGGTTTCAGTCACAACTTACAGGTGAGTTTTTGGTTGAGTTCTTGGAATGGGTTTCGCAAATGTGTGGCATTTTCTAGGAAAGTGTTCAGTTTTGCCTCCTGCTGAACATTTCTTCTTTTGCTGATTTCATGGATCGGTACAACCGGTTACTATATTCATCATTGGTCCCCTTGGGACGCTGCAGGTCTGGGAGAGGACAAACACAGCTGGTTCAAAGGTTCCTTTTATTGTCTCGTAATAATGCATTAAAATTGTAATGTATGTAATGACCTTCCATCTTTGCCTGCCGTAAGCCAAACAAAGAGTCGCCCTTAGGAGAAAGAGAAGCAGAATAGCATCCCTTTGGAGACAGTGAGTGTTTGCGGATTTGCCTCCAGAGCTCCTGCAGCCGCCAGTACAAATCAGTGGCAACCCGAGCTCCAGATCCAAACCGCCGATAAGATCAGGTGGCCTTCAGCACCTGATGTTATTCGGGAGCCCTTCTTGCCCTCAGCACCCTCTCAAATCTTGGTTCTAGTGCCTGGCTCCCACGAGTCTGTCTCCAGCCACCCGTAGCCTGCGCGGGGCCCTCGACCACATGTCACTAGCAGCCGCTGGCTGTGTGGGACCAACAGCTGCCGAGCCCCCTTGCTGGTCCACTGCCATCGTCACCTTCGCTGGAGGCTTTAGAGGGCATTCTCCCTGCTTCTGGTGCCCTGAACCAGTCTGCTGCTTCCCAGGAGTTTGCACTCTTTGTGGTACGCTGCCCAGTACAGGCACCACCATCTTGGGCACACACCCCATGGATGCAGGAATTCAAAATAAACACTGTTGGCTCCTTTAACAAGCCGTTGTATGGAGCAGATGGCATCAGTACCAGGCAGTAGGATCCTGTATTGCAGGGCTTGTCTCCGTCCCTCACACTCCTTACCGCTCTGCCGTTAAGGTAGCTCCAGCAGCATCACCATATTTTTCCTCTTACCTAAACCCCAACTGGTGTAAGACCCACCTCTCACTGCAATTACAGCTACCACCTTAGACCAGGGTGAGGATGGCAATTCTAGAGGTAACCGAAATAACCATGTCAGTATACTATCTGTCTTCTTGCGTCATAGAACTGGAGTTAATAAGCAACATTGCATAGTGCAGTAAAACCCCTGGTATCCAGAACCTATTGAGATTGGTAGATGCCGGATAAGTGAATGTACCAGTTGCTTGAGATGGTGTGTTGCGTGATTGGAGAACTAATGCACAATCCTGCTGCTGGATAACTACAAATGTCGTGACACGTGGACTACCAACCATGTTCGGACAGAGAGTCGCGATTAATAGGCACCTTAAGGTGTCAGCACAGCTTGCAATGTTGCTGGGCCCAGTTCCAAGGCAAGTACAGTTTGGGGCGTAACAGCCTTTATAGGGATATCTTGGAGGGAGGAGTCACAGGCTCGGTGGGGGGTGGGGGGGTGTGGAGGGCCATCCCATACACATGCACATAGTGGTAGCACTCCAACACATTCATGACAATAAGCCTGATTCTGATTCAGAACGCAGAGAGCCTTTTGGCCAGAGTAGGGGAATCAGTAAACCAGAGTAACATAGGTTTTGTCCTTTGTGTTACTGCTTGGAGAAGCAAATAATCACAGGTAGCGCAATAAACATGTCACTGAGGCAGTAACTCTCAGCTAACAGTTGTGTCCAGCTTGATATATCAAAAGCCATATCACACAGTCTTACAAATTATGCTTACACATAAACACTGAACAGTCATAAAAATGTAACCACAATCCTCGGTTAAATAGCCGATAGCCTGGTATAAATAGCTGACGGTCTGCAGATATTCCTGGGGTTCCCATTTAGTGAATCCGAACAACTAGCCCACCCTTCTTTCTAAGTTCATGGCTCATTGTGGTGAACACTGAAGCTTCTGGTCCAGATTAATAACCAGAGGCACTCCACCAGATGAACGTCGTCTGCTCTGCGACCTAACAGATGCCGTCGACATTTGTGGCCTTGTTTTGTTTTGCATTTGGCTCAGTTTGATTTGAAATTCACCATCTGGAATAGGGATAATTATCCCAAAAATAAGCAGTTCACCAGAAATGTGAGATGTTATGGTTTGCATCTTGGGAGCGGTCGCCATATGTCTACTGTGTGTTGATGGATGATGTGATCTAGGGTTCTTGAACCTATCAATGGGCTGGAATCATATTAAGTTTTAGGTGAGATAAAGAAAGGAGCAATCTTGTAGAAGGCTGGGTAACCTTCCTGAATGTAAGCAATCCTGCGCTGTCTGTGAGGAGTTTGTATGGTCTCCCCGTGTCTGCGTGGCTTTTCCTCGGGAGCTCTGGTTTCCTCCCACCATTCAAAACGTACTGGGGGTTGTAGGTCAATTGGTTGTACTTGGGTGGCATGGGCTCTATGTCTAAATCAAATTAAATTAACAGTTGTATTTTTTTTGTTTCATATGGGATATGAGAGGCTGGACTTGGGAGAAGGAGAAGGTAGAGGGAAATCAGAGGCTGGGATTGGGATGTGGAGTAAGAGTAGGGGTTAACTGGATAATTCAAAACTAGAAACGGTTTAATCTTCTAATATTTTTGCTCAATATTCCAGTTTCTGCGATTTTTGTATTTGAAAGTTTTAGAGAGTTGTGGGTGTTTCCGCATGACTTGTGCATATGTCCATATAGATGGTGTAAGTGGTTCAGAACCTCTGAAGCTTTCCAGATAGAGTTTTAGACTTCCATGGAGTCAAGCTCAGGATAGGAGGCATGAGGGGAGTGTTGACACCAAGACCAGATTACCCATGGAGAGCAAGGTCAATGGGCTGAATGGTATCCACAACTTTTACTTCTCATGCATTTATGTTTCAAATTGATTTAACATGTCCATCAATTATATTCCTCCTTGCATCCCCTTGAGAAACGTTACCTTTTCTTTTTGAATCATTTGCATTCCTAGGCACCTGCGTTCCATTGTTCCATTTAGACACTCAGGGTAGAAACCTGTCCTTTGGCGGCCTGTGGAATAATGGAAAATATCTCTGGAAAAGTGTTGGAGATCTTGTCATTCAGATGAATACTTGCCTCATTGTTTTTTTTTAAATTTTTTATTTTTCACACCATAAATCACATTAGCCATGATATACACTATTTCTTTTTCACACATATACAGTGTACTTGCCTCATTGTTGACATCAAATTAATGGAGCTGATTGCTGTCGCCTCCCCAGCTTCACAGGTATTGAAATCCCCCTCACCCACAACTCTTTGTATCTTTGGCATAACTTTCTCCCTCCCTTCCGTCTGGTGTTCCCCATTTTTCGCCCTTGCTGCGGTAGAAGGAGGAGGCATCTGTGAATGACTGAGTGGGGCGAGTTGATGGATGAGATGGTATCTGCTGAGGGTAGCTGAGGAAAAGAGGCATTGTATATGCAGGAAAGTGAATGGGGAAATCAGAAAAGAAAGAAGCATGGACTAGCATGAGGAGTGATAGAACCAAGTGGGCTTTGGACAAGATAGATTGAGAGGGAGAGATGAATGCAGTAGGTTGTCAGTTAATAAGTCAATGGACTCAACTTCCCTGGATGGTGAGATCAGTAAAATACTCTGAACGCTAAAGCAAGAAATGTAGGCAAAGTTTGTGGTATTTACCTTCAGGGATGTATGTGGATCACAGTCTTAAAGTCACTTTGTTACAAGAGCAAGCTCCTTCCCTGTTTTCTGCAGACCTTTGTTGTCACCACTTATAGTTAATGTGGAGTGCAGCCAACGAGCCCATATTCTGAAATGTTGCCAAACCTTCAAGTTCCATCTTTGGTCGCCCCTTTTGAACTGCTTCCAACTATCACATTTCTCACGACACATTCGATAACCAATTGGAGGAGAGAGATAGCAAGGTGAGGGCACTGACAAGCACGATTCCAGCCCTCCCATGGAATGTCAGAATTGTTCCTTCTCACCTTCTACCAGTTAACACCAGGATGAGCATGAAAACCACCAATGAAACATTGGGAAATATTATGCGGTGACACTTTATTGCAGATTCATTGGTCTTTGGTATTTAATTGAGCAAGTGAAAACAAAACCTCCTAAGGCTGCGGAGTCCCAGGTCAGTCTGCATTCATGTCCAGATACCTTCACTGGAACTCGTCTGGAAGTAATGGGCAGGACACTGCACCTCTGCCAGGGCTGCTGTCCCCCACCCCCTGTGAGCTGAAGACAACCTCTACCTTGTCTGTGCGGAGTTTGCATGACTGCACAGGTTCCACATCACCAAAATGTTGGTGAGTTAATTGGCTGCTGTAAATTACCCCCTGTCTGCAAGTGAGCAATGGATTCTGAGAGAAGATGAAAGGAGCATGGAGAGAGAATTAAAAAGGATTTATGTAAATATCTTTCTCCCTCCCTTCCGTCTGGTGTTCCCCAGAAGACCAAAGGCCCTTCATTCCATGATGTATAACTCTGGACAAAAAAAAGGCTGATAGATCTCCAGAAGCTCAGGAACAAAAGTGGAAAAAAGCCAGAGGAACTCCAGAGAGTCAAATCTAGCAGATTAGATCTCCTGTGGAAAGCTCTCTGTGTTAGGATGGAGACAGATGGCCTGGTATATTTGGTGACTTCCTACTAGCTGGGCAGCCCACCTTTACCTCATCGTTGAGATATTATCTGTTGCCATCAAGAGAGACTCAGTGGCTTCAACCAGTGTATATAAGAACATAAGAAACTGGAGCGGGAGTTGGCCATCCGGCCCATTAAGCCTGTTCCGCCATTCAATGTGATCATGACTGATCCGATATAGACTCATCTCCACCTACCTGCCTCTTCCCCATATCCTTCGCTTTCCCCTACTATGTAGAAATCTATCAAACCTTGTCTTAAATCTATTTACTGATGTGTAACACGTGAAGGCATATTGATCAAAATGGAAGATAACGAAAATAGAGAGAGAAAGAATCTAAAACACAAAGAGAAATGTTGGAACTGTGAGGTACAAAACATTTGTTGAAGCAAAATCTGGAAACATGGTGGGTGGAAGCAACAGTGCGAGAAGTTGGCGGCTTCAAGAAAGAGCCATCTTTGATGGTGCAGATAATAGATAAAACATTTTTCAAAACCTTTTTCACAATCCTTGCTCTCCTTTATAACATTTGCTGTTATTGACGTAATTTTTAAGACTTTATTAACCAATTCTCTCTCTCCGGATGCTGTCTGGCTTGTTGACCATTTCCAGCATTCTTTACTTTTTTATTTCAGATCTCGACAGTATTTTGCTTCCCACTACTGAAGCAATCATTGAACGAGTGGCTCAGCAATTTAATACAACACTCCTTGAGTTGGAGTGCACAGAGGCTCAGAATTCCCAAAAGTGATGTATCTTGGAAAATTCTATCCTAACTCCAGCAGAGGACAGCCCGAGATTGGCACTCTTGACCATCCAGTTCAAATATAATCTTCCGCAATCTGTTCAACCCAGATGGAAAGATTGACCTTTTTTTAAATGTTCCATCTCTCCTTCAAAATAGATTAAACCTGATCGAAGGAACCAAAACCAAAGAAGGTTGAATGCCAAGAAGTGGCACAATCAATACAATCTCCAACAATGCTGTGAACAGCAATACAATAATGGAATCTAAATGCATCAAGGAAGAGTCTGATGACTTGTAAGATTGCTTTCAACAGGATTATATTACAGAATACATTTCACTTTCAAATGGAAATGGAGGGAAAAGGTAATTAAACTAAGTGAAATAAAATTATAAGGAAGGGTTATTACTTTGGCTTTTACTCTTCTAGGCATACAGCATGGTAACAGGCCCTTTAGGCCCACAAACCCGTGACCCCCATTTACACTCAATTCACCTCCAACCCCGGTACGTTTTGGAGGAAACTGGAGCACCTGGAGGAAACCCAGGCAGACACGGGGAGAGCGTAAAACCGCCTTACAGACAGCGGCAGATTCGAACCCCGCTCGCTGGCGCCGCCATAACCGCTATGCTTCTGAGGACATCTCCTCAAATATTTGACTCAATGAGCAGAACAAGGTGGCAATGCTGTGAACATCCAGCAGAATAGAGCTGATGTCTGACCTGCAACTCAAGAGAACATTAAATTACCATCAAGTAATTACCATCCTTCTTCCGGTAATGATGGATCTTGTGACCTTTCTCATAATGCATTGCTAGAACTAGAATACCAGTTCCAATCAAATTATTTAAGCAACCATGTGCATCCCTGTTGTGGAATAGTATGTGTGTCCATTCAGTGGAGTGTTTTATTTATTTTGGAGACAGAGATCGTCAATAGCTCTTTTGCTAATGTTGATTGTGAATTTACTGACAATTAACAATGAGACAGAATAGAGGAAAGAGGTTGAAAAATCTAGTGATGTGGTGCCAAGATAACAAGCTTCTCTCAGCATTAATAAGATGAAGAAGCTGATCATTGATTCCAGGAGAGAGGGCAGTGTCCACACCACTGTCCACATTATTGGTGCTGAAGTCAAAGGAGTCCACACCTTCAAGTTCTTAGAGTGACCTGACCTGGAACAAGCATGTTAAAGCGACAGCGAAGAAAATGCACCAACACTTCTAATCTTTTAGCATATTGTCCCCCGTCCCTCAAAAGCTTCTACAGGTGCACCATTCAAGGCATACTTACTGGATCTATCATGGTGTGGTATGACAGCCTTCCTTAAATTTAAAAGCTTTGCAATTTATTCATCAATGGCTACAGGAAAAAGAAAGACTAAAGCAACTAAGAAAACTACGACTAAAGAGGTTAGCACTACTGAAGAAGTTGGGCCTACCCTTGACGATGGAGCCTCAGGCTCGAGTTCCTCTCCTCCAAGAGCGGCCTGTGCCACGATGGCAAGGATTAATGTGACTCCAGTGCAATCTCTTTTGGGAGCCGGTGAAGATGGCGCTGGAGTCCAGACGAAGACGATCGAACTCCAGCCATCACGGGAACAACTGTGTGTGCGTGAAGGTTCACGCACGCGCATAACGGAGCAGCCTGTTTCCCTATGGTCAGACCCAGATCCAACCGTTCATTCAATTAGACATTGAATCAGGACCATCTACTAGTGACTCAGAGGGACAAAAAGACAATGATCAAGTAACAGAGAACGAAGAAAGAATTGATGAAGAATTGGAGGGAGCTGGAGCAGATTATGAAAAAGAATTTGGTTCAAGGAATTGAAGCAATACAATTTAAGTACCCTGAAGCTAGAATTAAAGGTATCGAAGCTCATCTCCTGCTGGTTAAGAAAGTCAGCCAACATAATGCAGGACCCTTCACATCCCAGACATGCTGTCTTTTCCCACTCCATTGGGGAAGCCTTCATGAGTGTGAATGCATCCCCACTGCCATCAAGCTCCTGAATGAACCCCACAACAGTGCTATTATACTCCCCTTGCTTGGTGCTAATTAATCTATCTTTCCATTGTAATCCTGTACTCTGTAGTTGTGCTCTGTACATGTCTGTATGAATATTTCACAGAAAACCCTTGTCAATGTATGAGGTGTTTTATGACAAGTCAACATAAACAATGTGAGGAGAATAAAATGGAGTCAGTATAGGATCTGAGTGGGTGGGGTGGGGCGTTAGTATAGGATTGGGTGGGTGGGGATGGGGTTAGTGTAGGATCTGGGTGGGTGGGGTCAGTGTAGGATCTAGGCAGGTGGGGTTAGTGTAGGATCTGGGTGGGTGGGGTTAGTGTAGGATCTGGGTGGGTGGGGTCAGTGTAGGATCCAGGTGGGTGGGGTCAGTGTAGGATTTGTGCGGGTGGAGTCAGTGTAGGATCTGGGTGGTGGGGAGAGTGTAAGATCCAGGTGGGTGGAGTCAGTATAGAATCCGGGTGGGTAGGGTTAGTATAGGCTCTAGATGAGTGGGGTTAGTATAGGATCTGGGTGGGTGGGGTCAATGTAGGATCCGGGTGGGTGGGGTCAGTGTAGGATTTGTGCTGGTGGGGTCAGCTTAGGATCTGGGATCTGGGTGGGTGGGGTCAGTGTAGGATCCAGGTGGGTGGGGTCAATGTAGGATTTGTACTGGTAGGGTCAGGGTAGGATCTGGGTGGGTGGGGTCAGTGTAAGATCTGGGTGGGTGGGGTCAGTATAGGATCTGGGTGGGGACAATATAGGATCTGGGTGGGTAGGGTTAGTATGGGACCCATGTGGGTGGGGTCAGTATAGGTTCCAGGTGGGTGGGTTTAGTATCGGATCTGGGTGAGTGGGGGTGGAGACAATATAGGATATAGGTGGGTAGGGTTAGTATAGGACCTATGTGGGTGGGGTCAGTATAGGATCTGGGTGGGTGGGTGTTTCACAATTGCATGGGGTTGGCAGGACAAACAGTCTGTTTCCCATGACTCCATCATCTATATTCAGTGAGCTTTTACATCAGCCTTCACATTAGACCAGGAGAGTGGGCAGGGGTAGAACTGAAGGGACTTGCAGTGGGAGAGATTCTAAGCCATCAGCCAATGTGTGATTGCAGATACGAAATAAATAAATAAGCTTTCTGCGGCAGCTTGTTCTTGTGAGACACAGAGGTTAAGCGAATATATCAGAAAGGATAACTCAGCTTTGATGTCATAAACTGCAGGGGTATAACAGCATTACACAATGATAAGGCCCACTTGAGACAGCCCTGCTAACACTAAGGGCTCAAACAAATTTGAATGCTCCCCAGTTACCACTGACTAAGGAAGGATGATCCTGATCAGTAACTCGGCATTCCAAACTTGGGCTGAGGCAATGTAGTAATTTAATAAATCCAGTTAATGACCAGTCTGCATTGCTGGCAGGGTACAAGCGCCCCTGTAAACAGGAATCTCACAGAGCACTCATAACCTTAACAAAATTTGAGTAGGAGGTCAGACTGTACAAGGGAAGAACTGAACAAAGACATATTATAACAGCATTTTTCATTTACCCAACACCTGAGAAACCTCCTACAGCATCAAATAGAACAACTATGTTGAGCTACATTCTTGGGTGGGTGGCCAAAAGGTTGCTCAGAGTGAAAGGTTTGAAGGTATTGATTAGGTGGTGTGGGACTAACAGCTTGAGTCTCAACGTGGACAAGACAAAGGAGATGATCGCGGACTTCAGGTGGACCAGAAACGACCATCTTCAATGACTCTGCAGTGGGGAGCACCAAGTTCCTTGGAATCCACTTAACTAGTGACCTATCATGGACAAAGAGTATTGTCTCACTTGACAGGAAGATTGAAGCGGGCAAGGCTACCCGCCACCATGATGTCAACCTTCTACAGGAGCTCTATCAAGAGTGTCCTGGCCGGCTGCATCACAGTGTGGTTTGGTTGTTGCAGAGATTTGAATTGGAGGTCAATCCACAGGACCATAAGAGCGGCAGAGAAGATCACTGGAATCTCCCTCCCCCCATCGACGTGATCCACTGGGATTGTTATCTGAAGAGGGCAAGGACCCCTTCCACCCCGTACAAGCTGTTCCCATCGGGCAAGAGATAAAGGTGTATCAGAGCCAGTACCAGCAGGGTGAGAAACAGCTTCTTCCCACCAGCAGGGAGACTGTTGAACAACCAAAGAAACTGCTGACATTAATATTCCGAGACTCTCATATTTATGAAACAAAACTTATTTATTTATTTGCATATATGAATATTCGTCCTGCATATGTGTTGTTTGTCTGTATGTGCAGCTGCATTTTTTTTTAACAAGAAAGAGGAACAGAAGTCGTCCATTCAGCCCATCGACTCTGCTCTGCAAATCCACCCTGAGCTAAACTGTTCTCACATCTAGTTCTAAGTTCCGGCCTTTTCCCCACATCCCTTGATTTCTTGTCTAATTAGACGCCTATCAATCTCCCTCTTAAACTCTCCCAATGATTCGACGTCCTCAGCTGTATGTGGAAATGAATTCCACAAATCCATGACCCACTGGCTGAAGAAATTTCTCCTCATCTCTGTTTTAAATGGGGACCTTCTCAATCTAAGACTGTGCCCTCTTGTCCTGCATGAATAGAATTCAAGAGCCGCTAAATCTACTTTGTACTCTCACTGACATTATTACATCCTTTCTAAAGTAAGGGGCCCAAAACTGCACACAGTTCTCCAAATGAGTTCTCACTAGTGCCCCATAGAGCCTCACCAACACCTCTTTACTTTTACTGTTTTACTGAGGACCAAGATCAGGTTGTACTTGAGCAATCAGATGACAATAAACGTGACTTGACTAGGGACTCACCTCCTGGACCCAAAAGCCTTTCCATCATCTATAGGGGTCATGCAGCAAGAAGTTTGACTCTATCTGGGACAAATCAACTAGCTTGGTTGACATGCAATCTACCTCCATTGGTAACATACACTGGCAGCAGGCACGATCTACAAAAATGCACTGCAGTTACTCACCTAGGCTACTCCAGCAGCGCCTCCAAACCAGGGACCTCTAGCATCAGAAAGAGCAACAGGTAGCAGGAATAGAGGAATACAATCAGCTCAATTTCCCATCCAAGTCTCTCTCCATCCTGACTTTGAGATTCAGCATTCATCCTTCATCGTTGTCAGGTTTAAAATCCAACAGCACCACAGGAATATTTTCAGCAGGTTCAATAAGGCAGGTGACCGTCACATTCTCAAGGGCAATTGGCAACTGATGCCAACTTTTCCATCAATCTCTGTCCACCAGATAGACATTCTTGTTATGCTCAGTCCATTTCACTTGTTCCATGCTAACCTCCCTCATTTTAGTTTCTGTAAATGTCAGGGCCATTAAAAGTTTTGCTGACTGCACCAAAGTTGCACCAAATCCCTTTCATCGCCACTCCCAGTACCTGCTTAAAAATGTTACGACTTCCACACGTTCACCCTTGTTTTCTCAGTCTTCTAGAGCACTGTTCCTTTTTGTCCTGGTGAACGTCTTCAGCTCGGATCTTCCTTTGGTTTATCTCATCTGCTCCTTAAGCAATCCTGATGTAACCGTTCCAACCTTGAAGATCCTACCAAGGCTCTGAATCTGAAATTTCCTCGGCCTCTCTACATCAAATTCCTTCTTTAGGGAGAATCGCTAAAATCTATCTTTTTGACCTTAAGCATTTGCTTTCTGTTGATCAGTGTCAGGATTGGAAATTTCAAATGGGACCATATAAATGCAAGTCATTGTTTTGTTGTTCTGTCTTGAACTAATTTGGTGCAGAAAGCACATTAGAATGACACATCAGCATATTAAACAGCCAGTTTTGGTTTGGCCGAATATTTTCTGTAAAACAAAGCAATTCTCCTCCTTGGATTTCTGAATTCTGAAAATGAAAACATTACTGGTTTTGCCTTTTCAGCAAAAAGGCAAATCCATCTGTTGGATGGAGTAACAGTCAATAGAGTCCTCCAGTAATATGGTGTGGAAACAGGCCCACCAGCCAAAATGTCACACCCATACTCGTCCCGCCTGCCTGTGTTTGACCCATATCCTATCTAAACCCATCCTTTCTAATGTATCCGTCCAAGTCTCTCTTGAATATTGCAATAGTACCTGCCTCAACACCTCCTCCAGCAGCCCCTTTCATACACCTACCACCCTCTGTGTAGAAACGTTATCCCTCAGGTTCCTATTATACCTTTCCCACTCATTCACAACTTACTGGTCCTGTGTATTTTTGCATATACATTCTGGGGTTTCAGGTGTCATTGCATTTTTGTTCATTGCTAACGTTATTGTGTCGAGGGGCCTCTGTCATCTTATGTTAGCTCTCATCCACATGTAATGGGTAAGGAGTTTCTGGATATCTTCCTGGAAAATTATATTATGATGTAAGCAATGTTTTGGTGTTCATTATAATTGAAATTCCCTTTCCGATTGTTTTTGCTTTTGGAAAAAATTCTGATTTTTCTACATTGAATTATACAGTGCAGAAATGAGCTTTGGCCAATCACATCCATGATCTTCTTATCAAACTACACCAGTCACACATCCATGATCTTCTTATCAAACTATTCCAATCACACATCCATGATCTTCTTATCAAACTATCCCAATCACACATCCACGATCTTCTTACCAAACTACACCAATCACACATCCATGATCTTCTTATCAAACTATCCCAATCACACATCCACGATCTTCTTACCAAACTATATCAAACACACGTCCACGATCTTCTTACCAAACTATCCCAATCACACATCCACGATCTTCTTACCAAACTACACCAGTCACACACCCACAATCTTTTTACCAAACTACATCAATCACACATCCACAATCTTCTTACCAAGCTACACCAATTACACATCCACGATCTTCTTACCAAACTACATCAATCACACATCCACAATCTTCTTACCAAACTACACCAATCACACATCCATGATCTTCTTATCAAACTATCCCAATCACACATCCACGATCTTCTTACCAAATTACATCAATCACACATCCACGATCTTCTTACCAAACTACATCAATCACACATCCACGATCTTCTTACCAAACGATCCCAATCACACATCCACGATCTTCTTACCAAGCTACACCAATCACACATCCACGATCTTCTTGCCAATCACATCCAGGCTGAACTTCTTGCCAAACTACACCATTGCTCACATTAAGTCCATATCCTTCCATGCCTTTTCTATTTAAGAGCCTATCTAAGTCCCCACTGAATGAATTAATTGCATCCAATTCTACTCCCTCCAGGTAACACATTCACTCTTCAGATTCTGTTTCAGTCTCAAAGCTGTCACATAACCCTCTGAGTTTTGATATCCTTGCCATGGGTGAAAAATATTTTGACAACCTCACCTGTTTATGCCTCTCATAATCAGATTGCCCTTCGGCTTCCTTCGCTCCACAGAAAATAAGCCCAACCAAATCAAGTTCTTTCTTCAGGTCTCTGCTAATCATAAAAATCAGGGGGTGAGACATGAAAGTCTTCAGACGTTGTGATTGTAGTCAAAACACGGAAATGCTGGAGGAGCTCATCCGGTCTCGCAGCGTCCATAGGAGGTAGAGATATATTACCGACATTTCCGGCCTGAGCACTTTTTCAAGCAATTTTTAAAACATTTAGACATACAGCGCAGTAGTATGCTGCGGTAAACCACTGGAAAGCATAATTATCTGGTCAAGCATACCTATGGGCCGGTTGTACCTGTGGCCCCCTCCCCACAGGCTTCTGTATAAAGGTGACTGTTCCACAGCCTCCTGCACCTCAGTGTAGGACAGCTGAACAGTAGGGATATGCTATGTTCTCAAGTGAATTAAAGCCACAATAGGGCCAGGGGCATAGTAAGAAGATCTGAGTGAATGATGGCGGATCACAGGCCCTTCCATCCCACAAACCCATGCTGCCCAATTACACCCAATTGCCCTAAAACTCCTGTAAATTTTGAAGGGGAAACCAGACCACCAAGAGAAAACCCATGCAGGGACAAAGAGAACGTACCAACTCCTTACAGACAGTGCCGGATTCAAACCCAGGTCGCTGCCGCTAATCGTGCCGCCGGTAAGTGTTCTACAGCATTTGACCCAGGTAGAAGTTCATCTTCTGCATGAGTTGTGCCCCAAACCAATGGGACTATTGGTGTTGGTAGAATTTTATCATGTTGTGTGATCAGCTTTCTGAGGCCACCAGCTGGACATAGAGAAGTTAAACTCTATCATTTCCTGAAATGAAACATCAATCATGTTCTGAAAACAGAAAACGTAGTTGGATCTTAAGGTCAAAAGGTTTGTAAAAGCAATCAGCGCACAGCAGAAATGAGAAAGCAAATTGCTGTTGGACCTCAGCCAGGGCTGTCAGCTCGGGGACTGAAGGCCAGTGTTATGAGTAACATCGATACAAAGCGTATACAGAGCCGTTGTCATACCCACACTCCTGTTCGGCTCCGAATCATGGGTCCTCTACCGGCATCACCTACGGCTCCTAGAACGCTTCCACCAGCGTTGTCTCCGCTCCATCCTCAACATCCATTGGAGCGGTTTCATCCCTAACGTCGAAGTACTCGAGATGGCAGAGGTCGACAGCATCGAGTCCACGCTGCTGAAGATCCAGCTGCGCTGGATGGGTCACGTCTCCAGAATGGAGGACCATCGCCTTCCCAAGATCGTGTTATATGGCGAGCTCTCCATTGGCCACCGTGACAGAGGTGCACCAAAGAAAAGGTACAAGGACTGCCTAAAGAAATCTCTTGGTGCCTGCCACATTGACCACCGCCAGTGGGCTGATATCACCTCAAACCGTGCAACTTGGCGCCTCACAGTTTGGCGGGCAGCAACCTCCTTTGAAGAAGACCGCAGAGCCCACCTCACTGACAAAAGGCAAAGGAGGAAAAACCCAACACCCAACCCCAACCAACCATTTTTCCCCTGCAGCCGCTGCAACCGTGTCTGCCTGTCCCGCATCGGACTTGTCAGCCACAAACAAGCCTGCAGCTGACGTGGACTTTTACCCCCTCCATAAATCTTTGTCCGCGAAGCCAAGCCAAAGAAAAGTGGAGCAAGTGAAGGAACCTCTACCATTTAAAAGATGATCTCTATATCCAATCAGTGTAATACTCAATAAACCCCTGGTATAGCCCGTTTGTTAATTCTCTTGAAATGTTGCAAAAATAAATCGACTGTAATTGAAAACACAATGCTGGAGAAACTCAACAGGTCAAACATGTACTTTATATTGCAGAGGTAAAGATACAGAATCAACATTTTGGACGTGAACCCTTCATCAAGGTTTGAAGAAATGTGGGCAGGCGCCCGAACCAAATGGTGGAAGGAGAGCGGAGGGGCACAGTCCCACAGACAGGAGGGAATAGGTGGATAAGGGAGGGAAGGCACAACAGCAAGAATGGGGAATGAGAACTGGAGAAAAAGAGGGAAAGGGAATGGAGGGAGTTGGCTAGCAGAAACCAGAGAAGTCGCTGGTAATACTATCCAGTTGGAGGGTGCCAAATCTAGTGTCGTTCCTCCAATTTATGGGTGGTCTTGATGGGATTGATATTGCCGGCCACAGCATTTCATCAAGACTTTAAATATACCCAATGGCTTGGCCTCCACGGCCGTCAGTAGCTAGGCATCCTGCAGATTCACCCCCCCCCCCAACCCTCAGTTGAAGAAATCCCTCCACATCTCTCTTCTAAAGGAACATGCTTTTACTATGTCCCTGGCCCTAGACTCTCCTCTCCCACTATTGGAAGCATCTTCACCATGTCCACTTTATCCAGACCTTTCAATGTTCAGTAGGTGGTATCTTTTTTTGTTGAGGTCTTTCATGGCTTGGTCCACGCTGCTGAAGATCCAGATGCGCTGGGTGGGTCACGTCTCCAGAATGGAGGACCATCGCCTTCCCAGATCGTGTTATATGGCGAGCTCTCCACTGGCCACCGTGACAGAGGTGCACCAAAGAAAAGGTACAAGGACTGCCTAAAGAAATCTCTTGGTGCCTGCCACATTGACCACCGCCAGTGGGCTGATATCGCCTCAAACCGTGCATCTTGGCGCCTCACAGTTTGGCGGGCAGCAACCTCCTTTGAAGAAGATCGCAGAGCCCACCTCACTGACAAAAGGCAAAGGAGGAAAAACCCAACACCCAACCCCAACCAACCAATTTTCCCCTGCAGCTGCTGCAACCGTGTCTGTCTGTCCCGCATCGGACTTGTCAGCCACAAACGAGCCTGCAGCTGACGTGGACTTTTTACCCCCTCCATAAATCTTCGTCCGCGAAGCCAAGCCAAAGAAGAAGGTGGTATCTCTAAAACATGGTGACAGGAGAAAAATCAATCTCTCACCATTTGAACAAGCTCTGAGAAAAGGCATAAAGACACAAAATGGTGGAAACACTCAGCAGGTCAGGCAGCATCTGAGTAAAGAGAACAGATCCCATGCTTCATGTCCCAAACCAATGGTTCTCACTTTCTTCCCCACTCACATACCTTCTTAAATAATCCCTATGCTCTGTGGTTAGTAAAAGATTACTTAAGGTGGTACGTGAGTTGTGGAGATACAACCACTGGACTGTCTGTGACTGCCTGCATTCCTGCCTGCCTACTGGCTCCGCCTACTTCCTGCCAATCACCGGCCCCACATAAAGGCTCACGCCGGCCCTTGGGCAGGAGTAGAGCACATGGAGCCAGAAACAATTCTGAACCTTGTGGGGAGGTTTTAAACTAATTAAAGTCTGTAGTTCAGCTATCGTAGTTTGAGCTTGTTCGTTCGCACTGCAGCGTGTCACAGTTGCCCATATTTTTGCCCCATGGATTCTGCTTGACCTGCTGAGTTCCCCCAGCAGATTGTTTTTGCTCCAGATTCCAGCATCTCCCCATGGTCAAAACGTAAATCAGTTTGGAAAAGGGGCAGCGGAGGTGATTTTTAAAAAAACTGTAGATGTTGGGAATTTTAAATAAAAAAATAAAAACAATAAGTGGTAGAACTCAGCAGGTCAGGCCACATCTGTAGGAAGAGAAACTGAGTCAATCTTTCAGATCGAAGGGTCTTCATCAGAACTGGGAAGGGGTCTAAAGAAGCTTATGTAAGGGATGGAGGTTATCTCTGATAGGGCATCCATGGGGGATACACTTTAAACCAAGTTATCTAGTCTAGGGACTTTTCATAGTCGGCCTCCGCATGGAGTCCAGCTTAAAAGATGAATGAAAATGTATTTTTTACCTTTTCATGCAGGCCCACAAAAGCCTGCTCTGCTATCCCCTTTCAGCCTGGAGGCGGCTAGGGCATTGATGCAGTGTTCAGGGGGTGTGGCTACTGGCGCCATGATGCCATACATACACGCCAAGCAATGGCCGACTTCCTTACCCATAATTCCCCGCACAGCTGGAAGTGGTCTGCTTTCCCAGTACGGTACCAGCTGTGTGGGAATTATGGGATTGCTCTGCCGCGTATCAAGCTGCTGTCGCCGACGAGCGGCCCAAAGGCTAAAGTAGCCTGGTGAGGTGTGTGAATATTCTCTGATTGGGCTTGTTATTGAGAAGTTTGATAGTGGAAGGATAGCAGCTGTCCCTGAATCTGGGGGTGCAAGTCCTGTGACACCTATTTCCTCTTTCCTGATGAGAACAGAGCATGTGCTGGGTGGTGTGGATCCTTGATGATCGCTACTGCTCTCCGACGGCAGCGTTCCCTGTCGACGTTGCCGATAGGGAGAGTTTTGCCTGTGATGTACTGGGCTGTGTCCACTACCTTTTGCAGGGCTTTCTGCTTAGCGGTATTGGTGTTCCCATACCAGGCCATTATCCAGCCAGTCAGCACACTTTCCACTGCTCATCTGTAGAAGATGTTGGGAGTGACTGTTGGGGCAGAATAGAATCTAAGGATCCTTTGGGGTGTGGTTTTACAGCTACCAGAATCTCAGGGTTGTATGTCATGTGTGTAGTCTGGCTGAAAAACCTCACAAAGATTAGCATATACAGAGCCGTTGTCATACCCACACTCCTGTTCAGTTCCGAATCATGGGTCCTCTACCGGCATCACCTACGGCACCTAGAACGCTTCCACCAGCGTTGTCTCTGCTCCATCCTCAACATTCATTGGAGCGACTTCATCACCAACATCGAAGTACTCGAAATGGCAGAGACTGACAGCAATGAATCCACGCTGCTGAAGATCCAACTGCGCTTGGTAGGTCACATCTCCAGAATGGAGGACCATCGCCTTCCCAAGATCGTGTTATATGGCGAGCTCTCCACTGGCCACCGAGACAGAGGTGCACCAAAGAAGAGGTACAAGGACTGCCTAAAGAAATCTCTTGGTGCCTGCCACATTGACCACCGCCAGTGGGCTGATATCGCCTCAAACCGTGCATCTTGGTGTCTCACAGTTCGGTGGGCAGCAACCTCCTTTGAAGAAGACCGCAGAGCCCACCTCACTGACAAAAGACAAAGGAGGAAAAACTCAACACCCAACCCCAACCCACCAATTTTCCCTTGCAACCGCTGCAACCGTGTCTGCCTGTCCCGCATCGGACTTGTCAGCCACAAGCGAGCCTGCAGCTGACGTGGATATTACCCCTCCATAAATCTTCGTCTGCGAAGCCAAGCCAAAGAAAGAAAGAAGAATGTCTGACAATAAATTTTAACTCGTAAGTTGAAAATGATACCCAAATTAAACAAAAATTCGACAGCTTGTGCATGATACATATCCCACTATTTACCTGCATATTCATGTGTCAACCTTTGCCAGTCGCTGCATATAATTGGTCTATTGCACTGGTCTCAGAATCTAAGAATTCCTGCATGTTTCAGTGGGCTCGATGTGAGAATATTTGAGGGTTTGGAGATCGCTTCTCCGAGCACCTTCATTCTGTCCACATAAGTGTCAGGGTTCTCCCAGTGGCCCAATGCTGCACCCCTCTCTCATGCCGACACGTGCGGGCATGACATTTTGGTCAGCAGGGGTCGAAGAATCATGCCCATGACAAGAGTGTGAGAGTTGGGAAGGTGTAAATTAGAACAAAGACAGGTTTGTGAATAAGGACAATGAGGATAATGACATGATGAGACACCAACAGGATTCCCCCTGGTCCTCCAAGTTCACAGAAACAGCATGTAGGCAGGCAGGATTGCCTAATGCCAAACCTATCCAGGAGGCAGAAGAATGTAAGGGGGAGGGTATTCCTATACTGAAATAAACTGTATAAAAGTTGGGTGAGCCCCAGTGTATGTGTATATTCCCAGGGTAAGGGGAAGCACCCAACTTTGCATAATAAATGTTCTTTGTTCTCAATTTTTGTCTCGAGCAATTTCTGTGAAGGTACTTCTGTTTCTAACAGGAGGAATGATGGTGTGACCTTAGGGTTGAATGGACTGGAAGCTGTGGACACACATCCAACAGCAGCCTTCAAAGTGGAACAGAATAACTATCCGATGAACAGAAATAATTAGAGGAAAATTTGGGAATGTGATGAGCTGGGGAATTCTTTACATTTACTGCCTCAGGGACAGATGACTTCAATTTAAAGAAGTGTTTTTCTAAAAGGAAAATATTTCAGTCATTAACCTGAAGAGAGCTCCAAATATCTGGTCAATAACACGGGTAACATTCATCAATGAAAATGATTGCTTTACCTCATTGAATCTGGTTTATCCTAAAAGCAATTTATATAATGAACAACCTCAAATATTCTCACATCGAGCCCACTGAAAAAGTAGAGCTACCTTAAATCTTATTCTGTGTCATCTTATCGTAGAGCAAGCTTCTCACCTTCTTGTCAAGAAAATGGACTGAACGTAAATAACAGCTGAAATGAAGCAAAATGTAATTACAATTTCCACTCTCGCTTCAGTGGAGAGATAATAAATGTAGCATGGCAGTCAATTTCCAATAAACGGCAATGTAGGAAAGTGATAAACGAGGCATATATCACCTCAGTGTCAAATCCACACTGAATCACCCCAAATCACGTGGCTGAGGTCACGAAGTCAAGGACAATGATGGTACCATTTAGTTAGATGCAGAACCATTTATCTGCCTCAAAGGACGTGTAACAATAATTTATAGTCATTTGATTCTGAACCTTTGATATCTGGCATGAACCTTTTGAAGGCACCATTCAGAAATTTGGGTTTGGAAAACCAATGAGGCGGTCATGAATCAGAATCTCACAAAGGTTATAGGATGAAAGCAGGCCTTTCAATCTGTTAAGCCCATGTTGGCCTTTGCAGTCCAGCTTGTTTGGCCCCATGCCTGCTTTTCCCTGTGGTCTGCAGGGATGTTTCCTTTCATTCCTTCCAATAAAGATCGAAAGAGTGCACCGAAGATTTACTTGGATGTTGCCAGGACTTTAGGAACTAAGTTGCAGAGAAAGTTTAAACTGGTTAGGACTTTACTCCCTGGAGTAAAGGGTAGAGGAATGAGGGGAGATTTGATATACAGAATTATGAGGGGTAAAGACAGAGGAAATGTAGGTAGACTTTTTTCCACTGAGATACAAACCAGAGGACAAGGGTTGAGGGTGAAAGGGAAAAGATGTAGGGAGAACATTTTGGGGAATTTCTTCACACAGAGAGTAGTAGCAGCCAGTTGAAGAGGTGAATGAGGGCTCAATTTTCACATTTAAGAAGAATTTGAATGGGCACATGAGTGGGAGGGGCATGGAGGGCTATGGCCATTCAGTTTGCCTGCACTGCTCTCCTGCTAGGTTCTTACTCATCACAGAGCACTGTAACAATATTAATATTTGGGGAGAATTTGTAAGATTTAGAGTTGGTCACATACATACACACATTTTGGAACAGATCTTATTTGAAAGACTGAAGAATTCACATTGCAAGATCTCTGAAGAATGTAAGCACCTTTCACAAATAGGTGTTAATTGAACTGACATCATAAAATGCTTGTCCATTGTCTTGCTGGAGTCATGCTGTCTATCAGTACCCTTTCTGCAAAGTGTTCACAGAAAGGTCACTCTTGGATTTTATTTATCTAACAACAAATATTCTTCTTTCTTTGGCTTGGCTTCGCAGACGAAGATTTATGGAGGGGTAATGTCCACGTCAGCTGCAGGCTCGTTTGTGGCTGACAAGTCCGATGCGGGTCAGGCAGACACGGTTGCAGCGGTTGCAAGGGAAAATTGGTGGGTTGGGGTTGGGTGTTGAGTTTTTCCTCCTTTGTCTTTTGACAGTGAGGTGGGCTCTGCGGTCTTCTTCAAAGGAGGTTGCTACCTGCCGAAATGTGAGGCGCCAAGATGCACGGTTTGAGGCGATATCAGCCCACTGGCGATGGTCAATGTGGCAGGCACCAAGAGATTTCTTTAGGCAGTCCTCGTACCTCTTCTTTGGTGCGCCTCTGTCTCGGTGGCCAGTGGAGAGCTCGCCATATAACACGATCTTGGAAAGGTGATGGTCCTCCATTCTGGAGACGTGACCTACCCAGCGCAGTTTGATCTTCAGCAGCATGGATTAGATGCTGTAGGCCTCTGCCATCTCGAGTTCTTCGATGTTGGAGATGAAGTCGCTCCAGTGAATGGGAGCAGAAGAAAGAACTCCTGTTGATTTGCTGGAGAAGGTGGGGGTTTTGCAAGATATGAGTCACATGCTCTCTTTAGAGTTTCAGTTGGAAGAGAGAGAGAGTTGAGTTAACAGCTCAGTCAGTCAGTGTGTGGGACACTGACAAGTAACTGAAAAGAGCAATCCAGGGAAAACTGTTTGAAACTGAGTTCCAGAGGAGTAGATGGCTGGAAGTGCTATCTGTCTGATGTTTCTCTTGAAATAGAGGAAGGAAAGGAACTCTGTGGTAGCTTGAAGAAAGAGGTTACCATCTAGAAGACCCTGATGGGGCAAGTTTCATCAGCGAGACCCTGAGGTGACTAGAAGTGCTACATCAGTTGTGGAAATCCTGGAGCAACAAATATCTCTCTCTGCCAACCCTTCAAGAACCTTCCTAAGCGGCAAACATTTTACCTTTCAAGCACCAAGCCTGGTGAACTTTATACATGTTAAATTCTGTGCACAGTATGGTGATTGCCTGCAACCAGAGAACTTGGAAGAAGGAGAAGTGAGATTGAACTGTGAACCAAAGAACTTTTCTTGAATTTGCACACACATTGCATACACATGTGCTTAGAATTAGAAGGGGGTAATTTTAGTATATAGTATAAAAAGAGAGTTAAGTTAAAGTTTGGTTCTATTTTCATGTTTGAAGTTGATTAAAAATAACTTTTGTTTTGAAAGCCACTTGTCTTGGTGAATGTCTATTGCGGCTGGGTTTTGGGGTCCTTTGGGCTCGTAACAGCACATTCTTCTCATGTGACTTTTTTGCCAAAAACCTTCATCCTTGGGTTCTTGACTGAGAAACCATGCGAACAGCAGGACTGCAATGGGAATACAGAATCTGTCTGCTCTGTCGAGATTTTCCACGGTTTTAATATTCTTATTGGAATAACTTGGAATTTCATTTATAAATAAATTGATCCATCATCTTCTCACCAATTTGAGATAATTCAATATTTGCCCACACCGATGATTTTTCCAAATCAAACATTCTATTAATAAATTTTAATTGTGCCGCTTTATATTAATTTTGAAAATTCTGAAGCTGCAGATCTTCTAGTTCATATTTCCAAGTTAATTTCTGTAAAGATACCCTTAGCATTTTATCTTTCCATAAAAGCTTCTTTATGATAGAATTCAAATCTTTAAAGAATTTTTGAGGAACTTTACAAGGAACTGATTGAAAAGATATTGTACTCTAGGAAAAATATTCATCTTAATACAATTATCTCTGCCTTTTAATGTTATCGGTAAATCTTTCCATTGATTCAAATCATTTTTAATTTTATGAAGTAAAGGTGAATAATTTAATTCATACAGATGATTAAAATTATTAATACCCTTTAGTACCTACGTAGTTAATTTGGCCCGACCATTTAAATTTAACAATATTTTTACAAGAAGCATAATCCGCTTCAATCAATGACATAATCTCACTTTTTTCCCCAAATAATTTTATAACCAGATACTTCTCCACACTGTTTCAACCTATCATGTAACCATTTTAAAGAATTCTGAGGTTCTGTTAAGAATATCAAAACATGATCCGCAAATAAATTAATTTTAATTTCATCAGATTTCTCTTTAATACCCTTAATGTTATTATCTTGCCTTATCAATTGAGCCAAAGGTTCAATAACTAATGCAAAAAGAGCTGGTGACAAAGGGCAGCCTTGTTTAGTAGATCTTTCCAATGTAAATGGCAAAGATGTCTGCCCATTCGTCACAACTCTTGCAATAGGACTTTTATATAAAGCCTTCATCCAACCAATAAATATTGGTCCAAACTTAAATTTTTCCAATACTTTAAATAAAAAACTCTATCAAATGCCTTTTCAACTTCTAATGACATGATTCCTCCCGAGAAATATGGATCAAAAAATAAATTTTACAACATTATCTGCAGAATAACGATTTTTAATAAATCCAGCTTGGTCTAAATGAATTAAAGATGTAAATATTCTGCCAATCAATTTGCTAGAACCTTTGTTACAATTTTATAATCAACATTTAACAATGAAATAGATCTATGATCCAATTTTCAAAGGATCTCTATCTTTCTTAATAATAACTGTAATAATTGCCTGAGACAAGTGAACCTCTGTCACTTGTTCAAAGAATCCAGCCAAGAATGAACCTCTGTCACTTGTTCCAATACTTCCACCTCCTTTCATCTGACTCTCCCCTTTGTCTCGTCTAAAAGTTCTGAATGCTGGGTATTGAGTTGCCAGCTCGCCCGTCCTTCGCCCTGGTCTCTGTGATGACAATACTCTCAAAGACCCGGTGTTCATTAAAGCTTTGAGATCATCTACTTTACTAGTACTTGCATTAAAATGAATGTGATTTGGCTTTATATTCCCTTGAAGTGGACTTGCTCTACTGCCTTTGTCCCAATGAATTCCTTGGCAGTGTGTTGCTCTTCAACAAAATGTAACAAGTTGCATAATTCTACATTAACTTTCATCTGCAACATCTGTCTGTCCCATGAGTCAATCGACAGTTTTTTATAATATTGATATTTAATATTTACTATTATACTCAACAGTCCCTACACTACCAAAGGTTTTGTGGGATTGCTGGGGGGAGGGGCTGCGCAATCGTTCCTCCTGAGCACTTTTTTCAGAAGTGGTACACCCCGCTCCCACTCCTGGACCTAAGCCACTGCTGAACCCCCCCCTCCCACTCCCCCTGGTCCAACGATGCCTCCAACCCCCCCCCCCCACCATTCCCCGCTCCGGTCCAACACTGCCAAAATATCAGTGTGGCCCACCATTCAATCACTGACTCACCATCTGGTATGTGTCTTGGCCTTTTTTATGTGGTGGCACCCTCTAATTTTAGAACCTGGCTACACTGCTGTGTCCAGCATCTCACCAAATGCATCTTATCTACTGCATCCGGTGCTCCTTTTGTGTCCTTTTCTGCATTGGAGAGACTGAGGGGAGGGCAGACAGGGAGGTCGCTTCGCTGAGCACCTTCACTCTGTCCGCATCAGTGACAGGAATCTCCCGGTGGCCAACCATTTCATTCTGTGTTCCACTCCCATGTCTGTCAATGGCTGCATGAACTGTCCCATCAAGGCCACCTCTCCAACCAGATGAAATTAAGTAAAGGTAATTGTCAATGCTACATTCAGAATGTATCATACATGAAATTCTATAACTTTGTCTACTGTAAGGCAGACAGAGAGTTACCACTTTGTCCAGTACCCATCTGAGGCCCCAGCGACGATCAAACTCATGACCCCTGGTTTACAAGGCCAGTGCTCTAACCACTGAGCTATCAGACCCTCTAATTAACTGTGACTTCACAGGTTTCTGCTAGTCTACTCTCTGTTCTCCCTCCCTTTCCTTTCCCTTTGTTTTCTTTCCTCCACCCTCCACCCTCTTCCATCTCCATTCACGGAGCCATCCCTCCTCCCCCTGTTGGCCGCAGTGCCCTCCCTCCCTTCTCCACCTTTTACCTCCTGGTTGTGTGGGACCAGACTCCTCCTCTTGCCCCTCCCCCATTATCTTTTTACAGTTCTTTATTTGTTTACACGTATATGCTGTGTACAGTTTCCTTTGCACTAAGAATAAGTGGTAATTCTGCCTCGCCCACAGAAAAAGACAACACCTAATATTCTGTCTGGGAACTCTCCAACCAGATGGCATTGTCTTCACCAATTTCTGTTAAGCCCCTCCGCTCTCTTTCCGAATCCCTCCTCTCCTCCAGCACCCAACCTCTTTCCCTCCTTCCCCTATCAGAGATCTACCCTCAACTCTCTCCCCATCACTTCTCAGCTTTTCCACCAATGACCTCTTAACTGTTGGTCTGTGCTGCCCCCCTTGCGCCTTCCTCCCGCCTCTTCTCTCCTCCCCCCCCATCCCCCTGTAGTGGTACGCTTAGAGGGAATGGGCAGAACCAGCGCTAACAGCTCCCGTCTTGTGACGGCTTGATACAACAGCCTCCTATATTCTGGCAATTAGCCATTACAGCCCATGAGGCATAGTGACTCAGCAGAACCTGCAGGTCTACGGAAAAGCCCTGGCCTACTCAATGTGGCCACGTTGGGGGTGGGGGGGGTCACAAATGTGGCAGATGATATTTATGCTTTACGCCATCATGTTGAAGTGCTAGGAATAATAAGACCACACTCGAAGTTGTCAGCCAGAGATGAGCAGAAGCATTTATTGATGTGCTATCAGGCTTAATATAGACACACAACATGTGACCTGGCATCATGACATCTGAAATGTGAATGACCTCATGACGTAGCTACATTGAGTAGGCCAGGGCTTCTCAGTAGACCTGTGGGTTCTGCTGAATCACTATGCCTTGTGGGCTGTAATGGCTAGTTGCCAGTAGATAGGAGGCTACTGTGTCTGCTGTTAGCACTCGTTTTGCCCACTCTCTCCAAGCGTACCGCTACACCCCCACCTTTTTAATCAATCGCCTATCTTTTTTTGCTTATACCTGACGAAAGGCCCAGGCCCGAAATGTTGGCTACTCTTTCCTTCCTAAGGACGCTGCATGACCTGCTGAGTTTATCCAGGACATTTGTGTCTTGCCCTCAACCCCAGCATCGGCAGACTTCCTTGTTTAATTCAATACGGAAAACTCAGACTTGTGAATGGGCCTCAGTGATTCTAATAGCAAGTAAAAGTCCCAAATCTCAGAGATTGTTCCTCTACCTGCAACAGTATTATCCAGAACCTGGGAAGGATCCTGAAGTCCCCATATGCCCCGGGACCTGTATTCCACAGGTCTCCTATCATGTCTCCATTTATTCCATGAAATCTCTTAACCAAAATAAACCGAATAACTTGTGCATTAGTAACCCACCACATTTGTTAGAGTCAGAAAATCTACCTTAAAGCAAAGAGATGCTGAAGCGGTTCAGTCAAAATGACATCCCTTTAAAAGTAATTCTTCATCTTTGAGTCCCTATAGTAACTTGGAAAGCAACAAACCAGCTGATACTCATCAGCCAATCAGCTGCCGGCGCCCTCACAAGAGCGTGCTTGCCCTCTGCTTCCCAAGTTGATCATAAACACTTGGGTTTATTGCTTTTGACAATTATAACTAAAAATGGCCCAACTAATCAACCAGGGAGTTAAAAAAATCCAGGGGTTACCTTGACCTTTATCCCTCCTTGCTGACTAGTTATTCCCAGGTATTTGAGCCACTGTTTTCATTTAACTTTAACAGACAAGTCCTGGAGGGTTTATATTTCATGTAATAAGGGCTGCTGCAAAGTCTGTGAACCACTGTGCAATGTGGTGCCTAATGACACCACTGGCATCACGAGGGTGGGTGCGGACCGCACCAGGTGACCCCATCAGAGGAGGGTGACACCAAAATGACTGCCTATAAAATTTTTGTGCAGTGTTTCGGCAGAAATTTATTATTTTTTCTAAAATTAACCCTGTCATTAGTTATAACAACAAAAACAAAGCTAAAACATGATGCGCCAACACCCAACCCCCCCCGCCCCCCCACCCTGCTCAACGCGCCCGCCACCCCAAGCATACAAGGAACACACACCAGTTTCTTCTACGCTCGGTACATTCGGTCTGGTGGCGGGTGATGTGACACCATGAGTTACTGCACTGCGTGACACCAATCCTAGTGATGCCACTGAATGACATCATTTCAGCGACTCGGGTTCGACTCCAGAAATCTCTGTAAGGAGTTTGTACTGTACATTCTCCCAATGTCAAATTCACACTCAGGTTCATTATCATCATATAATCGCGTAAGTACAACTGGACGAAACAACGTTCTTCAGTCCTCGGTGCAAAAACATGCAAACACATAGCACACATACAGTATTTACAAGCAATTTATATGCAATACATATCTATAAATTAATAGGTATTGTTAAATAAATATCAGAGTCTCAGAGATTGTCTGAGCAGTTCACTAGTCATTCAACATTCTCACTCCCCGTGGGAAGAAGCTGTTCCTCAGCCTGGTGAGGCTCTTATACACCTGTATCTCTTTCCCAATGGGTGTAGCTTGAAGATGCAATGTGCAGGGTGGAAGGGGTCCTTAATGATCTTGCAAGCCCTCTTCGGACAACGATCCCGGTAGATCTCTGCAACTCAATACCCAGCATTCAGAACTTTTAGACGAGACAAAGGGGAGAGTCAGATGAAAGGAGGTGGACAAGTGACAGAGGTTATGGTCCTGTGGATTGACTTCTGATCCAATGCTCTACAGAAACCATACCATATTATGATGCAGCCCACAGGACGCTCTTGATAGAGCTCCTGTAGAAAGATGACAGGATGGTGGCCGGTCGCCTTGCTCACCTCAGTCTTCTTTGGTAGTGCAGTCACTGTTGCACCATCCTGACAAGTGTGGAGAGGTTGTGTGTCCAGGATAGGTCACTGCTCAAGTCAACTCCAAAGAACTGGGTCCTCTCTACTCTCTCCTCTCCCTCCGACCTGCGTGAGTGCTCCGGTTTCCTCCCACATCCCGAAGACGTGCAGGATTAGTAGGTTAATTGGTGACACTGGTGTAACTGGGAGGTGAAGGGTCATGGGCCAGAAGGGCCTGATATCACTTTACACAAACTAAAATAAAACACAAACGGACAGGTGCAAGGAAATATTTGCATCCTGATATTTCAGCCTCAACTTCTGATGAAAGGCTCATGTTCATTCTGTTTGCCCGCAGCTTCTCTCTGCTTTGCTGAGTGTTTCTGTGCTTACTTCAGTCTTCAACATTTGGCCCAGAGAGCAGTTTGATGGGGAGAATGAGGGAGGTGGAGCAGTTCCTGCAGGGAGAGAGCCAGACTCTGCCTACCTTCATGGAGCTGTATGGGAAGACTAGACCATGTGAAGCTGCCAGGAGTAGTTTCGATCGCTGCCATGGTTGGCATGGACATAGTGGCACAAGGGCCAGTTCCTGCCCTGTACTGTTCTATGAATAATTGGACGCACCTTTCAAAGATCTAGCATAGGCTGAATGGGCTTCTTGGTTTCTGCAAAATTCTCTGGATCCACTTCAAAGGTAGAGAACATTTCCAGTTGAGTGTGGTGGACAAAAATACAAGAGATTTGAAAGGAATTTATGCCATGCTCTTGACCTGAAAGTTGCTCCCTTTATGAAAGCAATGGATTAAATTTCAAAGTGATTTGGCTCAATAAAAATGTGCTTTTGGCTTTGGTTCATTTAGTTCTTTTTTATTAAAGTTAATCCTTTGGCTTGGCTTCATGGGCGAAGATTTATGGAGGGGTAATGTCCACGTCAGCTGCAGGTTCGTATGTGGCTGACAAGTCCAATGCGGGACAGGCAGACACGGTTGCAGCGGTTGCAAGGGAAAATTGGTTGGTTGGGGTTGGGTGTTGGGTTTTTCCTCCTTTGTCTTTTGTCAGTGAGGTGGGCTCTGCGGTCTTCTTCAAAGGAGGTTGTTGCCCGCCGATTGTGAGGGGCCAAGATGCACGGTTTGAGGCGATATCAGCCCACTGGCGGTGGTCAATGTGGCAGGCACCAAGAGATTTCTTTAGGCAGTCCTTGTACCTCTTCTTTGGTGCATCTCTGTCTCAGTGGCCAGTGGAGAGCTCGCCATATAACACAATCTTGGGAAGGCGATGGTCCTCCATTCTGGAGACGTGACCTACCCAGCGCAGTTGGATCTTCAGCAGCGTGGATTCGATGCTGTCGGCCTCTGCCATCTCGAGTACTTCGATGTTGGTGATGAAGTTGCTCCAATGAATGATGAGGATGGAACGGAGACAACGCTGGTGGAAGCGTTCTAGGAGCCGTAGGTGATGCCGGTAGAGGACCCATGATTCAGAGCCGAACAGGAGTGTGGGTATGACAATGGCTCTGTATACGCTAATCTTTGTGAGGTTTTTCAGTTGGTTGTTTTTCCAGACTCTTTTGTGTAGTCTTCCAAAGGCACTTTTGCCTTGGCAAGTCTGTTGTCTATCTTGTTGTCGATCCTTGCATCCGATGAAATGGTGCAGCCGAGATAGGTAAACTGGTTGAGTGCTTTGAGTTTTGTGTGCCCGATGGAGATGTGTGGGGGCTGGTAGTCATGGTGGGGAGCTGGCTGATGGAGGACCTCAGTTTTCTTCAGGCTGACTTCCAGGCCAAACATTTTGGCAGTTTCCGCAAAACAGGACGTCAAGCGCTGAAGAGCTGGCTCAGAATGGGCAACTAAAGCGGCATCGTCTGCAAAGAGTAGTTCACGGACGAGTTGCTCTTGTATCTTGGTGTGAGCTTGCAGGCACCTCAGATTGAAGAGACTGCCATCTGTGTGGTACCGGATGTAAACAGCGTCTTCATTGTTGAGGTCTTTCATGGCTTGTTTCAGCATCATGCTGAAGAAGATTGAAAAGAGGGTTGGTGCGAGAACGCAGCCTTGCTTCATGCCATTGTTAATGGAGAAGGGTTCAGAGAGCTCATTGCTGTATCCGCCCTGACCTTGTTGTTTTTCGTGCAGTTGGATAACCATGTTGAGGAACTTTGGGGGGCATCCGAGGCGCTCTAGTATTTGCCAAAGCCCTTTCCTACTCACGGTATCGAAGGCTTTGGTGAGGTCAACAAAGGTGATGTAGAGTCCTTTGTTTTGCATGAGTTTTTTAAGCTCTGCTGGGACCAAGGAAAGCTGCCTCAGGACCTTCGTGATGCCATCATCATCACCCTGTACAAAAACAAAGGCGAGAAATCAGACTGCTCATACTACAGGGGAATCACGCTGCTCTCCATTGCAGGCAAAATCTTCGCTAGGATTCTCCTAAATAGAATAATACTTAGTGTCGCCGAAAATGTTCTCCCAGAATCACAGTGCGGCTTTCGCACAAACAGAGGAACGACTGACATGGTCTTTGCCCTCAGACAGCTCCAAGAAAGTTAATAGTGTGCTATTTAATCCCATAAACAGGTATCTGATTTTTAAAAAATCATCGTGAGTAGATAATGAGCAAAGGGTTAAACCTAAAATTACCTTCAGTTGCAGCACATCCAATAAAAAAAGTTTTAATTCTCCTTCTGCAAGTCTTTTGTTAGTGCAATGAGTTGGAACGCTTTTTATCCAATTTAGATTATTTTTCACCTTTATCTTCACTTCTTTCCAAAGTTTTAATGCATAGTTTTAAAATATTTCACCAGCTTTATCGGAAATCACAAAGTCAAAGGAACTGGAGGAAATGAAGTCACTGGGCCTTCTTCTGCTAACTTTTAACAGACTCTAGTTCGTTGGTTTGATTCCAAACAAACTTGAATTGGGCAAACTGACTACTTCTCCGCAAAGCTCTGATTAGCCCCATATGGTCCTTTTCTCTGTTAGAGTAGCAGCAAATTGTTTGTAAAAATAGTCCTTTCGGTAGGATGGTTTGAAGGTAGTTCTCAAGTCCACTTCGTTTCCTTTTATTTTAACAAGAAACCTAATTTGTCAATTATTATTTCTTAAATATGTCATAGAGGTTTTTTTTTGAGGAGGTTACCAGGAAAGTTGATGAAGGAAATGTCGTGGATGCTGTCTACGTGGACTTTGGTGAGGCCTTTGACACGATCCCACAATGGGAAGTTAGTCAGGAAGGTTCAGATGTTCGGTGTTCAAGTTGAGGTAGTAATTGGACAAGCCAGAGAGGAGTGGTGGATGACTGCCTCTCTGAACGGAGGTTGCAAGGATCAATGGTCGGCCCATTGTTGTTTGTCATCAATGATCTGGATGATAATGCAGTAAAATTGGATCAGCAACTTTGCAGTTGACACCAAGATTGGAGGTGTGGTTGAAAGTGAGAAAGACTTTTCGAAGTTTGCAAAGGGATCTCGACCAGCTGGAAAAATGGGCTGCAAAATGGCAGATGGAATTTAATGTGGGGAAAATATGAGGTGTTGCATTTTGGAAGGACAAACCAAGGTAGGACATCCCAGTAAATGGTAGGGCACTGAGGATTGCAGTAGAACAAAGGGTTCTGGGAATATAGATGCATAACTCTCTGAAAGTGGCATCACAGGAAGATTGGATCATGAAGAGAGATTTTGGCTTTCATAAATGAAAGCATTGACGGTCCGAGTTCGGATGGGCGGGTGGCTGGGGTGTCGGGGGGATTGGACGGGTGGTGGCCGGGGCGAGGATCCGCGGTTGGGAGTTTGGATGGGCGGGCAGCTGGGGTGCTGGGAGCTCTGGTGGGCGGTTGGCCGGGGCGAGGATCCACAGCTGGGATTTTTGGAGCTTGGATGGTGGTGAGATCAGAGCCAAAAATGTGGGGGGGGGGGGGGAGGTCAACTTTCATGCAGGTCAGATAAAAACATCCTATTTTTGGGCCAAGAACCAGGGTGGGGGTTGACTATTAAATGATATTAATGATTACATGAGTATATATGGTAAATAGGCACAGAGTGTTCTCTCCAAATTGCACATCTGTACCTTGTGGTCTCCTGCATACAGTTGCCCAGAATATTCTGTGTGATTCGTATGCATTATACACACTGTCTGTTTCTTTCACTTTAATTCTAAGGGTCTATGTTTTATGGCAAATAATTTGCAGAATCCAGAAACCCAGAGAGAGCAGCATTCTCTCCTGGAGAGAACGAGGTGGGGGGTCCAATTACTCAATGGAGTTCCAGGCATGCGGAGCTCAAGCTGCAAATGTGATCAATCTGAAGCTTAACTGGAGTGGGTCTATACACAATGTGATGCCAGAGCGGGTCAGAGGCTTGGGCTTTAGCAGTGACTACGTCACACCTCCCAAAGCCTGTCTACCATCCACAAGGCTCAAGTCAGGAGGGTGATGAAAGTCTCTCCACTCACCTGGGCGAGTGCAACTTCTACAACCCTCGAGAATCTCGACACCACGTAGCGCACAGTGGCCTGTTGGATAGGCACCCATCCACAACCATCCATTCACTCCCCCACCAACACAGAGCAGCAGTGATTTGTATCACCTCCAGGATTCATTGAAACAACTCGCCAAAATACATTAGATCAGTAGTTCTCAACCTTTTTCTTTCCACTCACACACCACTTTAAGTAATCCTTATGTCAACGGTGCTCTGTGATTAGTAAGGGTTTGCTTAAGGTGGGATGTGGGTGGGAAGGGAATCACTGCTCTAGACCCAATTATTACTGAAATATTTTGCTTGAGAAAAATTGTCATTGGCCCATTTCCTTCGGAGTTCTGAAACTGCGCACATGACGAGTCAATTAGGGATGGTTTTCAAACATTTTCTTTCCACCCACATTCACCTTAAATGATCCCTTACTAATCACAGAGCACCTATGGCATAGGGAATACTTTAAGTGGTATGTGAATGGAAAGAAAAAGGTTGAGAACCACTGTTTTAATCGTCCCTAATTGACTCGTTATGTGCACGGTTTCATAACTCCAAAAGAAACGGGCCAATGATAATTTTTCTCAAGCAAAATATTTCAATAACAATGGAGTCTAGAGCAGTGATTCTCAACCTTCTCTTCCCACTCACATCCCATCTTAAGCAATCCCTGACTAGGTTTAATACCCTGGTGAAAATACATTCTCAACAGATGGCTGAGTTTGGAGCTTTTAAGCTTGAAGTGAGAGATAAATTTAATTCGTGTGAAGAAGGTATAGACGAAATACGGGATCAAGTTCTTGATATGACCAAAATGGTTGAAGACTTACAAACTCAAAATAAAAATTTGGTAGAAAAAGATTGATTATTTGGAAAACCAATCCAGACGGAACAATATAAAGATTATTGGTTTGCCGGAAGGTATGGAGGGACCAGACCCAAGAAAATTTTTTACTGAATGGATTCTGCAGGTGCTGGGTCAAGAACATTTCCCAAAAGGTATAATACTGGAACGAGCTCACAGAGCTTTGCGTAGAAGACCTATTTCAGGTCAAAGTCCAAGACCTGTTTTGGTTCGTTGCTTGAATTATTATGACAGAGAAATAATTTTACGAGTGGCTATTAGAAATGCACAACAGAGAAAATCACCCTTGATGATTCAAAATAATCGAGTTTTCTTCTATGCGGATTTGAGTCAAGAGGTTATGTTCCAATGACGGGAATTCAACTCTGCTAAAGAGTTGTTGTGGAAGAAAGGTTATAAGGCAACCTTTAGATATCCAGCTGTTTTGAAGGTTTTTCAAGATGGTTACCAATCAAAGTTCTTTGATTCTCCAAAGGAAGCTATAGCATTTGCTCAAGAGCTGCCAATCACTCAGTTTCAACAGAGATATAGTCCGCCGCGATCTCCAAGGAGACAAGAGATGGAAGAAAAGAGCCGTGCTCCAAGAAGGAATGGTCGTAATGGTGACTCAGCAGTTGGAGTTGATTAAAAGAAGAGTTGTCTTTTTTTTTCTAATGCTTTTTTTCAAAAAAAAAAGGGATATTAAATAATGATGATGTTAGTTTAAGATGAAGTGAGAGTTGGGGGAGAGAACTGGATAGGCACTATTTCCTGAAAGTCATCTGCTACGTGTGAGTTATCTCACACCCATTTTTTTTGGGAGTTACCACATTGCGCGGTTTAGACGGGAGGGGGTATTTTTAACCTCCTACCCATTTTTTTTCTCTTTTTTTGTATTATTAGATGAAAGAGTGAAGGGGTTTTTTTTTGTTTAAATCATTTTAAAAAAAATTTTTTTCCTTTTTTTTCTCGTCTTTCTTTTTTTTCCTTTTTTTGATTGTATTAAGAGAGGGTAAGGGGGTAAGAGTTGGGTTTTTTTTTCTAACTGTTGTAAGACATGTCGAAATTTAAATTTGCTTCTCATAAACCAAACTTCTTAATTGCAACTTAATGAAGCCTTTAATTAGTTAATAAAACAAAAGTGTTTTGTATAACTTTGCACTAAGATTTAATAAAGCATCCTGTAAAATATTAACGATGATATTCCACTTCAAAAAAATAAATGAATTACAATGATGATTAGAACGAATTAAGACGAATTCAGAGAAAAGTATTTTGAGAGCTCACGTATCCTCCGTTCTTCCAAGAATGAGAAGAGAATTCCCGGTCTGCACAGATATTACCACATATAACATCATTGTAACTATGGTAACTCTACACGCAACAATAATTCTTTAAGGGATAGTACAAAATTACTAAAAATCAAAGTACAAGATTTTATCCTTTACGCCGATGGCATAGGAGTTACTTGAGGCGGTGTGCGAGTGGAAAGAACAGTTTGGAAACCACTGAGCTAGAAGGTCAAGGGCTGCAAAAGCACAGGAGCACCAGCTCCTGGAAATTGCCCTCCAAGCCATGCGCCATCCTGGCTAGGAGGTACAGCGCCGCTCCTTCACTGGCGCTGGAACTCCCCCCACAGGGTAGTGGGGGCTCTTACATCTCAAGGATAGCGGCCGTTCAAGAAGGCAGCTCCGCACCACCTCGAAGGCAGTTAGAGGGAGGGGCAATTAAACGCTAGCTCGGCAGCACTGTGGATGTGACTGCAAATAAAAAGAGGAAGAATTTTGTTTAGGTTGTTTTTTGGTGAGATTTAAACATTACTTCATGCTTAAAAAGCCTTCCCTTGTTTATTGTTGTGAAACACTGTTACAAGCGATTTGCTGTTGCTATTGGGCGTTTTTTTAAAAAAAAATGACCATTTCTTTGAAAAGAATCTGAAATAGGCTCAGTCCCGACTGAGCATTTTGGATAATTGGAGTTGACATGTGTGTTGCTCTGTTAGACAGAATCAGACACATACAAAGTAAAGACTGTACAACAGGCTTTAATCCACAAAAACCTCCACAGAGCCAGGCTGGCTGTGACTGCAGCAACTCAGTGTGAGGCCTCGGGAGGCCGGCACAGGCTTATATCCCAGAGGGTGATTGACACCCGACCGAGTGGGGCTTGATCCATTGCCCTTTGCCTCTTGGGTTATAGCTTGTCGTGTGACTGGTCGCGATACCCCTCACCATCAGGTACTGGCGCAGCTCGTCAATCATGAAAATAGATTAAACTAAACATGGTGAAGATCTGTCTCAGGGCCATGATGACGGTGGCCATGGAGGTGTCCAGACAAGGGTTGGCGAAAGGGTGGCGTGCGTACTCGTCCACAACAATGAGGAAGTAGAGGTTTTGGTTTGTGGAAGGCAGGGGTCCTTTGAAGTACATGCCAAGATGCTCGAAAGGCCGAGTAGCCTTTACAATGTGGGCCTGTGGGGGGGGGGGGGGGGGGGATGGAAGAAATGGGGTTTACACTCCGCGCAGACCCAACAGGCCTTGGTCATGTCCCTGACATCCCTGATGGTGTACGGCAGATTTCGGGACTTAACGAAATGGTACAACCGGGTGATGCCTGGATGGCAGAGGGATTTGTGCAATGCCTGCAACTTGTCATCATCCATAGACGTGCAGGTGCGAGAGAGGGCATCAGGGGAGTCATTAAACTTCCCAGGGCGGTACTGGATGTCATAGCTGTAGGTTGCCAGCTCGTCTCTCCAGCACAGGATTCTTGTCATTCTTGATCTTGCTCTTGTGGGAAGTGTTAAACATGAACGCCATGGCCCGCAGGTCCGTGAGGAGCGTGAATCTCCTGCTGGCCAGGTAGTGGCGCCAGTGATGGACCGCTTCCACAATCACCTGGGCCTCTTTTTCAATGGTGGAGTGCCCTAGCTCAGAGCCATGGAGGGTCCTGGAGAAGAAGGTGACGGAGTGCCCCCCTTGGTTGAGGGTACTAGTGAGGGCCACCTCGGAGGCATTGCTCTCACCTGGAAGGGGAAGTCCTCGTCCACAGCCTGCATTGTGGCGTCCGCGATGTCTTGCCTGCTGCGGGTGAAGGCTGCCTGTTTGGGCCAGTGGGCGGACCTTGTCCGAGAAGTGAGGGACACACTGCGAGTAATAAGAGAACAGCCCCAGGTATCTGTGGAGGTCCTTTAGTGTGGGGGGGAGGGGTAACTCCATTAATGGGCACATCCTTTCTGGATCTGGGCCGATGACTCCATAGGCCACGATGTACCCCAGGATGGTGAGGCGGGTGGTGCTGAACACACACTTCTCCTTGTTGAAAGTGAGGTTCAGCTCCACGGCCGTCTGGAGGAATTTTTCCAGGTTAGCATCGTGGTCCTGCTGGTCACGGCCGCAGATAGTGACGTTATCCAGATATGGGAACGTCCCCTTCAGCTTGTGCCAGTCTACCATGCGATCCATCTCCCATTGGAAGACAGAGATCCCATTCGTGACCCCAAAAGAAACCCATCCGCCTCAAAGGTGGTGTAGAGCTTGTCCTTCAGGTGAATAGGGATTTGGAGATACGCCGACTTCAGGTCAATCATGGAGAAAACCTGGTAGCGGGCAATCTCATTGACCATGTCGCCAATCCTTGGCAGGGGGGTAGGCATCCAGCTGGGTGTACCGATTAATGGTCTGGCTGTAATCTACGACCATCCTCAGCTTACTTCCCGCTTTGACCACCGGTGAGCACCGGTGGGGTGATGCGCAGTGTAGAGAGGCTGCAGGTTGACTGGGGCAGGTAGGTTGGTGTGCTGTGCAATGTGAGTGGAGGTTGGGGCCCCCCCGAAGGCAAGGGTGACACTCTGCAGGTGGCACTGGAAATCCAGGCCCAGGAGGAGTGGTGCACAGAGTTTGGGCATGACCAGGAGCCTGAATCCTGTGTGTCTCCCCTCCCACCGATATATCGACCAAGCAGCGCCCAAGGGTACCAACAGTCTTATCCTTGGTAGTGAGGGCGATCGAGCAGGTGGTGGGGTGGAACTTTAACCTTAGGGAGTGGGCCACGCTCGGATGAATGAAGCTCTCGGTGCTGCCACTGTCCAACAGTCACTTTGTTACCTGCCCGTTGACTTGCACATCCATCATCGAGCGCCCAAGATCATGGGGTATGTCCCTGGTCAGCATGGTGGTGGCCAGGACCATCTCGGAGTCAGAGTCATTCCTATCCGGAGGGATGGGGAGCGTCGATAGGATGGCCTGGTCATCGCCCGTATTGACCACATTGACATCGGTTGTGAGATCCAGTATGCAGTAGCTGATGGCCTCTGGAGACGTGGGGAGCGTCGGTAGGGTGGCCCTGTCATCGTCCGTGTTGACCACATTGCTGTTGGTCGCTGGGTGCGGCATGCGGCAGTTGATGGCACCCGGAGGCATGGTGTCTTGGGTAACTTGTACCTCTCACTTTGTTTGTTTTAGATTGGTCACAGTGTTTGAGCTACCGAAAGAAAATAGACACACACACCGAGAGCAGTTCAGATTATGCAAATGTTTATTACAAATTCAAAAGCTGATTTCACACTACAATATGCATGCCCTTCCCAACTATACTTATCAACGCTTGGACTGGTCCAAACTGCCGAAGCGAGGCAATGACTGCACACTTGTAGTAGGTTGTCAGGATGCCAGTAGCAGCTTCTCCACCTCCCCTGACCGGGGCGTTGGCTGGACTCCAGAAGTTCTTCTTCTTGCTGAGAGATGTTGCCACCTCTCAGAGAGTCTCCCCCTTCAGCAGCGGGACCATGCCTTATATTACCCAAAAACTGCTTACCCAAGCACCTATTCCCTGGACAGCAAGAAAGATAAGCAAGCAAGCTAGCATGCTAGGTTAATTAACGAATAACATAATTTTCAGCTTATCATTTTTAATACAATGGTTTATTCTACATCAAGGCTAGACTGTCTGTGACCAAAACAAGCGGAAGATTAAATGTTCTTGGTACACAGATGTCCTTTCATCACATAACAGCATCTCTGGCCCCTTGGTGGAACTTAGCTTATGTCTGCTGATTCTAAAACACAAGCAGGTTCTCAGCCTTCCAGAATCCAGAGCTGCAAGTTTGAAGAAACAGGTTAGAATCTTCCATTGCATTCCACCCCTTGGTCACAGGCTGTCAGACACAAGACTTGACAAGCATAAGAGTACAAAAAGAGCGTAAAAGAGAAATTAAAACTACAATAATCACAAAAACAAGCAATAAAGCGAGCAACCAACGGAGAATATTGTGGCCCAATCCCCCAAATGTACCAGCTAACCATGAAAAAGGATTCCAACCAAGGCTCACATTATCCTTGTTGGCCACAATACCCAGACACTGGAGCTCACGAACAGATTTTGAAACATGCTGAACAATAACATATTTATATAAGCCGCACTTGAGGCGGGTGACCGAGGACTTCCTTGATGTAATGCATCGGACCGTGTCTCCCACGGGCAACTCCCTCGCAACGTCTTCGTCATTACAAATCCAATTGTTGGCACCAAAGCAGCTGTTAAGCCAGATCACCAGGAGCGTAAAACGGAGAACCTGGAACAAAGAAGCCTGACACATGTCACTCACGATACCGTAAGCATTCAGTGTTTAAACAGACTAAATCATCTTGTCCCTCAATAGCTACCCATTGAGTGTTACCCTGCACAGGTGTCACTATTTCTCCTTTAACAGGAGGGCCACTACCTGGTGGTGCCACCCATACCTTTCGTCCGGCATTCTCTAGCTCAGGAGTGGGGGGCAATGACTGTTTTTCCTCTGGAATAGGCTGTAGTTCAGAAGTGTGAAGAAGTCGGTGGAAAGGTGTACCTCCTTTTAAAGGGCGATGATTTAAATTGTCGACTGCCTGCTGCAGCACATGACACCACCCCTTCAGGGTTCCCAGTGGTGTTAACAAACGAATTAGTTCCTTCAGTAAGCCATTCATTCGTTCAACTAACCCAGCAGCCTGTGGGTAATAAGGAATATGGTGAACCCACAAGATACCGTTGTCATTTGCCCAATCACAGATGGCTTTCCCGGAGAAGTGCGAGCCATTATCAGACTGATAATGACAACCCTAACCCTAACCCTAATGTTCCTCTGGAACATCATAACGAGAAATTAAATGATTTAGTCCTTGGATAGTACTAGCTTGGTCAGCTGTCTTGGTGGGAAAGGCAAAAACCAGGCCCGAAAAGGTGTCAACCATTACTAGGACGTAACGTTTACCCATACAGTCTGGCATGGGGCCTATGTAATCAATTTGCCAAACCGCAGCTGGGCGAGCACCCCGTTTTATTCGGCCATGAGGACCAGGAGGAACAACATTGTCTTCACAAGTTGACATTCTGGGTGATGTCCGCACGACCATGCGGACATCATCCTGATGGACGGGTAAAGCATGTGTTCGGGCCCACATAGCTGATCCCTTCTCCCCCAAATGACCACTCTGTTCATGTGCCCATCGAGCCAGGGGGACGGTATCAGCACGGCTGATGGTGGCAAGCTGATCTGCTACTGCATTATGTTGAGCCATGTTAGTCGCCATATTGGTATGGGCATCAACGTGATAAACGGTTATCTCACGGTGGTGGGAAGCATCCCACAACAGCTGCCATAGCTCTTTGCCCCACACTGGGCGGTCGTGTATCATCCAGTCATTCTTTTGCCAATCAGGCATCCATACTACAAGTCTATTAGCCACAGCCCAGGAATCAGTAAACAGGCGAAGAGGGTGATCATGGGGATCTAGTGGTAAAGTGACTGCCTTCAACTCAGCATACTGACTGGAGCCACCATCTCCCTCTTCTGATAAGTGAGTTCCTGACTTGGGATGGTAAGCCACTGCCTTCCACTTTTGCTTTCCTTGCACCCACTGGCTGCTACCATCAGTAAACCAGGCATCCTCTTGTTCTGCTGGAGTGAGCAAATCATATGGTTTACCCCACTGAACTGGTGAAGGGGGTAAAGGAGGGGGCAAGGCAGGTTCAACGTCCTCATGACGAGATGGAAGATCAGCCACCTGTTCGTGTATGCGGCCCACCCCTTCAGGCCCTCTAGTTGCACGACTCTGAATATACCACTTCCATTTAACAATAGCTGCACTCGCCCGATCTTTAGATTAGCATCATTAGCCAGAACCCAATTCATTATTGGAAGTGAAGGTCTCAATTGAACATCTGCATCACCTGTCATTCTTTCAGTCTCCAGCAGGGCCCAGTAACAGGCTAGTAACTGTTGTTCAAAAGCAGAATAACGAGTGGCAGCCTCAGGCATGGTACGTGACCAGAATCCCAGCGGGACTCGGCGACCCTCTTGTTTCTGCCAGAGGCTCCAGCAGGCCACATCGTCAGTAACGGAGACCTGTAGTTCGTAGGGGGTATCTAGGATGAGGGGAGCAATGGGCAGGGCCTGAAGAATAGCCTGCTTGGCGGACTGGAACACCCTTTCCTGACCGTCACCCCATACAAACTCTGTTTTCTTTCGGGTAACCTTATACAGAGGACGTAAAAGCAATGCCAAGTATGGAATATGGCGTCTCCAGTATCCCAATAACCCCAGGAAACGCTGGGTCTCTTGTTTGTTAGTAGGAGTGGCCAAGTCTGCGATTTTATTGCGAACTTTATCGGGAACCACTTGTTCTCCAGCATGCCACTGAATTCCAAGGAAAATAACTGTCTGGGACAGGCCCTGTAGCTTGGCGGGGTTAATGGCCCACCCTCTTTGCATCAGGGTATCTTGGACACTCTCCAAACCTTCCTGTACCATCTCTTCTGTGGCCCCTTGGATCATCACATCATCAATATAATGGTGAATTGAGAGGGAAGACGATACTGGCACCGTCTCCAGGTCACGGGCAATTAGGCTGTGGCAAATAGTGGGAGAGTGTACATAACCCTGAGGGAGGCGGGTGAAGGTATACTGGCGCCCCTTCCAGGTAAAGGCGAACTGATCCTGTGAGACCTCAGCTATAAGAATACTGAAGATGGCGTTAGCGAGATCAATGACAGCATACCGTGTTCCTGAGTTCCCAGTAGCAATGTTTTCAATAAGGGTGACAATGTCCGGAACTGCTGAAGCAAGTAGTGGGGCATGTTTGTTCAAAAAGAGATAATCAACTGTCATTCTCCAGGAGCCGTCCGGCTTCTGGACCGGCCAAACAGGGCTATTAAAGGGCGACGTTGTGGGCCTCACTACCCCTTCTTCTTGCAAAGCATTAATGGTGGCACTAATCTCTTCTTGTCCTCCAGGGAGGCGATATTGTGGAATGCACACTGGTTTCATGGGGGGTGGCACCATCACAGGATCCCACTTAGCCTGACCCACTACTAGTTTTTTTGTAATGGTCCGAATTCCAAATCCAAATCCCCCTTGACTAGTATTAAGGGCCGTACTGGCCAACATATTAATACCCAGAATACACTCGTCAGTAGCAGCCACCAGGGCATGTAACCAGATAGGGGAAGGGCTATCACCCACCGTGGCACGGACTTTTATTTCCTTTGCCAGGGTGACCGCCCCTCCCAACCCCTCTATTCGAAAGGTCGGTCCAGTCCAGAGGTCGGCGTTACCTGGAATCACCGAGTGCTCCGCACCGGTATCGACCAAGGCCAAATATTGGCGGTCATTACCCCCATCCCAATGGATTGTTAACGGAATGTAGGGCCGTGGGTCCCCGTGTATCCGCTGTATCTCAATGGAGTAGACACGGGGGCCCTGCCCACACCTTCATGCTTTAGTAGGGTTCGGGGGCTTCCAGGCCCACATGCCACTATTACCCATTAGAGCCTTGTTAACCATTTGTTGTACCTCATCACGGGTAACTGGAGCAGGAGAAGGCGGCTCGATAGAAGCAGCAGGGGGAGCAGAGGGAACAGCTGGGCCAGGAGGACTCAGCAGCTGGGGATGATGTTCCCCTTCCTTCCTCTTATAAATGGCATAAAGGACTGCAGTAGGTTTCCCATCAATATCACTTTTAGGTACGCCTAACTTTAACAAGGTTAGAAAAAGGTCCTTTCTTGTCGGTCCGTTATTAACAGCAGCCCCTCTCTTTTCATCCTGCTTGTCTGATTTAACCTGGGCTGTACGTGAGTGGATTTTACCTCCCAACTCTAATTCTCTAAGCCCAGATAAGGCGTGCACTGCGTCAGACACAGGGTGCTTAATTAGCAGACTAATTACAGACAGAACCAGTCCCTGTACAGTGGGTTGGGCAGAACGAACCAATCGGGTATGCATTCTGGCCGTGAATATCTCTTCATCAAGGCTCCCCCCGTGTACCCACAGCCTCAAACACCCTGCATACAAGGCAGAGGCCAGGGCCTGTTGAAGAATTACTGCTATACCCTCCTCTGGGGTTCTCCAATTGTTCTGCAAATGCAAATCCCAATCTACTGGTGATGGGTATACTCGTAGCAGGGCATCCCGTAGAGTAGTAAGTAAGTAATCCATCTCTCTCCCTCTACCCCACAGCTCAGCAGTGACCCTGATATCAGTAGACAATGTTCCTAATCCCAACAATTCCTCAGGGGTTAAAAATACATTACCCCCTCCTTGTTCCCAGACATGCAGGAGCCAGGCTGCCAGAGTTTCTCCTGCCTTTTGCCTAAATCGATCTCCAATGGCAGCCAGCTCTTTTACAGAGAAGTCACGGATCATTGACGGTTTCCGACCCCTGCTCCCACTTTGACCCACAGGGACCTCCACCCAGTCTAGGGGAGGAGGTCGAGGCCATCCAACAGAGGGAGTAGGCCATAGAGCATAAGCAGGGGTTTGGGTATTTTTCCCTGGGTCCACTTGAGAGACCGGTGTATCTATCCCTTCCATCTCTACCCTTACATCATCTCCCCTTCCGTCTGTTTGGAAAGTCTGCTGCCTTATGGGGCGGGCGTGAACAGCAGGTGGAGAGGGTAGTATGTTAGACACATGCTGAGGAGTATCTGCATTATTACCATTGTCATTCCAGATATTCCCATCCCAATCCTCAATTACATCAGGATCGTCACCATTCATTATCATGGCATGAATACGATATGGATCGGGTTCTACTCCTTGCCTTTCCTTATCTGCACACAGCTGCTGCCGGAGTTTAATATTACGGCAGATCGTTTGGACATGCTTATCTTCCCATTCTTTGGTTTTGTCCTGACTGGTGCGAACAATCTCACTCATCATGGAACAGCGTTGTCACATGGCTTCTAGCTCCTCCTCTAATTGCTTTCCCTTGCACTGAGATTCTATTTCTCGCTGAACTGACTCTGCTTCACGCTGAACGGAGTGGCGTAATGCTGTGGCCAGCAACCAAAAACCATCCGTCAGCGTCCTTTTTTTATCAGGAAATTTTCTTTCTCGAAGGAGAGTGGCAACCCACTCTCCCAGAGGTGCACTTGATGAATCTAACTTCTCATCCCAACTAATGTGTGGTCCCAACAAAGACAGGGTATTGGTCAACATGCCAAACCCATCGTCTTTAGAAGTCCATCCAGGAATCAAGAACTGCTCAGGGCTCACCTCTTTCTTTCGGCGAATCATCTTGAGACCAACCCTGCTCGCAGCGCCAATTGTCTTGGGTAAACTTGTACCTCTCACTTTGTTCGTTTTAGATTGGTCACAGTGTTTGAACTACCGAAAGAAAATAGACACACACACCGAGAGCAGTTCAGATTATACAAATGTTTATTACAAATTCAAAAGCTGATTTCACATTACAATATGCAAGCCCTTCCCAACTATACTTATCAACGCTTGGACTGGTCCCAACTGCTGAAGCGAGGCAATGACTGCACACTTGTAGTAGGTTGTCAGGATGCCGGTAGCAGCTTCTCCACCTCCCCTGACTGGGACATTGGCTGGACTCCAGAAGTTCTTCTTCTTGCTGAGAGATGTTGCCACCTCTCGGAGAGTCTCCCCCTTCAGCAGCGGGACCATGCCTTATATTACCCAAAAACTGCTTACCCAAGCACCTATTCCCAGCACAGCAAGAAAGATAAGCAAACAAGCTAGCATGCTAGGTTAATTAACGAATAACATAATTTTCAGCTTATCATTTTTAATACAATGGTTTATTCTACATCAAGGCTAGGCCTCTGACAGTCTGTGACCAAAACAAGCAGGAAGGTTAAATGTTCTTGGTACACAGATGTCCTTTCGTCAGATAACAGCATCTCTGGCCCCTTGGTGGAATTTAGCTTATGTCTGCTGATTCTAAAACACAAGCAGGTTCTCAGCCTTCCAGAACCCAGAGCTGCAAGTTTAAAAAAACAGGTTAGAATCTTCCATTACACATGGGGAGCATCGGTAGGGCAGCCTGGTTATCGTCCGTGTTGACCACGTCGTTCTCAACGTTGTCGGGGGCCCTTCCTGGCCCAAGATGGTGGCAAAACGTGGGGAGCCGCTGTGTGGCTGGCCTCCTTCCCCAGCCGTGTCCGCTGCGCCGGGGAAAGTGACGTCATCATGGCCAGTGGCAGTGATGTCATTACGTCAGCCGGAAGTGACATCACATCGTGAGCTGGAAGTGAAGTCGCAGTAGTTCTCAGCGAGCGGCGAGGGCTGGTGCAGATGCTCGGGGCACACACTGCGACGGTTGCTCGCGGGGCCAGATGTTGTGTGCTCAAAGTTGGGGAAGGCGGAAGTCATCACAGGGACAATGGCGGAGCCCGGCACGCGCATGTGGGGGGGGGAATCTGCGGGGGAGGTAGGGTGGTCATAGAGGGCCGCTGAGCTGCCAGCAGGTTTAGAGAGGCACACTTTTGCAAACTGGCCTTTCTTGCCGCCTCTGGAACAATACTGGTTCCTTGCTGGGCTGTTTTGGCGCGATCGTTGATTTGACCCATACCAGGACCCACAGTACTTACAAGGGCACTGGCCGCCTGCCACAGCAACGTTCTCCTCCCCATCCTGACCTGGGGCTGCAGCTGCAGTGTGAGAGGGCCATGAGGGAGCCTGGGGGAACCCGGAATCAAAGGCTTCGACGTGCAGGGCTGCTGCTTCCAGGGTTTGACCCACCTCCACAGTCATGGTTAGGGCATAGATGTTGTCTTCCAGCAGCTTCTGCCGGATGGCCCTCGAGCGTAGCCCTCAGACGAAGGCATCCCGGATCAGCCTCTTGACCTCCTCTACACCTACCGCGGATTCAGCCAGACACGGTCGGGCCAACTCTTGCAAGTATCCCAGGTAAGACTTAGCCGTCCCTCCGGGTTGTTGGGCTTGGGTGTTGAGGAGATACCTTGCATAGACCACATTCATGGGGGGCTTGTACAAGTTCTCGAGAGTGTCCATTGTGCTCTTGTACGTGGAGCAGCCTTTGGTTACCTGGAAGGCGTGGGGACCCAGCTTTGACTGGAGTAGGACCAACTTCTTCTGGAGTCCAGGATGTCGCCCTCGTGTGCCTCGATGATTGCCTCGACTGCATGCTGCCAGATCTCGAAAAGTGTCTGGGCATCCAGGTGGCGTGGGTTGACCTCGAGGCTTCCTGCATTCAGGAGTTTTTCCATGGCAGCTATGGGAAAATTTTGTGGATTAAATGGTGATGTGCTGTTAGACAGAATCAGACACACACAAGGTAAAGACTGTACAACAGACTTTAATCCACAAAAACCTCCTCAGAGCCAGGTTGGCTGTGGCTGCAGCAACTCAGTGTGAGGCCTCGGGAGGCCAGCACACGCTTATATCCCAGAGGGTGATTGACACCCGACCAGGTGGGGCTTGATCCATTCAGGCCGACTGATTGACAGCCGGCCAGGTGTTGTCCTGTCCCCTTACACTCCTGCAGGTACAGAGGTTGCCCCCTGCAGTAGGCCAGCGGTGTACCACCACAACATGTATGTTTATTTTAAATCATATCTTTATGTACATATGTGATTATTATGTATGGTACATTGTGTGTACATATGTGTGCACCTGTTTTGTCGGGTTGTATCAATGCAGTCAGATGATAATAAACTTTAACTAATTCAGATCACATTAAGAATACAGTATTCGCTTTATCCATCATCTAAAAGGCTGCAGGATCACTAAAGTTCCACGAGATGGCTGCAAAGACCAGAGTATGCTGTAATCTGCTTTAGTAACAGTCAGTTAGCAAAGAAATACACCATTTCCATGCCGACCCCTGGTATAGATTCTATGCTGATCCGATCTCACTGTGCATTATGATTGTATCCTTCCATGCCTTACCTTGAGAAGTATATGATCCTAATTTATCCAAATTCCAAACTCTTTACAGAGAGCAGAGAAAATGAACCCAGATTCTTTGGCTTGGCTTCGCGGACGAAGATTTATGGAGGGGGTAAATGTCCACGTCAGCTGCAGGCTCGTTTGTGGCTGACAAGTCTGATGCGGGACAGGCAGACACGGTTGCAGCGGTTGCAGGGGAAAATTGGTTGGTTGGGGTTGGGTGTTGGGTCTTTCCTCCTTTGTCTTTTGTCAGTGAGGTGGGCTCTGCGGTCTTCTTCAAAGGAGGTTGCTGCCCGCCGAACTGTGAGGTGCCAAGATGTACGGTTTTAGGGGATATCAACCCACTGATGGTGGTCAATGTGGCAGGCACCAAGAGATTTCTTTAGGCAGTCCTTGTACCTCTTCTTTGGTGCACCTCTGTCACGGTGACCAGTGGAGAGCTCGCCATATAACACGATCTTGGGAAGGCGATGGTCCTCCATTCTGGAGACGTGACCCACCCAGGGCAGCTGGATCTTCAGCAGCGTGGACTCGATGCTGTCGGCCTCTGCCATCTCGAGTACTTCGATGTTAGGGATGAAGTCGCTCCAATGAATGTTGAAGATGGAGCGGAGACAACGCTGGTGGAAGCGTTCTAGGAGCCGTAGGTGATGCCGGTAGAGGACCCATGATTTGGAGCCGAACAGGAGTGTGGGTATGACAACGGCTCTGTATACGCTTATCTTTGTGAGGTTTTTCAATTGGTTGTTTTTCCAGACTCTTTTGTGTAATCTTCCAAAGGCACTATTTGCCTTGGCGAGTCTGTTGTCTATCTTGTTGTCGATCCTTGCATCTGATGAAATGGTGCAGCCGAGATAGGTAAACTGGTTGACCGTTTAGAGTTTTGTGTGCCCGATGGAGATGTGGGGGGGGGCTGGTAGTCATGGTGGGGAGCTGGCTGATGCGTTAAGCGTCCACCTTATAAAGTATATGTCCATCAGGCCACCTCGCAACCTCCTATGCTACAGGTAAAACACGCACAGCCTATCCAATTTCACCCCATAATAAAGGTGAGATGGTTCAGCTCCACTGTCCTCTGGATTAAATATCAGCTATATCTATTCCAACAGGCTACACAACATCGGGAAGGTTTTCTTCACTCATTTGAAGTATGGAATGGTCTTCTCTTAAAGGATGAGGTGCAGGGATGAAATGGAAGTGTGCAAGTCAGTGTATGATGGATATTTTCAGATATCCAGTAGATCAATGCTGACGAGACATTCATTCTGCTTCCTTCTCCATTGATGCTGCCCCACCCTCCGAGAACTTGCACTGCTTTGTGATTTTACACCAGTGAACATGCGGTTGACCCAGAGGCTCCAACCTTTCCCTGCATCAAGCCACTGGCTCATCTAGTCTCTCGCTTTCCCCACCCCCTCTGTCTCCTTTCCTCCAGCACCCGTACCCCTTCCCGACTCCTTCCCAGCAAGAGCTACCCCTCCCCGTCACCTCAGATATTTTCTCTTCTGCCTTCCCATCTGTATCCACCTATGACCCCTTACCTGTTGGCCTGTTCTCCTCCCTCTTCCCCCTTCCTCCTCTCCTCTCCTTGCCCCACCTTTATAGTCAGGTGCTAGCTTGGATTTTTTTTGTTCATACCTTGATGAAGGGCTGAGGCTTGAAATGTTGGTTACCCTTTATTTTCTATTAGTGCTGTGTGACCTGCTGACTTTCTCCAGCACTTTTGTGTATTCCAATACAATACCCTCTGTAACACTAATCGCTACACTAACCATGCCACCCATAAGAACACAATGTTCTTACAGGTAGTCCTCGACTTTTGACCTACGTGAGTTACGTCTTCCCGCCCATATGACTGAATTTTAAAAATCTTTATTAAGACTACTGTAAAAGTACATATTTTGTAAAGTACTATATACAGTGGTTTCCCCACTCCTCGGCGGCAGCCCAAGGTCCCCGTTCTCCACGGCAGTCCGAGGTCCGAGTTCAATGACTTTATTATTTACTAGAAGTTCATATGTTGAGTATCTTTATTAAAAGAACTGTACTTTTCATTCTTCATTAAAGGTTTATTTGTTGAATTAAAAACAAAATTGCTTTAAGAGCTTGTCAAGCCAAGCACGGTGGGGTGAATCCAACTCACATCTAATCCGAGTTACCACCAATCCTTCAGGCTCCAGTCAGATACTACCTGTATTTAATTTCTCAGAAAATTTTACCAGGGTCACAAAGCATTGTTTATAAAATTCTGCCTAAGAAATTTCTGTGGAAGCTTTTAAGAGAGCTTCAAATTCCTTGGTGTCAACATTTGGCATTCTTGCCTTCATTGGTCAGGTAATTAAATACAGGAGTAGGGACATCATGTTACAAGTGTACAGGACGTTGGTGAGACAGCACTTGGAGTATTGTGTGTAGCTTACTCACCCAGTTTTAGGAAGATTATTAACCATTTAGAGCAGTGGTTTTCAAAATGCCCCCCTAAACTCACATTCCACCTTAAGTAATCCCTATGCCCTATGTGCTCTGTAAGGAATTGCTTATGGTGGTATGTGAGTGGGAAGGGAAGGTTGAGAATCACTGCTCTAGACCCAATTGTTACGGAAATATTTTGCTTGGGAAAAATTGTCATTTGGAGCGACGAAACTGTGCATATAACAAGTGAAGTGCCAGTTGATGAAGTAGACAAAGACGATGTGGTCCAACAATAATCATGGCTTTTATTAGCAGAAACTCATGGTACAATAATGAAAGACAATAGGTGCATACACATATACCCAAGGGGAATGTCCTTAACAGTCGAGATAATGCACAGCCAATGTTAGTACAGCAAGGCTTGCCAGAGGGGAGACAGGCAGGTTGGCAGACATTCACCACAACAAGTCAATTAAGCACAATTAAAACAGTGGTTTTCAAACTTTTACTTTCCACCCACTTAAGCAATCCCTTACTAATCACAGAGCACTGATGGCATAGGGACTATTTAAAGTGGGATGTGAGTGGAAAGAAAAGGGTTGAGAACCACTGTGCTAAATCTTTCCTATCCACATACCTGTCTTAATGCCTTCTGAACTTTACAATTTCTTCCTCTTCTACCAATTTTTCTGGCAGCTTGTTCTGTACATCCACCACCCTCTGTGTGAAGAAGGTGCCCTTCAGGTCCCTTTTAATCTTTCCTCTCTCACCGTAAACTTGTGTCCACTGGTTTTAGATGTTGCTATCCTGGGAAAAAGCCTGTGACTCTTTACCTTGTCTATGCCCCTCCTGATTTATAAATGCTATGAATTCTTCTCTTACCCTCCTATGCTCCAGGGAGAAAGATCTCAGTCTACATTCATCCTCTGATTCAAGCCCACCAATTCCAGCAACATTATTGTGAATTTTTTATTGCACTGTTTCCAGCTTAACCCTTTGATTCTGGTCTTTTTTAACCTTTCATAATATATGCTCCAGGTTGGGACAATGGGTAAGCTACAATATGAACCAACTGGTGGTTGGGTATAAAATCAGTCCCAGGAAACCAGAGTATATGTGCTTGTGGGTTGTCCCTGAAAACTGGGATACAGACTCTAAAGCCGTGGTTTTCAAATTGCTCCCCTAAATTCACATTCTACTTTAGGCAATCCCAATGGTTTAAGTGCTCTGTGATTCGTAAGGGATTGCTTAAGGTGGCAGGTGGGTGGAAAGAAAAAGGTTTGAAAACCACTGTTTTAATCATACCTAATTGACTCGTTCTGTGAACGGTTTCAGAACTCAGAAGAGAAGTTCAGGACAGCTTCGAAGTTAGGACTAATTCTCAGAAGTTTTGGAAAGCTTTGTCCAGGAATTGTGGTCATCACATCTAAGTAATGTCAGCTGTCCTCTGTGCATGCTGGGCTCCGCAGGACAACTTTACCGTCGCCTCCAATCCATAGCATGACCATTGGGTGTTATCGAACACCTCACGCATAGAACACCTATGGTCCACCAGGAAGCAGAGATACTTTTAATATCAGATTCAGAATTTATTTCAAGAACATATCACAAAATGTGTTGCTTTGCAGCAACGTCATAGTGGAAATATTTAGATAAACTATCTTTCAAAATAAATAGAAATAATGCAAGAAAAGAAAAAAAAATCAATGCAAGGCTGTGTCTGTGGTTCTTTGTTCATTCAGGAATCTCATGGCGGAGGGGAAGAAGCTGTCCTTGCGCTGCTGAGTCCATATCTTCAGGCTCCTGTATCCTTTTCCAGATGGCAGCAGAGTGAAGAGGGCGTGACCTGGGTGGTGAGGGTCCTGGAGGATAGAAGCTGCTTTCTTAGGACACCACCTCTTGTAGATGTCCTCGATGGAGCGAAGTCTGGTGCCCGTGATGTCACAGGCTGTTAACAACCCTGTCCTGAGTGTTGGCACCTCCATACCAGACAGTGATGCAACCACCCAGAATGCTCTCCACAGGTACACTCGTAGAAGTTTTTGAGAGATTTTAATGACATACCGAATCTCTTCAAACAGCTCACAAAATATAGCCACTGGTGAGTTCCCCTTCGCTAATGTTTCTGACATATGGACTATCTGAAGTAGATACTTCAGACAAGGGAAAGACATCCAGATAATGTTTTCTCTGCTGAACTCTGCAGGTTTACTGAAGGACCATCATCTGGGTCCTTTCTGAGGCCAACATACTCAGCAGTGTGATCCAAATGACAGATACTTCCATTAGGAACCAGACACTCTAATTGAAGCCCTGTCCTGTGAAGGGATTACCAGAAGATGGAGGAAAAGATTCAAGGGTTTGCTTATAACCTCCTCGAGGAAATACTACACACCCCATGTTCCCACCCACCATGACTTTCAGGAGTCTCTGTGTCATAATTCTTCAATGTGAATAACGAGTATTCGGTGGGGGAAGGGGGTGGTGGTGGGAAGGTATCTTTGAGGCTGTGTCATTGCATTTTGATGCAATCACAAAGAAGGCTAGCCAGCGGCTACACTTTGAGAGGTGTTTGAGTAGATTCGGGATGTCACCAAAGACTCTCATAAACTTCTACAGGTGGTATCGTGGAGAGCATTCTGGCTGGTTGCAACACTGACTGGTATGGAGGCGCCAACTCTCAGGACAAGAATAAATTCCAGAGGATTGTTAACTCGGCCTGCGACATCACAGACACCAGACTTCACTCCATCGAGGACATCTAGATGAGGCGGTGTCTTAAAAAAAGCAGCCTCTGTCCTCAACGACCCCCACCACCCAGGCCATGCCCTCTTCACTCTGCTACCGTCAGGAAAAAGGTCCAGGAACCTACAAAGACAGCTTCTTCCCCTCTGCTATCAGATTCCTGAATAATTAATGAACCAAAGACACTGCCTTACTTTTAGTAGTATTTATTGTTGTAAGATGGTTTACAATATGAATGTTTATACTATGATGTTGGCACAAAACACAGAATTTCATGACTTGCTCATGGTAATAAATCCAAATTCTGTAGGATTCTGGTGGAGTTAAAATTATCTGTTCTTGGTCTCATTCATGCCAGGGTGGGGCCAAATGTTAATTGAGGAACAACACATTATATTCCACATCACCACTTTCCTTCCAATTGTGATGAAGGGTTCAGAGCCGAAACATTAGCCCTTTTTAAACCGCAGCCTCTGGATGGACATCCTGGGACATGGGTGCGATGACTGGGGCAAAGGTGCAGGAAGCACCTTTTAAATTGGAGGGGAATTGACCCATTAAATCACCAACCTGGCGATTTAAGGGGGAATCCTGCCCCCGCAATGATGCATCACGCACTCACCGGATGTTCAGATACTGGCTACCTGGTGACGCACGCATGCAAAGCTGATGTCACCGGAATAAGCAGGTCAGCCATTTCCGTTTCCAAATCACCTGTGGACGCAACCTAGCTAAGTTTAACGGGGTTCCCTGACTACCTCTGAGGTAGGTCAGGGATTCATTTGGGTTCCGTCGAGGTTGACCTGGTTGGACCCTTTCTAACTGCCACGTAACTAGGGTGCTAACCCGATTAATTCCATTTTACACGGCAGTTTGAAAGGGCCTATTTGACTGACCATTTCTACTCATAGATGCTGTCTGACCTGCTGAGTTCCTCTAGCATCTGCCATGTCTGTGCTTTCCAGTAGAGGACAGTGTCTGACTGCCTCACCGCACAACAGAATATTCAACCATAAAACATTTTCACTCTTCCTTCTTTAGCACTCATCACTTAAAATCTGCTTACTCAGTCCTTAGCAGAAATTACAGTTTGTGCAAAAAATAAAAGATTCCGCATATTAAGACCAAAACAAACCACAAGAGCACAAATAGGCCTTTCGAGTCTACCTCACCATTTAATCTTGATCTGATCCATTTTTCTGCTCAGCCCCACTGCCCGGCCTCTCACCATAACCTTTGATTAAGAAATAGTCATTTTTTTTTGCATTAAGATTACTATGAATATTTATTGTCTACTGATCTCATGACTTGGTCTCTTAATTTCTATTTCATGTATTTATTTTCTCTAACAGTTTAATACAATTTGGTTACTATTATTGGGCATTTTTACACAGAAACTTGGGAAACATTCCGACAATAAATTTAGTGTACATTACCTCTGATGTGTTCGTTTACACGGTGACAGTTTCACACAGCCTTACGGAGTTTGTCGGAGGGGAAACGTCGTATTCATTAGGCCTGTTACTTACGGAGCGGCCGCGGTCAATTTACACTGCAGCCACTCTGTAAAACTGTGTAGGGGTGCGGGTGGAAAAATTACAGGATGGAATTTGCATCAAAAAATTCCGCCCCGACATTTTTACGCTGCCAGTGGAGCAGAAAATTTCCCAAAATATTTTGCTATTCACTGGCTGTGTAAAAGTGCCAATGCTTGTCCTTACAAGTACCAGTTCACCTGCAGCAAGAAAGAATTTTGCCACAGATGTACACTGTATAATGTGTATGACAATAAACTCATTGTCATTAGGCTTTTTCAGGTGCATTCTATGCTAAGAATGCGCCTGAAGAAGCAGAAGCGGCCCTTTAAATTGCCGTTCAGGTGGCAGCATTTAAAGTGCGACTGTGATCGGCTGCCTGACTCTTTAACATCCGCTTTCAGCCAGCTGCATTCAGGTGGCTGGGGGAGCCACTGAGCTGAGCTGACTATCCCTCTCGGAGGAGGGTTACGTAGCTCGCCTCAAGAGCGCCTCCTACACATTGCCTAAACATGCGGCTTTATATGTGGGGCAATTGGCCACCTGAAAGTGCCTATTGTTAAATAGAAAGATAAAAATCTGATTTGTGCCATTAATGTCTCAGCTTAGAACCAGCTTCACTTTAATTATATTTTTAAAGATTTAGACCAATGGTTCTCAACCTCTTTTTTTCCACTCACGTACCACTTTAAATATTCCCTATGCCTTCGGTGCTCTGTGATTAGTAAGGGATTGCTTAAGGTGTATGTGGGTGGAAAGAAAAAGTTTGAAAAGCACTGTTTTACTCGTATCCAATTGACTCGTTATGTGCACGGTTTCATCCCTCCAAAGGAAATGGGCCAAGGACAATTTTTCTCAAGCAAAATATTTTAGTAACAATTGGGTCTAGAGCAGTGATTCTCAACCTTCCCTCCCACTCACATCCCACCTTAAGCAATCCCTCACTTAATCACAGAGCACCATTGGCATAGGGAATACTTAAAGTGGGACGTGAGTGGAAAGAAAGAGGTTGAGAACCATTGCTCTAGATTTAATAATTCTTCACATAGTTACACTTGCTTTGTCTTCACTGCTTTCATGCCATGCAATCTGCTAACCTTGAAAGTCTCTGTTCCATGCACCTCAGTGGATGTCTCAGTTGAGGCAGGAATATAAAGCAACCAGCAATTCAATGCACTTGGAATTATTAATCTCCCACTTTTTATAACCAGGAAGATCCTTTGAGGGGGTAATAATGTTCAATAATATAATTGTTTCTTTGTCCCTGATATATTCTAGTTCTGTTGAACACAATTATTCAATGCTACATAGAACAAAAGGCCCATGATATTCAAGAAGAAAAGATTAAATATTAATTGTGAATAAGAGCAAAACACATTCTCGTTTTATTTGGTCGCCAAAGAAAGGTAATACACAAGTTTCTTTCCTTCAAACTCCCAATCAAAAAGGGCATCAATTTAAAATAGAAATGCGGAGAATTTTCTTTAGCCCGAGGGTCATTAGTCTGTGGAACAGGTGGCTGCGGAAGCAAAGTCGTTGGGTGTATTTAAGGCAGAGATTGACAGTTATTTTATTAGTCAGGGCATCAAGGGTTATTGAGTTAAGTCAACTTTATTTGTCGTTCATACTGTGCTCGCACAGTAAAGATGAGAGAGCATTTCTCCAGGATCACGGAGCATATTTACATAGATATAAGTTCGGAAAGCAGTTAACACATTAAAATATTAAGGTATTGAGACGTAGACACTGAAAGTCCATGGCACACTATCCACGTCTGAACTGGGAGTTCAGGAGCATGATGGCTTGGGAGAAATAGCTGTTTCCTACTCTGGACATAAAGGCCCGAGTGCTATAGTACCTCCAGATGGCAGAAGGGAGAACAGTTTATATGAGGCAATGTTTATTGCCTTTCGCCTGTATCGAGTGTAGTCGATGTCCTTCATGGTAGGAGGAGGTTCCCCAATGGTCTTTTCGGCTGACTTCGCTATCCTCTGCAGGGTCTTGTGGTCTAAGGTGGTACAGCTTCCAAACCAGGCAGTGGTGCACAGGATGCTCTCGATACATCTGCTATAGAATGTAGTGAGGATGGGGAAGTTGGAGATGAACTTACCTCAGCCTTTGTAGGGAGTGGAGGTGCTTCTTGGCTGTGGAGCTGGTGTTAAGGGACTAGGTGAGGTTCTCCACCAGGTGCACACTGAGGAACTTGATACTCTTGACGACCTCAATGGTGGAGTCATCAATGGTCAGCGGAGCCTGTTGTCCCGGGCTCTCCTGAAGTTGACAGCCATCTCGGGCTTTGTACCAGTTCAATAGTCTCTGCACCTCATCTCTGTCCGCTGACTCCCCATTCTTACTGATCAGGGCCACCACGGTCATGTCGTCTGCAAATGTGATGTGGTTTGAGCTGTGTTTGGCTTCACAATCGCAAAGTGAACAGCAGTGGACTAAGCACACAGATCTGGGGGTCCCAGTGCTCAGTGTGGTCTTGGAGGTGCTGTTACCGATCCACACTGCCCGAGGTCTCCCCATCAGGAAGTCGAGAATTCAATTGAAGAGGGAGGTGTTTAGACCCAGCAGGCCCAACTTCCTTATCAGGTACTGAGGTAGGGTCATGCTGAAAGTTGAAGTCAATAAACAACATTCAAACCTTTATTTTCCAGGTGGATGAGGGCTAGATGAAGGGCGGCGGTGATAACATTGTCAGCAGAGTGGTTGGATCTGTGTGTGAACTACAGGGGGGGAGGGGGGGCAGCAAAGCTTGACATGTCCATGATGAGCCTCTCAAAGGACTTGATGGTAATGACCATGAGTGCAACAAGACGGTAATCGTTGAGGCAGGACACAGATGACTTCTTCGGCACAGGGACAATGGTGGCGGCTTTGAAGCACATGGGGACCACGGCACTTCTCAGGGAAATGTTAAAGGTGTTGGTGAGAACATCTGCTAGCTGAACCCTCTGAGCACTCTGCTGGGAATGTTGTCTGGTCCAGCAGCTTTCCTTGGGTTGACTTTGCCTAGTTCTCTCCCGACATCAGCCACTGTAAGACCCAGCACCTGATCGTTTGGAAGAGGGGTGGTCTTTTCCGCTGCCACATCGCTTTTTTCCTCAAGCCGTGTGTGGAGGTTATTCAGTTCATCTGGGAGGGAGGCATCACCAGCAGGCAGTGTAGTGTTGTGGTTGGTGAGATCTTAGATCCCCTTCCACATGCGTCATGCGCCATTCCTGTCCAGGAAGTGACTGTGAATGCGCTGGGCCTGCACACACTTAGCCTCCCTGATAGACAGTGCTAAGGTTGCCTTGTCAAGTGCTCTGACATAGGATGCCATAGGTGTTCTGTGGTTAGTAAGGGATTACTTAAGGGGATAGGTGAGTGGAAAGAAAAAGGTTGAGAACCACTGCCAAAGACATTGTCCTGCCCTGTCAACGCTAATTCAGTTCATGGCGAAGTGCAGACGCCTTCTAAGCTGTACTCTATATATTGTTGGTTTTATTGCTTGCTAAATTAATTAAAATGTTGGGTTTAATTATGATTTTTGGTGATTGTATAAAAATGGTAATATGGGTTCCATGAAAGTCTTCCAAAATTTTATTCTCTACCTTCCTCAGTATGGACAAAAATTAGTGAAGGAGTTTTGTGGAGAAGGCAAGTATTTATTGTTGAAGATTGTGACACAAATCCCTCCCTGATACCCTGATGTTAAAAGTAACCTTCATGCAGTTTCTTACATTCATCTTTTCCTGCTGCTCTCCACAGACAATAGCTAAGTTATGATCTTTCCCATAAAAGTTACAAACTCATTCCAAACCAAATAGTTTTACAACTTTTTCTTTAAATAAGCAAAACAAAGTGGTTTTGTTGGGACTCTGTAAACTCATTCCTTTTGGTAAAGGAGTTTCTGCCAATCCCTTTAGACCATGTGTTGACCCACAGTAATTCTGCAACGATGTAATTGTGACTTTCCTACCCTCACAGGATGTATCTATGGTTTGGGAACACCGAATAAAATGGATTCAATGCAGAACAAAGCTACTTATCACCATTCAATTGAGCAACGTGTCAAGACAAACTTGGATTTTGTGAGGATAATTTATCAAACAGGAGTCTATTCCATCTGGGCACTCTCCAGATGGCATTAATATAGACTTCTCCAGTTTCCAATAGGTCCATCCCTCCCCATCTCTCTCTTTTTCCCTCTGTCTCCATTCCTCCAGTATCCCACCCCCTTCCCTCTCCATTCAGAGAGCTGCCCCCTCTCCCTATTATCTCTCAGCTCCTGCCCTCCCACCCATGTCCATCTATTGGCCTGTGCTCCCCCTTCCCTCTCCCCTTTCCCTCTCTCATCTTCCCTCTCCCCCTTCCCTGTCCCCTTCCCTTTCCACCCCATTCCCATCCTTCCCTCACCCCCTTCCCTTTCTCCCCCCTCCTTTCTTCCCTCGCATCTTTCTATTCAGGTGCCTGTCTGCTTTTTCCTCACACCTTGAGGAAGGGTTTAGGCCTGAAACGTTGCTCCCTGTAGATTCTGCAAGACCTGATGAGTTAGTCCAGCACTTTTGCATATTGGATTATTCATCCCTTTTGATTGTCCTACCTTGATTGAGCTATCCAATTAATCCAACTCAAACATTACTGTATTATTCTTGTCAACGTTGCTTTTCAAGCAAAGCAGATGACCTAAACATTTTTCACATTAATATTCATTGGCCAGGTTCCCTAGAGATTTTCTGAATCTTCTTCACAAATCAAATTGCCCCTTGCAATGGGATAACCTGAATACATTACAGTTTCAAATTGGTATGCCTCGCTGATGGTTTTCCATTCACGCAACACACAGTCTCAAGTAACTGGAAAACTTCAGATAAACGATAAACTTCAGATGTTTGAGAGCCACAGGACATGAAAAAATATCACATATATTTTTACTCTTACCTGCACATTTTATTTCAAAAATTTGTATGAATATTAAGAAATACGTGAACGTAATAATATTTACTCTTGCATGTACTTTTTAAACTCTATGAGATGCCCATGTTGAACTATACGACTATAAATATTAACAGAATACATAAGCAAATCAGAAGGAAGAGGCTATTAAATTTACTGAAAAAAGAAAAAATAGTTTTTAAACTCTAGTTTCAATAATCAAAAAGTACACAAACTGTATTATGTTATGTGTTATAGTCGAATTTTGTGGACCATTTTTTAGGGTAAAATTTGGGAGGTGTCGACTATTACATGTGTAGTACTTTTGACCATAGGAAGTATCTGCGACATTGGAGATGTCGAGAGCTCAATGGATGGGTGGCCAGGGCCTAGGTGAGAGTCATCAGTCAGGGCGTTGGGAGCACTGGAGAGCATATGGCCTGGATCAAACTAAAACTCCCCTAATTTTACTGCCCACAGCACAGCCACAATCATGTGATCACAAGCCACGCCCAATAACACTGCCATTGTGAGCACTAGCTCGTTCAATTCCTGTCTCAGCCAGCAAATTTCTGTGAACGTTGCATTGTATGTCAAACTGCTGTATGTGGCTAGCGAGCCATAGTTTGGCCACCACTGACCAAATGGAGCCCAGAATGCTAGCTTGGTCAGCGTGGATGAGTTGGGCAAAGCGCTGTATGACTCTGTGACTCAAGTTATCCCATTTGGAAGGATTTTAAATCATTAATTTATATAGTGGAACTTTCTCATTTTTGATATGTTCTTACAGTAGGGAAGGAGACCCTTCAGCCTGTCAAGTGTATGCCAGCTCTCAGAGCACTCCCATCAGTCCCAAGACCCCTCTTGTTCCCTGGTAACCTCTGACTTGTCCATTAACCGTTTTCTGATTCTCTTACCACTCACCCACACTGGGGAGGGGCAATTTGCACTGGCCAACTAACCGACCAACCTGAGTGAATTTGGGGGTGTGTGGAGACAATTGGGGCCCTTGGATGTTAAGCCAAATGGTCACAGGGACAAGCGTTGGGTTGCTGAAGTTTGCAGAAGAGAGCTATCTGTCGAACTGCTGTGCAGGCCAATGTGCTGTGCATTCCAGAAATGTGACTATAAAGAACATTCATGGCAAGCTTTTGTTGGCCATTAATGAATGTTCTGCAGATCAGTGACCAAACTGTAAAAAAAAATCCAACAACTTGGAAATGGGCCATATCTGCTGCCATGGAAACAGTGACCTCACTTAACATGCTGGATTTTGCAAGATCAGCTTGTACTGTCTGATTAGGAGGCATTTTAAAAACTAGAAACGGCTCAATCCTGCATCAGCCAAAATGAGTGAACCCCGATTATTACTTTGCACTTGAATTAAATAATGCAGCCTCGATTTACAAAGTACAGCACTGGGTTGGCTTGTGGAAGCAGAACTGGGAATTCCTTGGTGTCAGGGCATTCTCAATACCTCCCGCCCTCTCCCAACTGCCGTCTCTGAAGTTAGCATGAGTTTTCACTAAAAAAAACAATTTTACATTTACAGTGAAAAAGAGTAGATCGAGAATGTCAAAGTCAAGTCAAACCCAACACTGAGATTCTTATTTTCCTGTGCGTGAGGCAGAATGACCATTTATTGGGAGTGCAAAAAAAAACTGTATGCAAATGTACACATGTAAACAAATAAAGAAATGTAAACAAACCGACCGTGCAATAGAGAGAAAAAAATATTCAGTATTAAAAAATGAGCCAAGTGAGAGTCACTAAATGAGTCTCTGATTGAGTTTGTTGTTGATGGTGGAGGGGTAGCTGCTGTTCCTGAACTTGGTGATGTGAGTCTTGCATCACCAATACCTCTTTCCTGATGGGAGCAGCGAGAACAGAGCGCGTGCTTGCGTGGTGTGGATCCTTGACAATTGCTGCTGCTCTCTGACAGCAGCGTTTCCTGCAGATGTGCTTGACGGTGGGGAAGATTTTGCTCGTGATGTCCTGGGTTGCGTCCACTAACTTTTGCCTGGCTTTACTCTCATGGATATTGGTGTCCCTAAACCAGACTTTGATGCAGCCGGACAACACACTTTCCACAGGACCTCAAACTGACCTCTCCTGGGAGGAGCTTGGGAAGAATCTCATGGACACTTTGAGGAAGAGCAAGGGGCTGATCCCAGGTTCCTGATACATGACTGTACCTCACTTGATACCTCACAAGATCTCAAGATCAAGAGCGGAAGTAGGCCAATTTTCCCATCAAATCGCCTTTGCCATTCTATCATGAGCTGATCCAACCTCCCATTAAGCCCCTCTCCCTGGCCTTCTCCCCATAACCCTTGATGCCAAAACTAATCAAATATCCATCAATCTCTGCCTTAAGTACACCCAATGACCTCGCTTCCACAGCCGCCTGTAGCAACAGGTTCCACAGATTCATGGCCCTCTGGCAAAAGAAAATTCTCAGTATCTGTTTTAAATTGACACCCTTTTATCCTGAAGTTGTGCCCCTCTTCTCCTAGACTCCCATATTATGGGAAACAACCTCACCACATCAATTCTGTCCAGGTCTTTCAGCATTTGAAATGCCTCTACGATGTTCCCTCTCATCCTTCTGTAGTTCAACAAGTCCAGTCCAAGAGCTGACAAATGTTCCTCATATGCTAACCCTTTCATTCCTTGTCTCATTCTAGTAAATCTTCTCAGAACCCTCTCCAATGCCAGCACACCTTGTCTCAAATAAGGCGTCCCAACTGTACACATTCCTCCAAGTGAGGTTTCAGCAATGCCCTATAGAGTCTGAACTTTACATCCCTGCTCTTATATACCTAAAATAGATCTTGTTGGGTATCTTACGCTGTTTTGTAGGAGCCAGTTTTCAACAAATAGCTCTCTGCTTCCTCCATTAGGTCAGTGACTATGCTACAAAAGATCTCCATTGCCTTCAAAATTCTGATGTTATTGGACTTGCAGCCCTCTCTTGAATTATAAAGCAGCTCGGCATAGAATATGAATTATAAACAGTTCTCTAAATCTCCTGCTGTGGATCCAACTCTCAAACATTAACACTTTGAAAGTCCTTTGATAAATTTATGCCATCCTACAATCTTCGAAAGTCTTCTCAAATCATTGACCTTGACTCCCGTAACAATCCCACACCCACCATGTGTCCATTTCTAGCTTGGTATGTCATTTCCCTGCTTCATGTAAGATGAAGCACCAGTCTTAGCTTGGTAATGGCTGTCCCATGTAGCACATGTAATCAGTCTCAATGAAGAGGATAATGATTTATTCCATTGGATAATGAAGATTTTGCTTCCTGAACTCTTTTGGGTGTATTTTATCGATTTTGAGCTGCTGATCACAAAATTCACCTCAACATTTTCTTACCACGTACCATTTCTTAGATATGACCTATTTTTATGATTTCCTGTCATATTTTAAGTTTGCTTCAAACTTACAAAACCTTCGCACTTGGACTCCTTCCCGGCTGATCTGGGTGCAATCGGTGACAAACACGGTGAAAGGTTTCACCAGGACATTGTGGCCGCGGAAAAACAGTGTCAGGGCAACTGGAATCCATCATTGCTGGCCGACTATTGTTGGGCACTGACACGAGAGGCATCAGATGCTGAGTACAAATGAAAATCAGCGGCAAAACATTTTTAGGTCTGTTAAACTTATGCAATGTGTTAGCGTCAGTATGCGATTAAACATGCTAAATTCAATAAAAGCTCACTTAATATTTCTCCAACTTTCTACATGAAATTTGAAATGATCTTTGGGTTCAGCTTGACGTTGTCTATCATAATCCTCAATTGGTTTTCAGGAAGCAAACATTTAAAAAAAAATGTTGTCCAGTGTTCTTGGTGCATTAAAATTTCCTCTGCCATCTTAAAGGGCAGTAAAGACTTAGTCATCTTGGTCTAAATTAATTAAATATAATTACCTAAAACTTAAATCATGAAGCAATGTTTATTTCAGTGCTCCATTGTCAAAAAGTGCCCTTGATTTCATTGCGAATTACAACTAGTTTAGACCATTGAGAAGATTTCATTGGACATTTCCCAGGCTGAGTTAGGCTTGCACGTCAAGTCGTTCCCTGTGCACATTTTTAGTTTTACTTTCTTCTTGGGCATTTGTGGGTCAACAATGTTCCCAGTTGGCCATCAAGCACATCAAGTTAAGTCCTATTATCTGAGTTCCACATCACAGACCTCACACTGATGTCATTCTGCAACTGCCGAAAAGCACAGGCTGTCATCCTTACCAATGCCCACTCCCTAATTCTTCAATCTCCCCCCGGTCTTGATCTTCTCATCTCATGGGCCATGGGAAATAATCTATGAAGAAGACACACCAAAGCCTCTACTTTCTGGGAAGTCTGATAAATGCTTATCAAGTACTCGATAAATGCTTTATGAAGTATTCGATAATATGGGGTGGCATGGTGAGCGTAGCTGTTAGCTCTGCGCTATTACAGTGCCAGTGGGTTTCAATCCCGTGCTGTCTGTAAAGAATTTGTACATTCTCCCTGTGTCCACGTGAGTTTCCACTGGGTGATCCAGTTTCCTCCCACCATTCAAAATGTACCAGGGGTTGACAGTCAATTGGGTGTAATTGGGCGGTTCAGGCTCTTGGGTTGAAAAGGCCTGTTACCGGCTGTATGTCTAAATCTATAAAATATAAAATCAAATGTCTACAGGTGCACTGAGGAAAGTACTCTGACTGGTTGCGTCGCCTCCTGGATTGGGAACTCGAGTGCCCAGGAATGCAGAAGACTGCAGAGAGAGATTAACCTAGCCAAGTCCGTCACAGGCACCGACCCATCCGTTGAAGGCATCTGTATAACATACTCATAAAAAATAGCTCTCATTGCATTTAATTTCATTTCAAATGATGTCTCACACAGGACGCTGGAGGCGAGCAAGTGGGCATGCAAAAGAGAGAGAATGAATTACAGAAAAATAAGTATGAGATTGAAAGCATTGACGTGAGCTGGCGTAGATCTGATGGGCCAAATGGCCTCCTTCAGTACCCTGATCTCAACTCCTGGATTCCCCATGGCCCAGGCCCTCTGATAGTTTGAGAACTGACTCCAGGTATCGTTTTAATTGAAGTTCTCTGCATTACTGCTTCAGCCACACAACTCTTTTGCACTTGCATTATATTTTACATTGAAAGAGAGCTGCATTGGTTTGTAGGTTCTCCCCATGTTTGCATAGGTTTCCTCTGGATGCTTCAGTTTCTTCCCACATTCCAAAGATATACAGGGTTAGTTATTATTGGGTGCATTTTGGAAACACGGGCTTGTTGGCCGGAAGGTCCTGTTACCATGCTGTATCTCTAAATTCAAAAATAAGTTAACAAAAACTGACCATTGATGCCAATTCTGAATTTTTTTTCCCCCCGATTCCTATGCACCATGTGGTGCTACACCCACCGGGCTGTCTGCGCCTGCCCACATTCCTACCTGCCTACTGCAGGGAGCGATCCACTGTACCTGCAGGGAGGTAACCTGGGAGACCGGCTCCACCTACTCCTTGTCAATTGCCGGCCCCGTATAAAGGCTCGCGCCAGCCCTTGTGTAGGAGGTAGAGCACACAGAGCCAGAAGGGATACTGAACCTTGTGGGCCAGTTCTAAACTAATTAAAGCCTGTAGTGCACCCCTCATGGTTTGAGCTCGATGGTTCGCACTGCAGCGTGTCGCACACCAGTCTGGTTGCTTTCGGCTTCAGTGGAACAAAGAGCAATTGCGATGAAGGTCCTTCACATGTTGCCCTCTTGACGCAGAGGACAAGGAGTTGCTGATGCCGTCAACGTTTACTGAAGTGATAGTTTGCCGGAAGCGCTGCTGCTCGACCCATTGGCTCCCTTCAAAGCTGGAGTATCACCTGTTGTCATTTCTGCTGTTGTCCATAATTTAGTTCCGGCAACCTTAAATTGCAAATCAGCTATGGAATTCCAGTTGCCAGTCAGGCACTGTGATTGGAAAGATCATGCGCGAGCAAATGCGCTGCCTTGCCTGTGGAGTTTAGAGTGGCCAATAGATTTTACAAGTTCTGTAAGCGTGAACAGTTGCTTTTGGTCGTTTTCTCCTAAAGCAGCGGCCTGGAAACGCAGGGAGAGGGCTGCATTTACCAGAATTTGTCAGCTGGGCTTTCCTGCTTGTGCCAGCACCTACTCACACTTAGAGCTAATGCTGAGGTGTTGAAAGATGTGACAGCTTCATTACATTAAAAGTCAAGTCTAGACAGAGAGGTATTTGTAATCTGCATCCAGAACTCTGATATTTTTTTTCTCTCTCTCTTTCTCTTTGGTACAGAACCCCAGTTCATATAAACATCTCAGTCCTTCAGTAATTGAAATTTTTAGGACATGACTCAATTTGAGTCAACCGCTCACCAACACCTCGAGGAGCCAGTTGACGGTAACCTAGTCGGAAATCATAGGGTGCTCATTACGGATAGGGCTCAAAGTTGAAATCCACCTGAGTGGAGGGGGAGGGTGGGGGTCCAACATCATGTGACCTTGACCCTTGCCAACATCTGGGTCCTTGCCTCTGACACATCTGCAATTGCACCGCTAAATTCCTAACCTCAGACTACTACAGTTAACAAAATGCATTTCGCGCTGTATAAAAGGCAGATGGCTTTGGGCGTCAGGAAGAAGATTGTGGGTGGAGTTTGAGATTATGGTGGGTGGCCTGGGAAGAAGAAGTGAAACACGATCTTAAGATGAATCCAACATCAAAATATTTTGAAAATAGTCCATAGACATGGAAAGAGGAAAAGAGTTGAAGGAGGCAGGTATTATGGCCGAGTGAATACCTGTATTTTATGTCAATCTCTATCGAGAAAGAAGATATTGATTCTCTCAACAAAGATTAATGAAGTAAAACATGAAAGTTTGCACACCCTGTGGTTAAAGTAAAAACACAGCGCTGGAGAAACTCAGCAGGTCAACCAGTGTCCTTTATGTAGCAAAGATAAAGATACAGAACCAACATTTCAGACTTAAGGCCTTTATCAAAGATTAATAAAGAATTTTCTTGGCTAAAAATTGATTGAGGAGGTACTAGAAAGGGCCAGCTGCATTTAAAATAGATAAATAACCCTGGTCCAGATGGAATGCAACCTGGCTCTCAGAGAAGTGAGGGAGGGATTCGCAGATCCTTGTTCATAATCCTCCAAACATTTATATCAACAAAATTACAACATTGTAAAAAAACATAATAACATGACAATTACAGCACGGAAACAGGCCATTAGGCCCTTCTAGTCCGGACCGAACCAAACACCCCTCTCTAGTCCCACCTCCCTGCACAATGCCCATAACCCTCCATCTTCTTCTCATCCATATACCTGTCCAACCTTTTCTTAAATAATACAATTGACTCCGCCGCCACTATTTCTCCCGGAAGATCATTCCACACAGCTACCACTCTCTGAGTAAAGAAGTTCCCCCTCATGTTACCTCTAAACTTCTGCCCCTTAATTCTTAACTCATGTCCTCTTGTTTTAATCTTTCCTCCTCTTAACGGAAATAGTCTATCCACATCCATTCTGTCTATCCCTTTCATAATCTTAAATACTTCTATCAAATCCCCTCTCAACCTTCTACGCTCCAAAGAATAAAGACCCAATCTGTCCAATCTCTCCCCATACTCCAGATGCTTAAACCCAGGCAACATTCTGGTAAACCTTCTCTGCACTCTCTCCACTCTGTTTATATCCTTCCTATAATTAGGCGACCAGAACTGCGCACAGAACTCCAAATTAAGCCGCACCAACGTCTTATACAATCTCAACATCACCTCCCAACTCCTATATTCCATGCAATGATTGATAAATGCCAGCATACTAAAAGCCTTCTTCACCACCCTATTCACGTGAGTTTCTACCTTCAGGGAACGATGTACCGTTACTCCTAAATCTTTCTGCTCTTCTGTATTCCTCAATGCTCTCCCATTTACCACGTATGTCCTATTCTGATTCTTCTTACCAAAATGAAGCACCTCACACTTATCAGCATTAAATTCCATCTGCCATTTTTCAGCCCACTTTTCTAAGCAGCCCAAATCCCTCTGCAATCCTTGAAAACCTTCTTCATTATCCACTATTCCACCTATCTTAGTATTGTCTGCATATTTACTAATCCAATTCACCACCCCATCATCTAGATCATTAATGTATATAACAAACAACAATGGGCCCAATACAGATCCTTGAGGCACACCACCTGACAGACAATTATTCACTACCACTCTCTGGCCTCTCCCTTTCAGCCAATGTTCAATCCATTTGACTATCTTAAAATTTATACCTAAAGACTGCACCTTCCTAACTAACCTTCCATGTGGTACCTTATCGAAGGCCTTACTGAAGTCCATATAGACAACATCCACTGCGCTACCCTCATCCACATTCCTAGTCACCTCTTCAAAAAATTCAAGCAGATTGGTCAAACATGACCTTCCTCCCACAAATCCATGTTGAGTGCTCCTGATCAGACCCTGTCTATCCAGATGTTTATAAGTACTATCTCTAAGAATTTTCTCCATTAATTTACCTACCACAGATGTCAAACTTACAGGCCGATAGTTGCCAGGCTTCCTCCTTGAACCCTTTTTAAATAACGGAACCACATGCGCAATGCGCCTATCCTCCGGCACTATCCCCATATCTAATGACATTTGGAAAATTACCACCAGAGCCTCTGCTATTTCCTCCCTCACTTCTCTCAATGTCCTGGGGAAGATCCCGTCTGGTCCCGGAGACTTATCCACCTTTATATTCTTCAAAAGCCTTAAAACTACACCTTTTGTAATCTCTATATTCCCCATATTTACCCAATTTGCTTTTTTTATCTCACATCTCCCAATATCCTTCTCCTTAGTGAATACCGAAGAAAAGAAACTGTTCAATATCTCCCCCATTTCTCTAGGTTCCACACACAGTTTTCCACTCTGATTTTCTAAGGGACCAATTTTGTCTCTAGCTTTCCTCTTACCGTTAACATATTTGTAGAACTCTTTTGGATTAGTTTTCACCCTGCTTGCCATAGTTTTCTCGTACCTTCTTTTAGCTTTCCTAATTCCTCTCTTAAGATTCCTCTTACATTCAATGTATCTTTCAAATATCTCCTTAACTCCATGCTTCTTATATCTAATGTACGCCTCCCTTTTTCTTCGAACCAAGTTTCCAATATTCCTTGAAAACCTCGGCTCTCTCAAACCTTTTGCCCCTCCTTTTAACCTAACAGGAACATAAAGCTTTTGCACTCTCAAAATCTGATCTTTAAAAGACTTCCATCTCTCTACTACATCCTGCCCATGAAACAAATTGTCCCAATGCACACCCTGCAAGTCCTTTCGCATCTCCTCAAATCTAGCTTTTCCCCAATCAAAAACCTCAATCCTTGGCCCTGATTTCTCTCTTTCCATAATGACATTGAAGCTGATGGCATTATGATCACTGGACCCGAAGTGCTCGCCAACACTAACCTCCGTTAGTGTGCTATTGTTCAAAAAGAAATAGGAAATAAACTTGGAGCCGGTCGATTTAACCCCCACGGTAAGCAAAGGTTCAACAACACTAATCGCTGCCGGAACAATCACTCATGTGGCCAAGAGCAGATTATATGCAGGAAAGTAATATGGATTTGTTGAAGGAAAGTGCGTCTGACTGTGGATGGAATTTGTAGGATTTCGGTGGGGGGAGGTGGAAGGCTTGGGAATTAACCAAATGGATGGCTTCTACGTGGGACATGTATGCGGCTAATTGCTCCTTTAGTGATGCCACCATACTGTGATTCTGTAATTCACTGAAAGAGAGATAAAGAGAGGGGAGGGACGGAGGCAGAGAGAGAGATAGGTGAAAAAGAGAGTCAGTGTGAGAGAGGGGGGAAGAGACATAGGGAGGAATAAGGTAGAAGGGGCAGGGAGATAATTAATTTAAGAGAAACGGAGGGGTAAAACTGAAGAAAGAAAGAGGTTGAAGAATGGTCAAATAGAAGTGAAAGAAAGAGAAAAGACAAGGAACAAAGAGAGGGGGTGAGGAGAGGAATGGAAAGGTGAGGAGAAAGAAGGAGGAGACTGAAGGAAAGAATGTGGGGGTCGAAATGGGTAGTGGGAGAGAGGTACTGGAGGGGGTGGACTTTTTCTTCTTCTGCAATGAAGGGAGCAGAACATTTTAATCTCAGTTGTAACTTGTTTCCATCTCTCCTCCCTGCTCTTTCTCATCGTTTTCTCTTCTTCTCTCCATCTTATCACCTCTATCCAGCACTATCTCCCTGCCTTTTTCTCTTCTCTATTTGTTCCATTTATTCCCTCATTCTCTGAATCCCCCCACCCCCTTCCTCACTTTTACTCTATCTCCTTCCCCTTCCAGGTATTTTTTTTCTCCCCAACACTCTCTGTTCCTTTTTGCTCTCCCTCACCCTTCTTCGAGAAGGCTCGTCAGCAGCTATACTTTGTGAGGTGTCTGAGGAGATTTGGTATGTCTCCAAAGACGCTCTTAAACTTCTACAGATGGTAACGTGGAGAGGATCATCCTGGCTGGTCACACCACTGCCTGGTATGGAGGCGCCAACTCTCAGGACAAGAATAAACTCCAGAGGATTGTTAACCCGACGTGCGACATCACAGGCTCCAGAATTCACTCCATCGAGGATATCCACAGGAGGCGGTGTCTTCAGAAAGCACCCTCTATCCTCAAAGACCCCCACCATCTAGGCCATGACCTCTTCACTCTGCTACCGTCGGGGGAAAATGGTACAGGAGCCTAAAGACAAGCTCTCAGCAGCACAAGGTCAGCTTCTTCTCTGTTGCCATCAGATAATCAATGAGCCAAAGACATTGCCTGACTTTACGTGCTCTATTATTTAACTTTTTATATATATTATTGTTGTAAGATGGTTATAATATGAATGTTTGCACAGTGACGGTGCCACAAACACTGAATTTCGTGATTTGTTCATGACAATAAATTGTGATTCTGATTCTGATTCTCCTTCCCTTTCCGAATCCTTCCCTGCCTCACTTCCTTCTCCCCAGTTACCCTCTCCCTTTCTATCCAACTAACCTTTCCTGCTCTCCTTCCCCTTGCTTTTCTCTTCTCTCTTCCTCATTCCCTTTTCTCATCATCACATCCTTCTTTCTTTCTTCCCTCATTCCTTCCTTCCATCTCCCTTTTTCTTTTTTTGCTGTCAACAAACCTTGTTCTCCTCTTGTCACTCCCTTTCCCATCTACCCCCGCCCCCCCCCCCCACCCTCTCAAGTATTTGGTCCATCTCTCAGATCAAGAAGCAGTGAGGATTAGAGTTGTCACTTGGAAAATGAGACTTGGTAGGTGTGGACCTTCTGCACATGCTGACGAAGTCCACAGTGATTGTGGAAGGTTTTGAGCTGCTGGAGATGGACATCAGAGACGACAGGCCCAGACATCATTGAGATTGTTTCAAGAAGTTCTTGACTCAGGCATTGGGCCACCCAGGGAGATAGTCTGAGCTCTGGGTCTGATACTGGATGGGGGAGGAATATCTGTCTGGCTTTTTCAATAACAGTTGTCTGAATCTTCTGTCCTGAATGTGATTGGTCAATAGTAGGACTTCTAATAATAATTTTGTTCAGAGAATTATATCTGGGGGATGAATGTTAGTCAGGATACTGGAGAACATATCCCCATTCTCCAACCATTGTAAGGGAACTGTTACTTCCATCGGAGAGACCAGTGGTTTAGCAGTGTATCTGAAAATGGGATTTGTGGTACTTCTGCAGTGCTGGGCCTTGCTGGATCAAGTTCGCGAGACCCTGAACATGGACAATGAACCAACGGGCATGTGAAAGTCAAGAACGCTCACTCTGTAGCCCGTAAGCCATAGGAACAGAAATGGATCATTCATCCCATCGGGTCTACTCCACCATTTGATCGTGGATGATTTACTTTTCTTTCTCAACCCATTTTCCTGTCTTCTCCCCATAACCTTTGACACCCTTAATAATCAAGAATTAGCAATCCCTGCTTTAAATATACCCAATGGCTTGGCCTCCACAGCCATCTGTAGCAAGGAATCCCACAGATTCATCTCCCTCTGGTTGAAGAAATCCCTCCACATCTCTGTTCGAAAGGGACATGCTTTTACTCTGCCCCTGGCCCTAGACTCTCCTCTCCCACTATTGGAAGCATCTTCATGTCCACTTTATCCAGGCCTTTCAATGTTCAGTAGGTGGTATCTCTAAAACATGGTGACAGGAGAAAAATCAATCTCTCACCATTTGAACAAGCTCAGAGAAAAGGCATAAAGATAGAAAATGGTGGAAACACTCAGCAGGTCAGGCAGCATCTGAGGAAAGAGAACAGATCCCATGCTTCATGTCCTAAACCAATGGTTCTCACTTTCTTCCCCACTCACATACCACCTTAAAAAGATTATTTAAGGTGGTATGTGAGTTGTCCGCCTGTCTGTGACTGTCTGTCCCTCTCTGCATTCCTGCACTGCCTACTGCAGGGGGGGTGACCCACTGTACCTGCAGGGAAGCTGGCTCCGCCTACTCTGGCCCCGTATAAAGGCTCGCGCCCCTTGGACAGGAGTAGAGCACAAGGAGTCAGAAGGGGCACTGAACCTTGTGGGAAGTTTTAAGCTAATTAAAACCTGTAGTACAGTCCTCGTGGTTTGAGCTTGTTCGTTCGCACTGCAGTGATTAAAAAAAGGTTGAAAACCACTGTCCTAAACCCTTTGACAGACCATCTTCAGGGACCAGGATAAGGAGTGTTTTCACAAGATCACAAGATAAAGTAACAGAGGCAGGCCACTAGGCCCATCAAGCCTGTTCCATAAAACTACACTAAGCGACTCTACACTAGTTCCAATTTATGGCCTTTTTCCCATATCCCTTAATGCCCTCATTTTTCTATTTCTTGTTTAAATACTCCCAGTGATCTGGCTTCCACTGCTGTATGCAACAGCAAGTTCCACAGATCCACGACCCTCTGGCTAAAGAAGTTCTTTCTAATCTCTGTTTTATATGGATCGCTTCTAATTTTCAGATTATGACCCCTTGTCCTTGATTCACCCACCAAGGGAAACATCTTTTTTTAAACTTCATTTAAAAGAATTTACACAACTGACAATCAAACATTACAGAAAAATAAACAATTTTTTGTATATATAAAAAAAATCCCCCACCACCCTTCCAACCCTTTAGCCAGTCCCCTTAAGGGGAGCCAAATATAAAGATAAAACAGTGATTATAAAGAATATTTCAAAGTATTTCTAAGTTCATATACTCCAAATAAGAAGACCACATTTTAACAAAAAACAAATGATTATCATGCAAATTACATGTAATTGTTTCCATTATAATACAATTCCTCAACTCATTATCCCAACGTATTATATTAACCTCTGCATTATCCTTCCAAGAACTAGCTACACATTTTCGTGCTACAGATAACACTAGACGTACAAATGAAATTTGAAATTTATCCAACCCTAGTCCTTTCAAAGAAACTATATATCCCAACACAAAGATTGATGGGTCTAACGGTAATTTAATCTTAAATAATTTCTCCAAAACCAATCTAATTCCTTCCCAAAATGGTTGTATTTTAAAACAAGACCAAACAGCATGTAAAAAAGTTCCAGTACATAGTCCATATCTAAAACAAGAATCCGAATTACTAAATCCATATTTTTTCAATTTCTCTGGAGTCAAATACAAGTGAAGTAAAAAAATTATAATTAACCATTCCATAACGTACATTCGTCACTTTAGTTACACTATCATGACACATAACCTCCCAATTATCTTTTAGAAAAATATAGGTTAATCACTTTTCCATTTAAGCCTAGATTTCTCCCATTCTGGTTTATCCATACTATCCTTTAACAATTGGTACATATCTGAAATATAATTTTTCTTAGGTACAGAAGAAATCAAAGACTCAAATTTTGTTAACATGGGTAAATTCATCTCTTTACCATAATTATCTTTTATCAAAGCTCTGAGTTGATAATACACAAACTGAGAATTTACAGATACATCAATTTTCTCCCTCAATTGAATAAAAAAAAGAAATTGGCCTTCTTCAAAATAGTCCTGAATTATATTTATGCCCTGAGAATTCCATCTCTTTAAATGATTATTAAACATTGAAAAAGGTATAAGCTGGTTATGATATAATGGAGTTTGAATTGGTAATTTACCCTTTGATCCTAAAACCCTATTTCTTTTAACCCATAACAAATGTTTTAATACCGGCATATTACATTCCGGCAATAAATCCACATTCCATTTAAATATAAGCTGATGTATCTCAACTTCAGATATGCAAGCCATTTCCACCTTTGCCCAACTCAGAGGTTGGTCCACATCCATCAATCTGCTAACAAATTTCAACTGAGCTGCATCATAATAATTTTGAAAGTGAGGTAACTGCAATCCACCTAAAGCATATTTCCATGTAAGTTTATGTAAAGCCACTCGGGCTAATTTTCCTTTCCATAAAAACTCCCGCACTGCCCTATTCAGGTCCTGAAAAAACCCTTTGAAAGTAAACAGGGTATAGACTGAAACAAATATTGAATTCAAGGAAAAATATTCATTTTAACACAATTTACTCAACCAATTAATGTTAACCCCAAATCTTTCCATTTAATCAAATCCATTTAATCATTTTTAATAAAGGGACATAATTCAATTTATATAAATACTGGTAGTCTGTATTTACTACCACTCCCAAATATTTAATTCTATCTGACCATTTCAATTTTATAATACTTTTATATTCCGAATAATCTCCATCCCCAACTGGCAATATTTCACTCTTATCTCAATTTAATTTATATCCAGATAACTCTCCAAATTTTAACAAACAATCTTATAAATATTTCAAAGACTGTTCCAGTTCTGTTAAATATACCACCACATCATCCGCAAATAAATTAATTTTATATTCATCCTTCACAATTTTCATTCCTTTAATCTTATCATTCTGTCTTATTGTCTGAGCTAATGGTTCAATAGCCAATGCAAATAAGGCTGGTGACAATGGACAACCTTGTCAAGTCGAACCCATTAATTAAATGATAAGGAAATTTTACCATTTGTCACCTAGCAGTTGGATTTGTATATAAGGCCTTAACCCAGCCTATAAAATAAGGCCAAAATTAAACTTCTCTAACACCTTAAACAAAAAATTCCACCCGACCCTATCAAAGGCCTTTTCCGCATCCAGCGCAACCACCATTGGATGGTTGGGTTGCTGTCTAAGTGCATTGACTAATGTTATCAATCTAAGAATATTATCAGACACATTTCTAATTTTAATAAAACCTGTTTGATCTATATGTATCAACTGAGGTAAATATTTGGCAAGTCTATATGCTAACACCTTCGCTATAATTTTATAATCTACATTTAATAAAGAAATAAGTCTATACGAAGATACTTTCAATGGATCACTATCTTTCTTAGGAATCGCAGTAATTATAGCACTCAAACAAGATTCCAGTAACAACTGCTCCTCTGTTACTTGCTGCAACATATCTCCAAATATAGAGGATAAATTTTCATAAAATACTTTATAAAATTTAACAGAAAATCCATAATCTCCTGGCGACTTTCCATTTGGCATCTCTTGTATAGACTCTTTAATCTCAAAATCTGTAAATGGAGCTTCCAATTCTTTAACCTCATCCTCTCCTAAAACAGATAAGTTTAATTTAGATAAATAGGATTCGATAGAACCAGCATCCTGCTTTCCCTCAGAAGTATATAATTTTTGATAAAATGAATAAAACTGATCATTAATTTCCTGAGGTTTATAGGTAACTATTGAATTCTTTTTCACAGCATTAATAGTTTGTGATGTCTGTTCTGTTTTTAATTGCCATGCTAATACCTTATGAGCTCGGTCACCCAGTTCGTAATAACGTTGCTTAGGTTGATGAAGTAGACACTCATACTGATAAGTTTGTAAAGTATTATAACGTAGTTTCATCTTCATTAAAGCAGCTTTTTTGTCTTCTGTAGCATCTTTCTGAAATTCCTTTTCCAATTCAGCAATTTGTTTCTCTAATATTAAGCTTTCCGCTGCATATTGCTTTTTAACTTTTGTAGTATAACTAATAATTTGCCCTCATAAATATGCTTTCAAAGCATCCCACAATACAAAATTACGATGTACTGAATTGACATTCTCAGTCTAAAACAAAGTAATCTGCTCCTTAACAAAAGTAATAAACTCCAGTTTCTTCAATAGCATTGTATTAAACCTCCATCTATAAGATGATTGTACTACTTCTGAACCTACACAGGAGAAAAATAACATAGAATGATCTGATATAATCCGACTTTTATACTCGACCTGTAATGCTCTACCTTGCAGATGTACCAAAACCAAAAAAAAAATCTATTCTAGAAAAGGAATCATGTCTAGAGGAATAAAAAGAAAAGTCTTTTTCTGTAGGGTTTACTCTCCTCCAAATATCAACCAAATTCAAATCCTTCATCAAAGTACCTATTTGAATTGCTGCCTTTGATTTCCTTATCTCCTTTTCAGAGATCTATCCAATAAAGGATCCAAAACACAATTAAAATCTCCCCCGACCAAAATATTATTATTGGCCCGTTAAGCAATAAAAAAGCCTCTGACATAAACTGTTCATCATCTACATTGGGTGCATAAATATTTAACAAAGTCCACAATTCAGCAAAAATTTTACAATTAACCATCAAAACCCTCCCAGCATTTCCTTCAAATGGTTCCAATTCAAATGATAATTTCTTATAAATTAAAATTGCTACACCCTTTGCTTTTGAATTAAAAGAAGAAGAAAACACATGACCAACCCCCTATCTCTTCAATTTCAAATGTTCTTTTTCAGTCAAATATGTTTCTTGCAAAAAAGCAATATTAACTTTCATTTTTCTTATATAAACCAAAACTCATTTATGCTTAATTGGGTTATTCAAACCCTGAACATTAAAAATTGCAAAATTAAAATTAGACATTTCTTAATCTAATAATATATTCCACTACTATAAAATAATGCTCCCCTTCTAATTCCTTTAATATTCTAACCCCACCTTATGCAAAAATTCCAAAAAAAAGGAAAAAAAAACTAACAATCCCCAAAACAAACTACTAAAAAAGTAGTAGCCCCCTAAAAATCTGGGTGCGGCAGACGACCAAAGGTCTCAGTGTCATCCACCCCCCCCCCGCCCCAGACAGACTTTCACAAGGTACTGGAACAAAAGTAATCAACCCAATGATTCCAGTCCCATTGATTGTTCCGGATCTTCAATATCAAGACGACTTTGTGTCAATTCAACTTTCTTCCCATTACCGTTGCCATTTACCCTCCTCTAAGGTGACAATGAAGACGATTGTCCATTTCCTCGTAAATCTGGCAATGAATTAGCAAAAATTAATGCATCATGCTCATTTTCAAAGAACTGGGATTGAAAGTTCCCATAAAAAACTTTCAACATGGCCGGATAACGAAAGACAAATTTATATCCCTTTCGTCACAATACTTCTTTAGCTGAATTAAATTCTTGGCACCTTCAAATAATTTCTTGACTCAAATCCGCATAACAAAACACCCTATTATTCTGCACCATCATTGGAGCCTGATTCTGCCGTGCTTTCTGCACCGCCATTCGTAATATAATTTCTCTGTCCTGATATTTCAAACAGCGAATCAAAACTGCTCATGGTGGTTGGCATGGAAATAGTTTCTTCCTGAGTGCTCTATGTGCTCGATCTAACTCCAGACCATCTGGAAAAAAATCCTTGCCCAACACCTCAAGAATCCATTTCTTAAAAAAACTTTACCGGATCAGAACCTTCTATATCTTCTGGAAGACCTACTATTTTTACGTTATTTCTTCGACTCTGATTTTCTAATGAATCAATCTTCTTCAATAATTCCTTCTTCTGGATCCCCAATCCATGAATGAATCCTCCACTTTTTCAATTTTTTATCTATTACACTCCACTTGGTTCTTATATTAAAAAAAAAGCTTCTTCAATCTTTTTAAAGTTATCTTGTACAGCATCCACTGATTTTATACATCTACTAACATCACTTTTAACTACATTAATATCTTGCTTCATACAAGTCATTTCTTCACATATAGTAGTCATTTTAGTTTTCACTTCCATAAATTCTTGAGTCATTTGAGTAGACATCTGTATTGACATATTTTCCATTTGATGAGCAATCTCTTCCAAAATTGTGAACACAGAATCCAGTCCAGGTTCCATCACCTCCCTTTGAGGCCTACCTTCTCTGGTCTCAGTCCCCATTTCTTCCTGTGTAAGTTCCTGTAATGTTGATCTTTCTTCCTCCTCTAACATCATAGGTCCTCTTCCAGTGTGGCTGCGGGACTGGACGCCTGTCAACAGCGCGCTGACCTCGTCAGCCTGCCGGTGTTCAGGCTCCCCCACAGCCCACACCTTGTCCAGTAGTTCCTGGACCCACGATGCTCCGTGCATGCCCAGCAAAATCACTGGCCGCGTAAGTGCGTCTTCCGACACTGCACTGCACGCTCCCAGACCACCAGGCAGTATTGCGGACTTATGGGTCTGTCTTTGCTTGGCTGATCTGCCCGGGCCCATCACTGAACTGGTGCCATCTTGCGGTTGTGCGATCGGTGCCGGCGTAATACTTAACCGAGCAGGAGTCCTCTGAGGCTTGAGGACTCCAGTCGACGACTCCATGGCTTCAACTTGACAAGTCGGCCTCAGTTCTTCAACACTTTTGTAAGGTAATTTCTTTTGCAATTGAGCTTTAGATTTTTTCATGTCTGCAGTCATTGCAATCCTCCAATATTCCAAAGTCTGTAAATAATATTTTTAACCACTTTTACAAATTTTAAATTCGGGTATTTAGAACTCTAACTGGGGGAAGGTGGAACCACAAGTCTTCCCACTCCGCCATCTTGCCACGCCCCTTCACCAAGGGAAACATCTTACCCGCATCCACCCTATCTAAACCTTTCAAAATACGAAAAGTCTCTATGAGATCTCCTCTCATTCTCCTATACTCCAATAAATATAACCCAAGAGTTGCCAAACATTCCTCTTACATTAGTAAATCTCCTCTGCACCCTCTCCAACAACATCACATCCTTTCTAAGGTAGGCCAAAAACTGCACACAATCCTCCAAATGAGGCCTCACCAGTGCCCCATAGAGCCTCATCAACACCTCTTTACTCTTATACACTATTCTTATTGAAGTGAATGCCAACATAGCATTCGCTTTCTTCACTACCAATGTCACCTGGTCAACAATTTTTAGGTTTCCTTGAACAAGGACACCCTGGTCCCTTTGCACATCCGAGGTCTGAATTTTCACCCCATCCGAACAGTATTCTGCCTGTTTGTTTCCACTGCCAAAGTGTACAACTGTACACTTCTCTCTGTTGAATCTCATCTGCCATAATTTTGCCCAGTTTCCTATTTTCCACAGCTGAGTGTTTGCAACTTAGCTGACTTCATTTCAGAATTCCAGCATCTACATTTTGCTTTTACTTTCAGTGAAAAGAGTTCGATTGAAGCCAATTTAAATTTGTTTGAAGTCAAACATTCCTCTTAACAACGGGCTCAGGACCAAAACATTGACTACCTTTTACTTCCTATGGATGGTGCATGACCTGCTGGGTTTCTCCAGCACTTTCGTACACTGCACCATAACCCAGTATCTGCCAACTTTTTGTTTATGAAACGTTCCATCATGTGGCCTTCCTCTGGTATTGCGGCCAACAGCTCCAAGATTTACAAGGCCCTTCCAGCCCAAAATACTCCAAATATCCTACCGCTCCCATGAAAATGACCTCCAGACATGGGGAGAACGTACAAACTCCTTACAGACAGGCTAGATTCGAACCCAGTATTGTAATAACATTGTGCTAACCTTTGTAACATGTACCTTAGAATGGAAAAGGGTAGATAACATAACAGGTGCAGGAAACTGAACGAGGCTCATCCTTCGCAATGTTCTGGTCAACTTGTTGATGAAGCATCTTTCATCTGCTTCATTTGCCTCCTGACAATCAATGAAGATATATTTAACCTGTGCTCCCTGGTCCCCAGAACCATCGTTAACTTTTACAGCACTGTTAATCTAAAGTATCGCAGATGTGACAATTCAGGAGAATCCGGCAGCCGAAGGGATTCTTATAACAGTTATATATCCGTGAAATTAGCTCAGCTGATGCTTTCCATAAATCTGTGTCCTGAAGATTAAGCCAATAGTCTGTGAGAGCTCTTACTGAGGTACCTGGGAAAACCAGGATCTATGCTGAATACTGAGGCTGTATTAAATAGGTGGGCTCTGAGATATTTTGGCCGGTAGGGCTGTCAGGACAGAAATCCCTTTCAATTCTAATTTCATTACTTCTTTGTAAAATGCAAAATGTAAACTGAGATAAAATTTATCAATAGTCAAGATCTAAGATTCCTTTATTGTCTTGTAATAAAGCAAATGGATTAATATTACATGAAGTCTGCCATAAGGCAGACGGATTTGCCATCAGCAGAAATGCCAGGCGCCACTCCCGATCCGAGAAAGAGAAACAAAAGAGAGTCTCCCCCCAGAGTCACCGAGCGTCCATGGATTCACCACCAGCACTCCTACAGCCTCCAGTCCAAACCATCAACCAGCTCCAGATCCCAACCTCTGACACCATCAGGAAGCCGACGGTGACCTCGGAATTCACTCGCATCCCGGTTCTGATACCTCCAGCAGACTGCGGCCTGGTATGAGATTAAACCAATTTGTTTGTGAAAGCTTTTTAATCAATGTAATTTTAATATCATGAACCGAATAATGATCAGTGATAAACATTATCAATGCTAAAAGATTTATCTTTGTTTTTTAAAGTCACGAGGATTAATGATCTAGAAGTGATGCATTTTCTGGATCTTCATCTTTTATTTAGTGGTTAAATGTTTCTATGGGAAAATAAAAGTCTCACTATGGCAGGTTCTGAATGGAGTTAAACAAGTGCCTATCTGCTTTTCCTTAGATATGACGAAGAGGGCTGACCCCTTATTTTGTAGTTAGGTCCTCTTATTCGAGACTCTCCCACACACTCTAACATCCACAATGTCACACTCCTCTCCAAACAAGACCAATCCTTACTTTTCCAGGGAAGACAGGCCCAAACGCTTCATTCTCTCTCATCAGGCCCACCCTCTCACCCCAAGTTACCCTCAGTTCTGTCTCCTCCCTGCGCTGCATTGTCAGGTGAGGGCTTGTTCTGTCTAGATATGCCAAGTTTGCAGGTTCCTCCCATGGCTCCTCTGCCCTGCATCATGTGATCCACCATCCAACCACGTGGGAGCATCCAAAGGCAGTTGCAGCACCCTCGTGCACGTTGGAGAAACTCAGCAGGCCAGGCAGCGTCCAGAGGAAGTGAAAGGTAACTGGCGTGGGGAAATATTTGATAGATCGAGGAGAGAGGGGGACCGCAAAATGGGATAGAAGAGGCATCGAGGCAAGCTTAGCTCACCCACGACCAGGTGGAATGAGTCCTGAGGGGCTGATGGTCTCCTTCTCCCCTGACTTACTTGAGTAGTTATACAATTGATGTGTACTATCGTAGACAAATGGTGGGATAAACCTATAAAATTATGAAAGACAAGATAGAGGTGAGTTGTTCCCATTATTGGGGGAGACTAGAACTAGGGGACACAGCCTCAAGATTCACAGGAGTAGATTTAGGTCAGAGATGAGGAGGAACTGCTTTTCCCAGAGGGTGATGAATCTGTGGAGTTCGCTGCCCATTGAAGCAGTGGAGGTGACCATAGTAAATATATTTAAGGTGAGGTTGGATAGATTTTTTTACATAGTAGGGGATATGGGGAAAATGCAGGCAGGTGGAGGTGACCCTGTCATCAGATCAGTCACTGAGTGGCGGAGTAGGCTGAATGGGCCGGATGGCTGATTCCTGCTTCTGAATATTCTTCTATTCTTATGAGTCTGTGTCCAACCATCAAACACCCATTTACATTAATCCCATTTTATTCTCCTCGCATCCCTATCGACTATACCCACCCACCCCCCCCCCAACCCCTCCACACCACCAGATTCTACCACTTACATTATTTTGGGCTTACCTTTTAAGAAAAGATGTGCTGATGTTGGAAAAGGTTCAGAGGAGATTCACAGGGATGATTCTGGGAATGAAAGAGTTATGTTATGACACAGCATTTGACAGCTCTTGGGCAATTCGTTGGAATTTAGAAGGATGAGAAGGGATCTCATTGAAACATTGGACAGAGTTGATGTAGAAAGATGTTTCCCATGGTGGGAGAGCCTAGGACAAGAGGGCACAACTTCAGAACTGAAGGACGTCCACATAGAACAGAGATGCGGAAACATTACTTTTGCCAATGGGTGGTGAATTTATGGTGGAAAACACAAAGCAGGTCAAACAGTGTCCTTTACATTGCAAAGATAATTGATGTTTCGGGCTTGAGCCCTTCATCAAGGAATGGAAAAATGTCAAACAAAAGTGTACGGGGAGGTGTGGCTGCAAAGGATAGATGGAGAAGGGTGGGAGGGGACAGCAGCGATCAAGGGGAGGAGGGATGGCTGTATGAATAGAAGGGGAAGGGAGGGAGGAGGAATGGAAAGGGGAAGGAAGGGAAGGAGGAAGGGGAAGAAGAGAGCAGATAGCAGAAATTGGAGAAGTCAATGTTAATGTCATCTGGCTAGAGAGTGCCCAGACGGAGGCGTTATTCCTTCAATTTGCAGGTGGTCTTAGTACATAAGGTCATGGACAGACATGCAAGTCTGGGCATGTGACACAGAACTGAAATGGTTGGCTGCTGGTAGGTGTCTGTTGCTGGTGTGCACAGAGCGAAGTGCTCGGCAAAAGGATCTCCCAATATGTGGCCACTCTCTCTGATGTAGAAAAAACCACAAAAGGAGCATCGGATACAGTAAAATCAGTCCTGTGGACACACAAATGAAGTGTTGCTTCACTTGAAAGGTCTGTTTGGGGCCTCAGATCGTGATGAGTTAGGAGGTGTGGGCGCTATCTGGAACTGTGGCAGTGCGAGGGAGAACCTGGGGAATTTGTTGCCACGGGTGGTTGTGGAGGCCAGGTCATTGGGTGCATTTAAGAATTAAAACATGAAAATCCATGGTTGAAGTAAAAATACAAAATGCTGGAGAAACTCAGCAGATCAAACAGTGTCCGTCCTAAAGAAGATAATGAACCAACATTTCGGGCTTGAGCCCTTCATCAAGGCAGGTTTATTTAAGACAGAGATTAATCGGTTTTTGATTATCCAGGGCATCAAAGGTTATGGGGAGAAGGTTGGGCAATGGAGCCGTGAGAGGAAATGGATCAGCTCAGGATTAAATGGGGGGGAAAACTCGATGGGCTGAAAAGCCTATTTCTGCTCCTATGGTCTTATCATGGTCAATTTGTGGCGGCCAATTGGGATGTGGGAGCAAACCTGATTATCTAGATCAGTGGTTCTCAACCTTTTTCTTTCCACTCACACACCACTTTAAGTAATCCCTATACCATCAGTGCTCTGTGATTAGTAAGGGATTGCTTAAGGTGGGATGTGAGTGAGAAGGGAAGGTTGAGAATCACTGCTCTAGACCCAATTGTTACTGAAATATTTGGCTCGAGAAAAATTGTCATTGGCTATTGAAACCGTGCACATAACGAGTCAATGAGGGACGATTAAAACAGTGGTTTTCAACGTTTTTCTTCCCACCCACATCCCACCTTAAGCAATCCCTTACTAATCACAGAGCACCTATGGCATAGGGATTACTTAAAGTGGGATATGAGTGGAAAGAGAAAGGTTGAGAACCACTGGTCTAGATTAAGCCCATCATGCGGTCACAGCGAGAATGTGCAAACTCCACCCAATCAGCAGCGGAGATGGGGACAGAACCCGAAGTTGCCCCGCCATGCTGCCCAATGAAATCCATCTGTTGGAGATTTTTATGATCTGTTCATGGATTAATTGACAGCAAGATCAGCATTTATTGCTCAGCCCATGTACTGTCAAAGAAAGGCAGCTGATGGCAGATCGTCAACCAGTGCCTGAAAACAGAAATAAAATCAGAAAATGCTGGAAATCCTCAGCAGGACAGGCAGCATCTGCAGGGAGGGAATTGGATCAGTGCCTCGGGGAAGCAGGCCTATGGAAGCTTGTTTTAGGTGCCGATGAAGGTGGACAGAACAGAGGGAATGCCTTTGGGGGATGTAAACCTGGACTGACCTGCTGCCTCAATTAGCTTTGGCTCCTTTCAATTCATAGCTGCCCGAGGGCAGTTGGAGAGAGGAAAATAAAAGTGTTGAAACCACGATCTGTTGCTGAGAACCAAAACAAAAGAGGACGCTGGCAATGTCCAGCAGATCAGACCGCGTCTGCCCATGCAGAAAAAAACATAAGCTTGCGTTTCCTCTCTCTAACTAGTTTCATTCATCTGTCACTTGGCTTTAAAAGCATTTTTTTAAAATCTTCTCAACACCCTTGGTCACAACACAGTCGCACACATTTCCTCTGTTCTCCTCGTCTCTTCCCCTGTCAGCAACTCAAACATATTTGGGTTTTCAGGTCTGGTGAAGAGTCATTGGCTTACACTCTCTCTCTCTCTCTTCTTCTTTTCCTCTCTCCCCCCCCCCATCTCTTGGATTCGAACCTGGGTCACTGGGGCTGCGATAGCGCCTCATTAACCGTTGCGTGAAATGTGATGTGGGCCACGGTGAGGTTGTGATAGGTACTTTATATATGCACGTTTTTTCTTTAAAATTCTCTGCAGATTATTGGATTTTTAAACATGTTATACACAACGTCATTAGAATTTGGCAACTCCCTGAATCAGTCAGTGGGCTGTTTTGCCTGGATTACATTTCAATAACTTGTGTGTTAAATTAGAGCTGGCTTGAAAGTATGATTCAGAGTGTGCATGTTGTGAAATAAAGAATACTATTTATTTTGGCAGCTTTCAGTCATCCCATACATGTGTAACAGAGTGAATTTGCTTTGCTCTAACGAGGAAATACAGTGCAGATGTTCATACAATTTAATGCATGTATCAACATATGATACATATGTACATTCCCTGACTAGGGATGGGATTAGGGGGCCATATGGCTGAGAGGTTCTTTCTTTCTTTTTCAAGCTTTGTATTAACATTTCATAATATAGGTATAAGGAGAATAGAAATAACGCAATTAAAATCGTCCTGTCCAAGTCTATGTCGTATAAGGACCCCCAAAAAATGTAACATTAGAAATAATTCTTCTAACAAAGAAACAAAGATAAAGGAACATTTATAATATTATATTTTTAAAAAACTCAACTAATCTACTTAAAAAACCAAAACAAACAACTGAGCGGCCTATCTGTTGACTAGTTTAAAACAGCTCCGGTCCACACCGACAGATAACAAAAGCAGCAAGAATTATATTATATCCGGAAAGGAAGAGTTAATTCATAGAACAACGCCAGTTATATCCCATAAACGTAATCAATAAATAGTTTCCGTGTTTCTTCAAATTTAGTCATCGTATCTCGAGTACGACTTCCAATTTTTTTTAGATTTAAGAAAGACAGAACAGAGAAAGCAGATGAAATAATGAAATAATGTAGGAGAATCAGAGTCTTCCCATTTAAGTAAAAAGGGTCTTCTAGCTAATAGTGTAGAGGCTGAGAATTTATACAAACTTTAACCTGCTGCTCTTATTCCATGTGTGTTAGTGCTTTGGAGTAATTTCAATTTTTGTTGCCTGCCCCCTCATTTCTATTTTACTGTGGACTATTCTTTCCTGTCTTTCCCCTCACTGTCACTGCCAGTCTTTCCCTGCCCCTCACTGTCACTTCCTGTCCTTTCATCGCCCATCGCCATCACTTCCTGTATTCCCCCACCCCTCACCATCACTTCCTGTCCTTCCCCACCCCTCACCATAATTTCCTGTCCTCTTCCCACTCCTCACCACTTCCTGTTCTCCTCCCGCCTCTCACCATCACTTCCTGTCCTTCCCTACCCCGCACCATTATTTCCTGTCCTTCCCCCACCTTTCTGAGACTTTTTTCCTCCTCCCCTACTACTTTGCAGCTCCTTTCTGTTCTACCCTCCCACCTGAACCCACCTATAACCTATTAGCCTGTGCTCCTCTCCTCTCCTCTCCCCTTCCTTCCCCGCCCTTCCCTTTCCCTTAACTCACCTCACCTCATTCAGCCATCTACCTCTTGCACCAGATCTCTGGTGAAGAAAGAGCTCAGGCCCAAAACGTTGAATGCCCTTTTCTTCCATTGGGTGCTGCGCGACCTGCTGAGTTTCCCTTGCACCTTTGTGTTCTAAGTAGGTGTAGGGTGGGAAAAACTGAGTGGCATAACTCTGTGCCCTGGGACTTGCTTAGTCGAGAGCAAGAGGTCCTGATTCTTTGACGTAAAGCTGCAATGTGGAGGGAATTCTTCCGTCAAAGGTTTGGAGTTGTAGAGGCTGACTTGATGTATATTTAGTGTCAGGCTGCGAAGGATAGATTATTGAACTACAGTGAAACCAACTATTAGATCCTGCAAATCTTTTATTAACCCAATCCGACCTACTGTTTCCAGTTCATAATCAAATAACTGATGTCTGTGCCCAATCACAGCTAAATGGATTCATCACAAAAAGACTTTGTCGTTCAGCACGAACACAATCCGCGATTGTTAACCTGAAAGGGTGTAGAGAAAAATCAGTGAAACCGCCAAAATATATTATACAATAATGCATATCATTCTTCTTCTAGTCTAAAATGCTCTTTCTTTTGATGAAATTCAGTCGGTCTTTATGCTGAATTGAAATGGACACTTTTCTGGTCCGATAGATCTGAGAGTGGTCGGAATCTGATTGATATCAATGCATGGAACCGTTGTGTCGGAAAGAGTCTAATTTATTCAGGGATGTCAAAGAATCGTCTGAAAATTTCTTAAAATATTCTGCAGTAATATTGAAGAGAGTTGTTTCTTTGGCTTCACAGTGGGGTTATTTTGCAGAGTGCCTTCAATAAATAAATCCTCATTTATGGGTTCAATTCAGCAATGCTGGTACATCAACTCCAAGTTCGAGGCAATCGTAAATAACAGGCTGACTGATAAGGGGGTGTTCCTTAAATAATCTGAGCTGCGGAGGAAGCTATGGGTGGCTAACAGGGGGCTGTTGTTGGTAGGCGGCCAGGAGAATAACAGAACTTTCCTGTCAATGTTACTGAGGGAAAGGTGCATTATTGGCGTGGGGCAGGGGCCTGCCCTGTAGCTGGCGTCTACAGATGCTGGGGAACTCGCGCAGCACACAAATGTGCTGGAGGAACTCAGCAGGTCACGGGCCAACCATACAAGCAGTTGACATGTTGGGACCGAGCCCTTCTTCAGGGGCACCAAAAGCCAGGAGAACATCCGAAAAAGTAAGTGGGGTCATGGAGGGGAATGGGGTCGAGCCCAGACTAGCAGGGGTAATAATAGAGTGGCGTGGTTGATGTAGCAGTTAGCGCATTGTTATTACAGTGCCAGCGACCTGGGTTCGAATCTGGCGCTGTCTGTTTGGTGCTTGTACTTTCTCCCCGTGTCTGTACGGGTTCGTTCCGGGTGCTCCGATTGGCCACCCATTTCAATTCTCCCTCCCAACCCCTTGCAGACATGTCCATCCATGGTCTCATGCACAGCCAGACTGAGACCACCCTCAAACTGGAGGAACACCACCTCATCTTCTGACTGCCCTCCCACCGGATGCCATTAATATTGACTTCTCTGGCTTTCATTAACCCCTCCTCCCCCCACACTTCTTCCCCCATCACCTTCCCCTAACTCTGTATGATGCAGAGAATAATCCCATTGACATGATGGAATGATTAAATTACCCAAAAAACCCTGAGCATTACTGATCCATGACTTGGCCAGGTTCCAGGTACAAGAGCAAGAGGGGGCAAGTGAGGGCACGCCAGTCTTTACTGGAAAATCCAGGGAGGGGTTAGGGAAGATCAGGGAAGGTCAGGTAGGTTCTGGCTGGCCAGTCCATACATCCATGCAAATGCCTTTCACCACACTCTGTCTCTCCATTCCATCTCCTTTCGCACAGACATGATAAACTCTTACCTCTTGACCCTTATCACATTCAATTAACACCTTTTTATTGCACTGGATTCCTCCACCATTGTTTGAATTCTGAGATTTTCCTCCTTCTGACACATTCAGCTTATTCCTTAAAGAAAGACCCAGGCCTGAAATATCTTTGTCTCCTACTGTAGAGACGCTGAAAAGTCTGCGTGAGATCCTGCAGCATTTTGGTGTGTTTTTACTACAATTGTAGCGTCTGCAGACTTTCGTGTTTCACTTCTACTACATACCACAGGATTAGAAGGTTAATTGGCCATGTGGGTGTATTTGGGCAGCGTGGGCTCACGGGGCAAAGGGCCTGTTACCGTGCTATAAATGGAAAGCAAAAGAAAATAGAGCTGAGTGGTGATGGGGGTGGGAGGGTAAGGGTACAGTTCTCTGTGATAGGAGAATGGAAGGGAAGGGGCTGGGGAGTTGGCAGAAGGAAGGAATGGACGATGGGGGCAGGAAAAAGGGGAAGGAAAGGAGTCAGAGGGGCGTGGGAAAGCGAGTGAATGGAGGGGTGGTGTTCCCAGAAATTGGAGAAATCGATAGTGATGTCGTCCGGCTGGTGATGCCAGCTGGACAGGCTTTGCTTTTCCTCCAATTTACAAGTGGCCTCAACTCACCAGTACATGGAACCATGTCAGTGTGGCAACGGGATGCAGAATTTAAGAGGCTGGCCACTGGGAAGTCCTTGCCGTTGCAGTGGACAGAGTGATAGTGCTCAACAAAGTGATCCCCTAATCAGGAATTGGCCACAGGGCAAAGGCAAGTGAGACAAAGTCTAATTGATTGGGGACTAAGATTTTAAAGTCCCTTAGTAAGATGGTAATTAGTTTTAATTATGACAAATCCCCAAGGCCTTGCACTATAATGGAAATTAAATCATTTTTTAAATTATTTATTCCCCCCACCCCCCCCCCCCCCCCCCCCACCCCCCCCCCCCCCACCCACTCCCCAGGATGGCACATATTACTGTTTGGAAAACTCATCTGTATGGATTCAAAGGACTCATGTTCCTTTTGCTGAACCAAGTGTTTGGTGAAATTAAGTGCAAACAATATTGACTCGCTAACTACAGTTAGTGTAGTGGTTAATGCAGTGCTGTCACAGTGCCAGCGACCCAGGTTTGAACCTGGCGTTCTCTGTAAGGTGCCTGTACCTTCACCCTGTGTCTGCGTGGGTTTCCTCTGGGGGCTCCGGTTTTCTCCCACCATTTAAAAAGTGGTGGGTGTAGTTGGGTGGCCTGGGCTCAAGGACCCGTTACTGTGCTGAACGTCAAAACTTAATTTAAAAATTGAGCAATTTGACTGATAAGATAGGTCCTAGTTTGATGTTGCCTATCCAGAGTGAATTGGAATTATTGATTTGAAATGGTAATGTGAATAACTGTATAATTTCCTTCAAAAGAAATCCCCTAAAATTGGAGTACGTAAGTCGAGATTAAGATGGGAAGTGGATTTGAATAGACAAAAAGATTGGATGAAACTATGTAGAGATAATATGAGGAAGGTTATTAATGTTAGATATAGAGGTAAAACACAGGATTCTGTTGATACCGTGGTTAAGTTAAAAAACACACAAATGCTGGAGAAACTCAGCAGGTCAAACAGCACCATTATGTAGCAAAGATGCAGGTACATCACCAACCTTGATGAAGGGCTCAAGCCCGAAATGTTGGTGATGTACCTTCACCTTTGCTACATAAAGGCACTGTTTGACCTGATGAGTGACTCCAGCATTTGTGTGTGCTTTTTAATGTTAGATATAGGTTGGTTCAATATAATTTTTTGCATCAGTTAATCTTAACTCCTTAAAAATGTTAAAAAAAATGAACCCTATACTATTATATTTAAGTTTTAGATGTGGTCAAGAAGTTGGATCATTCCTGCATTCTACTTGGGAGTATCCTAATGTTAAACATTTTTAGTTGTAAGTTGGAATGAATAACGGGGGTTGAGTTCCCACGGGATCCGATGTTATTTTTGTTGGGTAATATTAGGGCTAAAGGATCTAAATTGAAATGAATTATGTGTCTCATTGAATTTGTACAAAATGCTTTAGCAGCTTCTAGGAAGTGTATAGCAACAACTTGGAAATCGGACACTTGAGAGATGGTGTGCAGAGCTTCACAGCTATATTCCACTTGAGAAGATCAGTTATCATTTATGAAATTAATAGTAGGTATTTTGGAAAATATGGCACCCATATTTGCAAAATGTGGATATGAATGTTTAATAGATTCTCTGAAGAACCCATCTCTTGGTAACATCCAGCATCATTATATTATTAAAAACTTTATGTTATGCAATTATTCTTGACATTTGCCAGTTTTTTTTTCTTTTCTCTTTTCTGTTTTCTCTCTTTTGGGAGGGGGGTTGTTTGAGGGGAGGGAGGGAGGGAGGGAGGGGATTTTGTTTACCACATGTATAATTTTTTATTGAAAGAAATGTTGAGGTTTAAAAATTGTTAAATAAAATATTCCAAAAGAAAAACTGACTCTGCTTGGACAGGAGGGGAAAATGTTTGTCAATTTTCTTTTTGTTCCTTAAACTCTGTGTAAGTCAACTGAGCTGAGAACTCAGCATCAGTTTTTTTGGGAACTTTCTTTACCCCATCCCCCAAACAAAAAAATGTTTGAATACTTCCTCCCCACTCTCCGAACGTGGGGTTGGAATCATCCTGGCACGCGGGCAGTGGTTGGGAGATTCCACCAATGGTTGCAAGGTTTCGGCTCACCCAGTCCTGCCCCTCCCCCTCAACCCCCCTCCCCACCGCGACCCAAATGAAACGTAAACCCTTTGCAACTTTATTCCAGAACAAGAAATTAATGAATAATTGTTTTGCTATTTTGTTCACATTTAATGGAATGTTGAAGTTGAACTGATGACAAGATACAATTGAGCTCTTCCAGGTAGTTTCTGGAGTCATGAATGAAAGTGGTGGGGGGGGGGGGTGGTGGGTGGGGGTGGAAATTGAAACTCCAATTGTACACCTTTTATATGGAAAATTCTGCATGGGAGGTTGGTCAAGAAGGTTCATTTGTTTGGTATCCAGAATAAGGTACTGAATTGAATTAAACATTGGCCTTGGGGAGAAGACAGAGAGTGGTAGTAGATGATTGCCTCTCTCTGACTGGAGGCCTGTGATTAACACTGTGTCTCAGGGATCGGTGCTGGGTACATTGTTGTTTGTGGTAAATTAGATCAGCAAGTTTGCAGATGACCCCAAGATAGGAGGCATAGTGGACAGTGAGGAAGACTTTGAAAGCAGGATCTAGGTCACTGGAAAGATGAACTCAAAATGGCAGATGGAATTTAATGTGGACCAATGTGAGGTATTGCCCACTTCGGGGTAGGACACGCATGGGAAATGAGAGGGCATTGAGGAGTGTGAGAGAACAGAGGGATCTGAGAATACAGATACATAATTCATAGCAAATGACATTGCAGGTAGATTGGGTCAAAAAGAAAGCTGCTGGCACATTGGCCTTCATAAATTGGAGCATCGAGCATTGAATTGGGACGTTATGTTGAAGTTGCATAAGATATAGATGAGGCCAAATTTGGAGTACTGTGAGCAGTTTTGGCCTTCATAAATCGGAGCATCGAGCATTGAATTGGGACGTTATGTTGAAGTTGCATAAGATGTAGATGAGGCCAAATTTGGAGTACTCTGAGCAGTTTTGGTCAGGAAAGATAGAAATAATATTGAAAAATTGCAGTGAAAATTTACAAGAATATTGCTGGGAATTGAGGAGCTGACTAACAGGACAAGATTAAACAGCTTAGGACTTTATTCACTGGAGCATCGGAGATTGAGGCGAGATTTGATAGAGGGCTACAAAATAATGAGGGGGAAATACGATGGGGTAAATGCATCATTAATGAAAATACCTGTCAACATTTGGAAATGTTTATTTTTATTTATTTTTATTTCATTGATGTTGGGTGAGACAAGGTCTGGAGGGCATGGGCTAAGGGTGAAAGATGAAATGTTTAAGGGGAACATGAGGGGAAACTTCTTCACTTAGAGGGTGGTGAGAGCGTGGCCCGAGGTGCCAGCGGAAGTGATGGATGCGGGCATGATTTTGACACTTGAGAGAAGATTGGATAGGCGCATGGATGGGAGGGAAAGGGAACAAGTCCATGGAATGAGGCAGAATGGTAGTTTGAGATGCACTAGATGGGCTGAAAGGCCTATTTCTCCTGTATTGTTCTATGGTCCTTAAAGGGGAAAATAATGGGTAAATAAGATTACTGTGGAATAACATTTTGATTTATTTTATTGTCTGGAACTTTCATGTTCAATTTTATTTAGAAAGGAAGTGTTCTTGGAAAGTATCATTTCCAAATGTTGACAGGTATTTTCATTAATGATGCAATAAGTGAATCGGCAGTCAAACAGATCTCTGAAACTGGGACTTTTGCACCTGCTGCTATTTCACCCAAGAGGATGACAACGTTACATCGTAAAAATAATAATAGGTTTTCAATTCTTAGCACAATCAACCAATTTCTAAAAAAAAATCTTCTCACTGACTATAGCTGATGCTTGTCATATAAACCAGACAACACGAGTCCACATTAATCAAACTTATTTTCTGTGCTTTATTTGAAGAGATGAGTATCAGTAATGAGATAATTACCACAGTGAGTTTCAGTGAGACAGTCCAATAACTACGTCACCTTTTTGGCAACAAAATAACATGTGTTAAGATTATTTGAGGCTGGAAATTGGACTCATTTGCGCCTGTTCTTATCCACAAGTGGTGTATAAAAGACATTTTGTGCATGTTTTAAGTGATAATAACCATTTCCCGTTGAAATCCTGCCCATCAGGAAATCCAAGTCCACTTTGAATGTGATTAAATTTTCCGCCTCTCCCACCTTCTCAGCTGGTGCGTTCCAGACCATGCCATCCTCTGCCAAAGGAAATAAGCCCTTCCTTCTCATTTACTCAGTTCT